>NW_027596206.1:0-415749 GCF_964194155.1 Cetorhinus maximus
CGAAAGTAAGCAAGGTGCTGCTGAATTGTGATTAATAACCCAACTGGTTTAGTAATGTCCTTCACGGAAGGAAACCTGCTGTCTGGACCTTTATGTGACTCCAATCCCACACCATGACTTACTCTTGACTTCCCTCTGAAGCAACCCAGCAAAGCCACTTGGTTGTAACAAACTGCTATAAAGAATAACCACACAGACTGCAGTGGGCCGTCCGCTATCTTAAGACAACTAAGGATGAGCGACCAATGATGCTCTCATCCCAAGAACAACTTTAAAACATGTTTCGACAACCTGCCAGATGTGGCCACCAAGTTTGATAAATATCGTTCCCCATCATACGTACTGAAGTATACTGATACAAAGAATGTTCAAATAAAAGAATTGTATTAAAATCTTCTCCTGTATCTTGGAGAAAAATAGTGGATTTTCCTGTGGCATATGGGTAATCAGGACCTTATATTATAATAATAGCAGGAAATCACACCCACAATCAACCCATGTAGAGAATTTTGTACAACATTTTATGCAACCATTTTTTGGAAGTTATTTTCTTCTAGCTGTTTTGTGAGTCAATGGGATATGTTCCAATTTAGACACCCTGCCCCACTAAACAATTCCAGGCGCAGGTAAACACAAGTTTAGACACAAAGCACAACTCCCTCTACACTGTCCACATCAAACACTCCCAGGACAGGTACAGCACGGGGTTAGATACAGAGTAAAGCTCCCTCTACACTGTCCCCATCAAACACTCCCAGGACAGGTACAGCACGGGGTTAGATACAGAGTAAAGCTCCCTCTACACTGTCCACATCAAACACTCCCAGGACAGGTACAGCACGGGGTTAGATACAGAGTAAAGCTCCCTCTACACTGTCCCCATCAAACACTCCCAGGACAGGTACAGCACGGGGTTAGATACAGAGTAAAGCTCCCTCTACACTGTCCCCATCAAACACTCCCAGGACAGGTACAGCACGGGGTTAGATACAGAGTAAAACTCCCTCTACACTGTCCCCATCAAACACTCCCAGGACAGGTACACCACGGGGTTAGATACAGAGTAAAGCTCCCTCTACACTGTCCCCATCAAACACTCCCAGGACAGGTACAGCACGGGGTTAGATACAGAGTAAAGCTCCCTCTACACTGTCCCCATCAAACACTCCCAGGACAGGTACAGCACGGGGTTAGATACAGAGTAAAACTCCCTCTACACTGTCCCCATCAAACACTCCCAGGACAGGAAAGTTAAGGCTAGCTTTGTGTCCAAGGCCATTAGCTCTGAGGAAATAGGGAGTCTTGGCCCAAACAAAAGTCAGACAAACCCAGGTCCTGCAGATACAAGGTCAATCTCTGGTGCCAGCCAGTTTTTTTTCGGTATGAAACTTATTTACATTATGGGGATGATTTTGCAAAAATGGCACATGTGCAATTGCTATAAAGATGAATAGGTGATATTATTGTCTCTGTAGAACTCATTTGATATTGCGGGCCAGTTAGGATCGCAATCATGACTCATTCTCATGACTCAGAAGATTGTGTGTTCAAGTGCCCACCTAAGAGACTTTTATAATCTAGGCTGACGCTCCAGTGCAGTAGTGAGGAGTGCTGCACTGTCGGAGGTGCCGTCTGCAGATGAGATGTTAAACTGAGGCCCTGGGTAACCTCTCAGGTTGATGTTAACGATCCCAAGGCACTGTTTTCAAGAAAAGCAGGAAAATTCTCCCTGGTGATCTGGCCAATATTTATTTCTAAACCAGCATCAATAAAACAGATTATCTGGTCATTTATTGCATTGCTGTTTGTGGGATCTTGCTGTACACAAATTGTTGCCACATTTCCTACACTACAATAGTGACTACACTTCAAAAAAAAGGTTCTCAATTGGCTTTAAAGCATTTTGGGGCACCCTGAGGTTATGAAAGGTGCTACAGAAATGCGAGCCTTTTTTCACACTGGTGAACATTGCTGGGATCTTCACTGAGTCACAGGCAGGATGGGATATCAGACTGAGCAGCAATTTTCTCACCAGCTGCTGTTCATCTTTGCAACCATCAACATTGCGGTGCCTCTCAGGCCTGTGCTGGAATACAAACCAGGTATTAAATCACAGCACCAGATGACAACAGGGTGAGCATCTTCATTTCACAATGAAGTTCCATCGGGTGGACAAGTACCCCAGCTGTCGGTCTGCTCTCAACCAGCTTTGAATTGGCCCTGGATTAATGCAGAAAATCAGAGGGACAAAGATTGATGGACCCTGTGCGATACTAGTTAGCAGAGAACTGATGAATGTGGAGGTATATTTTGGAGAACTGCAGGATATTATATAGAATTTATAGCATAAAAACAGGCCTTTTGACCCAATTGGCCCATGCCAGTGTGTTTACTACACATGAACCCCCACCCACCCTACTTCATCTCATCCTATCAGCACCTCCTTCTATTCCTCTCTTCTTCATGCACCTGTTTAGCTTCTTAAATGCATCTATGTGATTCGCCTCAACCACTCCATATGGTTGTGAGTTCCACATGCTCACCACTCTCTGAGTAAAGAAGTTTCTCCTAGATTCCTTTTTGGAATTATTAGTGACTATCATATTTTCTGGTCTTGCCCGCAAGTGGAAATGTCTTCTCTACATCTACCCTGTCAAACAGTTTCATAATCTTAAAAGGCCTCTATTAGTTCATTCCGTAGTTTTATACCAGTAACTGAGCACAGCTTCACCAAGAGTGTGGAGGAAGAGCAGGAAAAAGGGGATCAGGGCAGACAGTTGCACAGTTAAAGAGATAACATCAAATCGATGGGTTGTGGTTCCCGATTCAGTGCAATTAAGGGCAAGTCTTAAATCACCAGTAAATTCAATGGTTCAGACTTGCTGCCTGTCTCTCTCTCTCTCTCTCTCTCTCAGACTCAAACAATTCACAACCGTATCCAGAAAAGATTGTCAGCTTCAGAAATGGAAAAATAAATTTAAAAGATTAAATAAAAGAGCAAAACCATCCTCACAGCAATAGTAGCTTCAGAACTGAGTAATGCTACTCATGATAATACCAACAGGCAACAGGGCTGACAAACAGCAGGTGCAATACATTGCAAATGAACAAACCTTTTGCTTGATAATATTAATCACATGCAGCCAGAGATCAACAGCCATTCCAGTCATTTACCAGCTCACTTTGGTGCAAAGAAATGTCAAATTTCATCTGTTCACTTTTTGTCTCTTTATACTTTTCTTTTAATAATTCTGTATCTGCTTCTGTATAACCTCTTTTTAATGTTTCCTACAATAGTGACTACACTTTGACTACAACAGTGGTTTAAATACACAAAGCACCTCTGATTGTAACTAAACATCCTCAAGGTGCTTTACAGGAGCATCTTCAAACAAAATTTGACATCGAACCACATGTTCATTGGCCTTAAAGCGCTTTGGGACATCCTGAGGTTGTGAAAGGTGCTATTTAAATGCAAGTCCCTTTCTTTAACGTCTTTCTTGAGCAATAACCACGAGATGATGATAACTTTAAGGATTCATCCAGAAAGGGTATCTTGGGTTCAGTACTGGGGCATACAATTTCATTCTGGTACCAATTCTTGAATATATTGTTGGAAGCTATGGAACAAACATGTGATTTCTGGATATTGCATGATTTTTTGCAGACAATCTTCATTAAAATGTTCCTTCCAGGGATGATAATTGGTGAACAATGTTTCGTATATAGAGTGCAGTTATGTCAGGATTAATTATCAATAATATTCATTTTTATAAATAAATTTTATAATAATGCTTAAGCCTCCTCCAGCTTCCTCTCCTCATTGCTGGAGACATAAAACTCATGTTTGAACCTGTTCTCATTGTGCTCTTTAGGGCTGCAGTTACAGGAGAGGAACCTGGGCTAGTTTCTACCTCACAGTTGCTGAGGCCAATTGTAACATTCCCAAAGCTGAGACCAGCGAACTTGACAGAAACCTGCCTGATCTGAGTGGCTCAGTGTTTAAACCATCTATCATTGAGCCATTCTGTGAATCTTTTGTTAAATGTTACTTTATTCACGGAGGAGAGAAAATTGTTTTACATTGAAAATAAATCCTTAGTCCCCTGGGTGACCTCCTTCTCCAATCTTTCTTTAGATTAACCTCCCCTCAGTCACACCCCGTTTGTCTCTGCTGAGATCACAGCTGGGAATTACAGCTCAGGCCATTCCTACCTCCGGATTCACATCCAATCAGTATGTAAAAATCTGCTGTGAATCCCCTTCCTTTTCCCCAGGGGAACTGAATGCTGTACATACAATGTCCCACTCACTCTTGCTTCTCCCTGTATCACCGCCATCCTCCCATATGGAAGTGAATGTTCCCCACACTGTCTCAAATGCCTAACTCTTTCTTTCCCAAGATCTCAAAATTGTGGAAGTCTTCACCTCCCCCAGTCTTTCCTTCCAACAAAAAGAGACCTTTAAAACCCAATTCTGCTGGACAATACTTCTCAATTTCACTTCCCTCTCTCTCACCTTTAGTTCCATGGTGTCACGCTGTGCCTGTGATATGGTCCTTCCCTTTGGTTCCCCAATGAAAAACTGATGCAAACAGGCAAAAGGTTAAATGCAAAGCCAGCTGAAGGGGAAGTGGGGAGACCTCAGTGTGATCCTGGGAGTCTGTGGTCAGCACTGGTCATCCTCACTTGAACAATGTAGTCTCAGTAGGGGGTGCCCATATAAATGGAAATTCAGCTTTTATAGCCCCTACTTCCTGGAGGAATGCAAGTACATACTTTCATTTCACCAAGGATACCTCATAAATGTTAGAAAGAAAATACTTAGCCTATTATCAAACAAATCCATCACCTCACAGCTCCTCTTCCAGAGTTATACAAAGCAGCATGCGCATGCTCCAAGAGAGTCACACAGAGCAGCTTTGATCCCCAGGCTGTGTTAACATTAGGAGAACTCAGATTGAAACAGGAGAGGAGGGGAGCTGAACCCCAGTGAGAGTCAGCACCTTCAGGAGAGGAGGGGAGCTGAACCCCAGTGAGAGTCAGCACCTTCAGGAGAGGAGGGGAGCTGAACCCCAGTGAGAGTCAGCACCTTCAGGAGAGGAGGGGAGCTGAACCCCAGTGAGAGTCAGCACCATCAGGACAGGAGGGGGAGCTGAACCCCAGTGAGAGTCAGCACCTTCAGGAGAGGAGGGGAGCTGAACCCCAGTGAGAGTCAGCACCTTCAGGAGAGGAGGAGGGGACAGAAGGTAAAAACAATTGGAGGGAATATTGGGAGAGTTCAATTTCCAAGACTCCTTCAGAATTGTAGACTTTCTACTCTGCAGGAATTGCTCTCTCTTCAGCCTCACCTGGAGTATTATGCCCTGTTCTGGGAAACATACTTTAGGAAGGATGTCAAGGTTTTAGAGAAGGTGCAGAGGGGATTTACCAGAATGGAACCAGGGTAAGAGACTTCAGTTATGTGGAGAAACTGGAGAAGCTGGGCTGATTCTCCTTGGAGCAGTGAAGGTTAAGAAGAGATTTGGTAGATCTTGTTCAAGATCATGAACGATTTTGATAAATAAGGAGAAGCTGTTTCCAATAACAGAAGAGTCGGTAACCAGATGACATAGATTTAAGGCAATTGACAAAAGAACGAGAAGTGACGAGAGGAAACAATTATGCAGTGAGTCATTGTATACTGGAATGTACATATGGAAGGACAGTGGAAGACAATTGGATAAATGCTTGAAAGACTATGGGGATAGAGCAGGGCAGTGGGACAAATTGGATAGCTCTTTCAAAGAGCCAGGACAAGCATGATGGGCCAAATTACCTCCTTCTCTGTTTTCCATTCAACGATTCAACAATTTGTTAGGAATTATACTGATCATTATTTTATTACATGGATCAATCTCCTCCTAACTCTCTTCTGCAAATATCAAAGTCAAGCTTTTCCAAGTGGCTGAAGATTCCAACACAAGAGGAGAGTTTTGATGAAAATGTATCCAAAAAAGGGAGTTGATGGTCTTCATAAATTTTCCATTGGAATACACTTCTCAGTAATATTTTTTAGCACAAAATTTAATAAAATACAGCATTCCCCATCGATGGGTGAAAGACATAAAAGAAATGACTTTTTTTAAGGGTTTGCCAATGAGTTAAAGCATTAAGTGACAGAACTTTGTAGAGTAGGATGGTATCAGGTTTGATGAGTTACCTCAGGCAGGCAAAGTGGTGATACATGATTGCTACAGATTGATCTCACTATAGTGACGGATAGGGAAATCACACTCTATCCAGTGATACCTGTAGAAAAGTACATATGTGTGGACTCCAGAGTTGCTTGTTGGGTGAAGCACCGAGGGTGAGGTGGGGCTCTTGCCAACTGTGGAACTTGATCCCAGCACGAGAAGAGTAAATGTGAGAGAAGGAGGTATAACTTATAAAGAGACCCTTTGGGATTTAACTGATCTTTGTTGTACCACAGTCTCATCATGCAGGGTTGAAACTTACCATAATTTCAGTTTATACTGTAACATTTACAGCGGGCGATAGACTGAATGATAGACACTGAGTGACAAGTGACAGATAGCGATAGACTGTGATTGTCAGACTGAGTGGCAGACTGTGAATGATAGACAGTGAATGATAGACTATGACTGACAGACTGTAAGTGTTACCATAGAGAGTGGTTCTAATACAAGTAGAGACTGAATGGCAGAGGTGGATGCAGTTCCAAAGCTCAGTTGTTAGGCTTTCTTCTGTTTGTGCAGGGTGTAATCTTCTTTACATAACCTTGTGCTTACAAACATCAACTTTCGTGGTTGTAATTATTATTACTGGGCTGAGCATCATGCTATATTTGAGGGAGGTTAGCAGCCCCTCTGACATTGTTGTTATGCTCCAAGTGATTGCTGACCTCAGACGGACCCATTTATTGTCAAAGTTTAGAACTAAAAGCATCATTTGACTTTGGGTGATAGTGAATCACTTGCCTCTTATATATCTCTCCAGGTGTCCTTTTCCATTGATATCAATTCTCCCAGAGTCAAAATTACCCCCATAGTATTATAGAAGTTTATCACACAAAAGGAGACATTCGGGACATCTTATCTGTTCCCATTCTTTGTTAGAGCATTCTAAATCTTACCCTGCTGCCCTGCTCATATCCTTATATCTTCCTCTGCTTCAAATTGATGTATTTTTCCACTGAGAGATGCATGGTCTCTTCCTCAGCTGCTTCCTGTGTCAAAGCATTCCAAGGGCCTCCAACAACCCTCTGTGTAATGAAATTTCTCCTACCCTCTCTTGTCATTCTCTCAGTGATAGCTTGAAATTGATGACACCTCATCACAGACTGACTCCCCAACTGGAAGAAATAGGTTGCAAAGCAAAGTTAGTGATTTGGGTAGCATCAAGGAGATTGAGTCAGGGAGGAACAGAGAGTTTAATAATTGCAATAGGGCACTGGCAGCCAAAACCACATCAGAGCAAAATAGGAAAAGGTTAAAATTGAAGGCTGTACTTCTACTGGCGCATAGCGCCCATAACTAGATTAATCAATGGCATAAATGGGTTTGATCAGCCATTACTGAGGTGTGATTGCAGGGTGACTGGGAATTCCAGGATCCTTGACTTTTAGAAAAGACAGACAAAATGGAAAGAAGCTAGCTTAGTTCCTGATAATAAAGGACAAGATAAAGACATTGGAGATAAAGGGTCTGATCTCACAAAATCAGAAAGTAGAATCAGTATGGGGACTAAGAGATAGCAAAGGGCAGAAAATACTGGCGGGAGTGGTTTATCAGCCTCGTAACAGTAATTGTAGTGTTGGGCAGAGTATAAATCTGGAAATTATAGCAGCATGTAACAAGGGTAATGCAATAACTGTGAGGGGCTTTAATCTTCATGTAAACTGGACAAGTCAATTGGCAAAAGCAGATTGGAGCACACATTCATGAAATGCATTTGAGGCAGTTTTCTAGAACACTGTGTTGAGGGACCAACTAGGAAATGAACTATTTTCAGATCTAATATTGTGTAATGAAACAGGGTTAATTAGTAATTTTATAGTAACTAACAGACAGGCACAGCAAGCAATTAGGAAAGTAAATATAGGTTAGCCTTTATTGCAAGGGGTTTGGGGTATAAGAGTAAGGAGGTTTTGCTACAATCTTAGAGGGCTTTGGTGAGACTGCACCTGGAGTACTGTGTACAGTTCTGGTTATCTTACCTAATGAAGAATATAGTTGCCTTAGAATAAAGGTTGGTTCCTGGATGAGAGGGCTGTCCTGTGAGGAGATATTGGGTAGAATGGACCTATACTCTCTAGAAGAATGAAAGGTGATCTCATTGAAATTCCTTTGACCTGGACAGGGCAGATGCTGAAAGGTTTCTCGAGCTGGTGAGTCTATAATTGGAGGTCATAGAGTCTCAGGATAAGGAATTAGCCACTTTAGGACTGTGATGAGGAGAATTTTCTTCACTCATAGGGTTGTGAATCTTTGGAATTCTTTATTCCAGGGTTAGAGTATATCACAGAGTATTTTCAAGACTGATATTGATAGACTTTTGAGCACTAAGGGAATCGATGGATACGGTGATAGGGTAGGGAAGTGGAATTGATGTCGCATCCCAACCCCACCCCACCCACGAACCCCATCCCCGAACACCACCCAAATACCAACTCCAGATTTCAAGCCTACCCCACCCCATCCCAAGTTGCATCCTCACCCTCAACCCAACCCATGTCACAAGTCCCACCACCATCACAACACTGCACCCATTTTGTGAATCGTTCTTAAGATTTTGCCTCTCCCGCTCGACCTGGAACTAAGACCATTCTCTAGAATATCAGAAGTAATAACAATATAACTGGGACAGAGTTCAGCAGAATTTAGTCAGAGTTTAGTCATGGTGACCCCTTAGTGTAAAATAACTCAGACTTAGACTCGCAGAAGGAAGGGGTGAGTTAATAGGTGCTGATGTGATAATCCAGAGTGTTTGTGATTACTCTGTCTGTGGTTCAGCACAGAACAAGGTGCCAATGCAGCAACTATGGCTGCATTAGACAGTCAGCACAGCACACTTGCCAGACTACTAAGGAAGCTAAGTACTTATTCAATATTGCCAGACTCTACAACAATTACTTGTTAACCTGGTGCAGGACCACAGCTCCATTAATTAACTTTCATCTGATTTTTGTCAAATATAAAATCTTATACACCAATTGTTCAAAGACTGAACTTTGACCACCACAGAACCTACAAAAATGCAACTTTAACATCCAAAATGCTAATTTGGCCATTGTTCAGAAATGCAGTTAATTTACAGCCTCACAAGCACTCACCCGTAATGTTGGAGGCTGTTTTGAATGGAAAGTTGATTGTTATTTGTAAATTCCAACAATTTTGAAATAGATCTCATTGCCAAAAGATATTCTGCTTGTTTTTATGCCAGCCTCAATATCGCGCTTAGCATCTAAACGTATCTGGGTGGAGGGGGTGGTGCAAATTTCAGACATTGTACTCCCACAGATTTCAGACGCTGCACTCCCAACAGTGAATCTCAATTGCAAGAATGCAAGAAATATGTTCATTGTCCACTGCCTGGCTGGTAATCGAATCATAACTCCCCCCAGCCCGGACTTTCTCAGTGTAGCTCAGTGTCTTTGAGTCAGAAGGTTCAAGCCCCACTCCAGAGATCTGAGCACACAATTCAGGCTGCTGAGGGAGTGCTGCAATGTTGGAGATGCCATCTTTTGAATGAAATGTTAAACCTGTCCTCTCCTGGGGACATAAATGACGCTCCAGCACTATTTTGAACAGGAGCAAGGGAGTTCTCCCCTGGTCAATATTTATCCCTCAACCACCATCACTAAAAACAGACGATTGGTTATTTATTGCATTGTTGTCAGTGGGAGCTTGGTGCACACAAATTGATTTTTGCCTCTCCTAACCTTGCAACACCAAATTATTCCATTGACTGAAAAGCACTTTGGAATGTCCTGAGTCCATGGAAGGTAATAGCATGAATGCAATTCTCTCCTTCCTTCATTAAAACCTGTCAGATTTCCATTCCATCGAGGCGGGTTTTCTAATGGGGCATGAAGTCTACTCAGCAAGTGAAGACCTCACGGGTCAGAGTTTCAGTCTGCCCACCCCACCATTTCTGACAGGCGTGTCCAGCACCGGGAGACCGAGGTCAGGGCCCCAAATCTCCTGGAAATGTTACCAGGGTCCATTTTGCACTTTGATGTGTGGATTAGAGGAGTGGCATCACCCCCATGCCCATGCAACCATCCTGAGGTATTGCCCACTTGGCCGCACACATTGCTAACAGCTACAATAAGGCTTTGGGGTGAGGAGGTGGGGAGGGGTGATGTTGAGGTGGGGGCAAGATTAGGGCCGAGAGTGACCCATGGAAATAAATCCGACATTTTCCAGCGTTTTCAGGGCCCCATCACGACAACACTTGCATTTAAATAGCGCCTTCGAGGCAGCAAAACATCGAGAGGTTTCACGGAAACATTACTAAGCAAAATGTGTCCTCCAGCCACAATAGTCGATGAAAAGCTGGGTCAGGGAGGTAGATTTTAAGGAATGCTTTAAATTAGGGGGGAGAGAGAGCGAGCTGAAAGGTTGAGGGAGGGGGAACTCCGAAGCTCAGGACCCAGGCAGCTGAAGGCTGGGCATCAATGGGAGAAGTGGAGAGAATCAGGGGGTGTACAAGAGGTCAGAGCTGGAAGAGCAGAGAGTTACAGGTTTGGAGGATGTGACACAGGTAGGGAGGGATTGATGACAGGGACGAGGATTTTAAAACCACCTGTTGAAATGGTCCATGCAGCAACAAGGTTAATCCCTATAACGGTCATTACAAAGGGCCCCAGATGTAGGTTAAATAGGACCCATCACTTGCGCCTGGTCCTAGAGACATAGCCCTCTGAAAAGGGTGGGGGGGAGGTGGTGTGTGCATCCACCATCCGCGATAACCAGGCTCTGGACTGCTCACCCCCTTGTGGGAAGCCAACACAGGACACGACAGAAAGGCCACCTGGTCCGCCTGGACCCTGGTCAGCCGTCTCTGGGCTAGAATTCGGCTGTTGTCCTTGGGACGGGTCCTTCCTAATCACTGCTCCAAATCCCAGCCATGCCATTAATATCGGGACTGAACTGGGACCGTTCAAGGGTCCCCTTGCCCACTGACCTGCTGTACCCAGCAGAATAGCTAGAAACATACAGTCAGGCACACAAGCGGATATTTAGATAAATTTGCCCAAATGGGTGAAATACAGATTTTAATTCTCTATCTCTTACTATAAATCTATGACATATTAAATATCCGCACGCTTCTGGGTAACTTTTCCCATTAAAGTTCATCTCCTCGCACCTAATGCAGACTAAACATTATTTAATGAAAATATATATCCTTGTAGCCCCGAGCTGTCCCTGTATCCAGGGGAACCGTTGCCCAGTGAGCCCTTCACTTAAGTAACACAATCTTCACTTGTTATAAAACGTACACTTCAATGAAGAGAAACTGGCGACAGTTCATTACCTGTGGGACGAGCTGGTGGAATGATCAGAATCAGGAGGAGGATTAAAGTTCTAGATCTCTGTCCCATGCCTGACCAGGACGCCCTGTCCATTTTAAACCTCATGCTGCTGATGTGTTCTCAACCTGTCCTCAGCCCACAGGGACTCCTCATGTTAGAAAAGGGACACAGGAGTCTCTCGGTCTGCAAGTGGATCCCTCTAAATTCTCCCCCAATTCCTACTGCGTTGATACAATGGCAAATCAGGAACCTGTTCCAAAGTCGCGCCCTTCTCTCTCAGTTCCTGGTTTAACGGCTGGGGCTTCACACAACTGGAGAGCAGAGCGCCTTTCGGGTCCTTGCTCCGGCTGTGGGATCAGTCTGCTGAACTTGGCACTAGGGGTGGCAAAGTTAAGAGGAGGAAAAGGTTTCGCTTGGTCCCACCCTAGATAAAGAAACACTGCAGTAACTCTGCCCACAATCCTCAAACACGGCAACCAGCGATGTGTTAAACAAAATGCTTTTAGTTTAAATGATTAATATCTGTGTTTCTGATAACTAAAAAAAAAGTACACAATCACTAATTAGGTTATTGGTTTTAAGCCAAGTGACCAGGGCGGTCCTCAAGGTATTAAATACTTCGACTGTACGGTTACGAGGGTTGGTTTAATCTTTGCCATGTTCCGTGTGTTTAATGCACGGTTTCTAAACGAGTTTTTATTGTGATCATTTGCACCGAAATTATTCTCAGAAGGTGGTTCTCGTGGTTCTAATATGAACACAAGCTCCCCAACCGAAACCTGCCCCCCTATTCTGAAGGTGTGCGCGAAAACACACACAGGAGTTTGGGGGGAATGCGTTCACTGACACCTCACCTCACCCCCAGGTCCCCCTCAACCTGCAGATACATCTCCAATAATTACCACCCGAACGGCTACACCTGCCCAGTGCGCCTGTGATCAGAGTAGTTGACATTTTAATAGGATCACAAAAACATAGTACATTTTGCATCACATGAACGATGGAAAGCTAGGGTTAGGTGGACCCACCGTGATCAGGGGGCAAATGACCAACTAGCTGATGCTCTGCCGTGGGCAGATACACAGGACGCAGAGCCTTCAATACACTCATTGTGGGGGACTCCAACACCCCCCACAGGCTGAGTAGACAGATCGAGGGCGAGGTGGGGGTGGGGGGGTACTGAAGGGCAGGATAAACACTGAGATGGTCAGAGATGATTCCCCCCCCGCAATAAGGGAAGCTGGTTTGAATAGGATTTGATGTTCAGCGATCCACCCACCAGGACTTTTCAGTAAACTCAGGGCTATACTCCCAGACGTCTAGTGATAATTGTATTGCTAGAATTGTCGATGCCGAGAGCATTAAAAGAAATCAGATGGTAGGACAGAACTTTTGGGGAAAAAAAACCCAGATCTTGGAGCGATGAGGCAAAATGACTTGTGAAAATCAGTCACAAAACAGAACAGAGGGCAATCCGAATGGATTTGCGGCCATTCTACATTTGAGAAATTCACTTAATCTGAGAAAGAAGCACATCAAGACCTGAAGCTGTTTAAAAGAGGCGAGATAGAACCTTACAAAACAAGCACAGATACTTAAAACGCACAAGGAAACACAGTTAAGGAGGAGACTGAGCCTGGCTAAAGAGTGATTCTTAAAACGAGGTAAGTGACAAAGACAGCAAGAGGGACTCGGAAAAGTTTACACCCCTGTCAGCAATAGAACGAAGAACAAAGGCTGGGTGGGTCCTGCTGAAGATAAATTGGGTAACGGTATCCTAGGTGACCGGGATATGTATTGAAAGGATTCATCAGATCAGATGTCACAAAGGAGAATTGTAGACCGATTCCCCAAAGACCAGAGACTGGCCAGGGCTAGGCCATTCAGCCCAAATGGTTTATGCTGCTGTTTATCCTCCACACGTACCTCTTCCCTTCCCTACTTCTTCTGAACTTATCCGCATCTCCTTCTAGTCCTTTATCTTGCACGTGTTTACCTAACTTCCCCATAAGTGCATCAATGTTAGTCGCCTCATCTACACTCCTAGTAGCAAGTTCCGCATTTTAACCACTCTTTGGATTCCGTAGGTTTATAAGTGACTACTTTACATTTGAGACCCATAGTTTTGAACTTCCCCACAAATAAAAGTCTTCCCTATCTCTATCCTATCAAACTCCTTCATAACAGACTTCCATTCGGTCACTCCTCAGCCTTCTCTTTTCAAACTTCTTCACCCTTTCCTCACAGTTATAACCTCTCAATTCTATATCCTTTCTATAATCTGGAGACCAGAACTGTGCACAGTACAGTGGACTAACTAAAGGTTCAATAAAAGTTTAACCTAACTTCTCCATATTTCAATTCTAGTTATGCTTTGGTTTATTCTTTTAAATCTTTTTTTTTAGAGATTTCCAATATTTAAGAAGCTCTAAAAAAAAGTACCTATAATTTGTTATGGGTTCCAGTGCTTGAGGATGGGAGAGTAGTAAATATAATTCCAATATTCAAAGAAAGAGCGAGGTTCAAATTTGGTATTCTAATCAGAGGCATCTGCAGGATGCTTTAAGATAAATAAATACCCAGGGAGCATGAGTATCTTAGAGAGCAGTCAGTATTGTTTGGAAGTAAAAACTTACTGGGATTTTTGAGGAGTTAACTAAGTTATTAGAGGGTAATCCAGTTTACAAATAGTCATTTGGTAGTTCAGATCTTGAATATTGCTGAAAAAAGACATTGTGTCAAAGCTTTTCATCTTGCACTCATCAGGACAATCACAAGAATACCAATATAATTTACTACTTCATACAGTATAAAGTTGTTGCTTCCTCTGGCACTGGAATTCTTGCGATTGTCCTGATGAGTGCAAGACGAAAAGCTTTGACAAGGTGTCCTTGCTCAGCAGTTTATGGAGTTTTCTTAGTTTTGAAAATGCATTTGATGAGACTAGTGAGAATAGAATAGTTGACATATTTTCCTGATGAATTGAGAGTTCATTTCTGCAACAGATGACTGAAAAAATAGCTATGAAGTTCTACAGTATGCTGTTCTTAGATCCATGATTTTGTGTAATATTTGTGATTGCTATGGAAGTGGGTATCTGTAGTAGGAGCGATATTAATCTTAATCTACAATGCTCTGTGCTAATGAATACAAAGGAGCCTATTTATCTTTAACTAGTTATATTGATTGGTGGTGACATAGCAAATAGGCAATAAAGCAGATCAGGAGCAGTAAATGTTTATAATATGAAAGGCTCTCCATTGACAAGACTGAAAAGATAAATGTTTTGGAGTGACCGTTGATCATTCCATGAAATCATTGGTCTATGAGAGGTAGTTACCAATAAGACAAATTACATAGTGGGGGCACTTGGAGAGCATTAGATTGCAGTCAGAACAAGTTACACTGTCATTGTTCCAAACATTAAGGGACTATGTTATGAATAAAGGTTCAAGTGGTTTCATAAAGTAGGGGATCAGTAGATACTGGGTGAGAGTCTGAGATAGCATAATTATTATATGGGCTCTGAGTAAGAATAATGGCTTGAATTGCTGTTTTTCACTCTAAAGACATTTGATTGGGTATTGTAGATGTAGCTTTACTCTCTATCTAACCCTGTATTGTACTGGCATAAGAGTATTTGATGGGATAGTGTAGAGGACTTAGGGTAGATGTTGAGAGGCTGTTTCCCTGTCTGGAAAACCTAGACCTAAGGGTTGTCATCTCAGTAAAAGGAACTGGCCATCAGAACCAAGATTTCTTCACTCAGAGAATTATGAATCTTTGGAATTCTTTACCGCAGGGAGCTGTGGATGCTCAGTCAATGAGCAGATTCAAGGCTGACATCAATAGATGTTCAGGTATCAAGGGAATCAAGGGTAGGAAAGTGATGTAAGTGTAGAAGATCAGCCATGATCTTATGGAATGGCAGAGTAGGTTCAACTGCTCTTATTACTTATGTTCTTATGTATCTAACACGCGTTTTACCTATCCTGTAAGTGTTTGATGGGGCAGTGTAGAGGGAGCTTTACTCTGTATCTGAGTCATGCTATGCCTGCCCTGGGACTTTTTGATGGAACAAAGTAGAGGGAGTTTCAATTTGGCAAAAATAGTGGAAGAAATGCCCAAAGTTTCAGGACCAAGTCCCATCAGCGGCAAGAAATGGACAGAAGGACAAAGGAAACTCTGTTGCTAGAAGGGTTCAAGACTGATAAAGAGGAAGTTTTGAATAGACTGTCAGTACTTAAAGTTGACAAGACACAGGGACCGGATGTGATGCATCCAAGGATATTGAAGGAAGTGAGAGTAGAAATTGCAGGGGCACTGGCCATAATCTTTCAGTCTTCCCTAGACTCAGGGGAGGTGCCAGAGGACTGGAGAATTGCAAACATTTCGCCCTTGTTCAAAAAAGGTTGTAAGGATAAGCCCAGCAATTACAGACCAGTCAGTTTAACTTCAGTGGTGGGGAAGCTTCTAGAAACAATTATTTGGAATATAATTAGCAGTCACATGGCAAAATATGGGTTGATAAGGAAGAGCCAGCATGGATTTCTAAAGGGAAATTGTGTTTAACTAACTTGCTGGAGTTTTTTGAAGAGGTAACAGAAAAGGTAAATGAGGGTAATGCTGTTGATGTGGTGTACATGGACTTTCAAAGGGCAGGGCCCTACATAACAGACTTGTGAGAAAAGTTATTGCTCATGGAATAAAAGGGACAGTAGCAACGTGGATACAAAATTGGCTGAGAAATAGGAAGCGAAGAGTAATGATAAATGGATATTTTTCGGGCTGGGGGAAGGTTTGTAGTGGAGTACCCCAGGGGTCAGTATTAGGAGCCATGCTTTTCCTGATATATATTAATGATCTAGATCTTGGTGTGCAGGGGACAATTTCAAAGTTTGCAGATGATACGAAGCTTGGGAGTGTTGTAAACTGCGAGGAGGACAGTGTAGAACCTCAAAAGGACATAGACAAGTTGGTGGAGTGGGAAGATTGGTGGCAATAAAGTTCAATCTGGAGAAGTGTGAGGTGATGCATTTTGGTAGGAAGAACATGGACAAACAATATAAAATAAGGGGTGAAATTTTGAAGGGGGTGCAGGAGCAGAAAGACCTGGGTGTATATGTGCATAGATCATTGAAGGTGACAGGACAGGTGGAGAGAGCAGTTAATAAGTATATAGTATCCTGGGCTTTATTAATAGGAGCATAGAGTATAAGAGCAAGGAGGTTATGCTGAATTTATATAATACACTCATTAGACCTCAGCTGGAGTATTGTGTACAGTTCTGGACACCATATTACAGGAAGGATGTGAACATACTGAAGAGATTGCAGAAGAGGTTTACAAGAATGGTTCCAGGGATGAGAAACTTCAGGTACGCAGATAGATTGGAGAGGTTGGGACTGTTCTCCTTGGAGAGAAGGAGGCTGAGAGGAGATTTGATAGAAGTTTTCAAAATCATGACAGGGCTGGACAGAGCAGACAGGGAGAAGCTGTTCCCGCTTGTAAAAAGATCAAGAACGAGAGGGCACAGGTTTAAAGTGATTTGCAAAAGAAGCAAATGTGACGTGAGAAAAAACTTTTTCACACAGCGAGTAGCTCAGGTGTGGAATGCACTGCCTGGAAGTGTGGTGGAGGCAAGTTCAATCAAAGGCACTCAAGAGGACATTAGACGATTAGAAACAATGTGCCAGGGGTATGGGGAAAAGGCAGGGTAATGGCACTAGGTCATAATGCTGATTTGGAGAGCCGAGCCGGTGTAGACATGATGGGCCAAATGGCCTCCTCTGTGCCATTAAAATTCTGTGATTCTGAGATTGTCTATATTACTATTCAATGCTTTGTTATGTGAACAGAGACTGAACTGAATCCCCCAGGCTGTGTAGCTGGAGCCTGAACACATCCATCAGCATCTTTATGACCTTTCTAGTACTGCCAGCCAGAGGGAATTCATGAGCGTGGTTAGATGTTACTCTGCATTTTGGCCAGAGATTAAAAACAAGTTAAGATAAAATAAAGTGGGATTAATCATTTGGAGGTGACTTGAACACAAGGAGGAAAGAAAATCTGACAGAGGTGAAGAATTCTACAGTTTGGAGCTTCTGGGAAAGAAGAAGTGAAATAAGAGCAGAGAGGTTAAATAAGTTAAAGGGAGGAGAACGAGTGCATAGAGTTGCAGTGCAACAAAAGGGAAGCTTCTGTGCCTGATGTAACTTTACACAGATGCATCGGCCTGAATGTTACATTTGGTATGGGAGAATGATCGGCAGGACTGGAAGCGGATGTGAAATCTGCTCCTGCCCTCCTTCGGCTCCCAACAGCCATTTCAGGCTGGCTGGTCACTTAATTGCCAGCCAGAGTGACCTGTGCTCAGCGGTGGTGGGGTGGGGGGGCCATGGCAGGGAAGGGCGGGCACCAAGACAAGTGAGGGTGGAAGCAGGCAGTATCACACCAGCTCCCTGAAGGCTGGCAACTGCTGTGAAGATGCCTCAGGGAACTGCAGAGTTGCTGGAGGGATACCAGGGCACAAAAAAATGCCCCAAACTATCTATCCATAATGACACAACGAGCAACTGACAGCAATACTTACGAATCATCAAACTTCGAACATATTCGGGCCTTTTATCCTGCCATGGATCGAGAATGCTGAAGAAACGTGAAGACGCCTGGCCGATTGGCCCGTGTGCCAAGCTTAAAAGCGCACGGGCCACGTAAAATTCAGGACAATTACATGTTTAATGGGCCTAATTGCCCTTTCAATTGTCGGCGGGTGCTCATTGCTGTAATAGCGTGTGAGGGCGCCATGATGCCAGGACATGTGCCCGGCGTCCTCTCACCGCAATTTCACGTGAGTCTGGGTTTGGCAATGCACACGTTCGAGCTCTGTACAATTCTGGCCAGGTAGAACTTGCAGCATGGATCCAGGTATTTGACTCAAACAACCCACTGGCCGTGTTGTAGTTATTATGTTAGTAAAATCCAGAGGCCTGAGCTAATCATCTTGGGAATTTGAGTCCAAATCGCCACCATGGCAGTTTGAGTTTAATAAATACCCGAAATGAAGGGTGCTGTTACTAAAAGTGATCATGAAGCTGTTTGATTGTTGTAAAGCCCAACTGGTTTACTAATAGCCTTTAGAGAAAGTAAACTGCCATTCTTATTCATCTGGCCCGTACATGACTCTTTGCCAACAGAGTTGACTTTTAACTGCCCTCTGCACTGTGATAGCAAGCCACTCCATTGCATAAACTGCTATGGCAACTTGGGTGGGGCAAATAAATACCAACCTTGCCAGCAACACCCACATCCAAGGAATTCGTTTTAAAAACGTTGGCGTCTTTCCTCCGCCTGCGTAATTCCAATAGTTTCACCTGCAGGCCCCACCATCCAGTTCAGGAGAGCGGGAAGGCTTCTAGTGCTACCAGGCCCTTCTGATTGAGAGAGGTGGTCAGTGCTGAGGCAGGCAGGAGACCTTGGGAACTGGGGCAGGTTAAGTTTAGAAAAAATAAAAATCAGGGGGCCCACAGTCGGAGGGGATACTCCTCCAGTGAAATCACTGGGGCTGCAGGGTGCTCCCTTCCTTGCCCGTGAGGCCTCTTTAGGCGATGGGGCCTACGGTTCCGGTGTTCCCTTCGGGCTGCTGCAGGGGAGGGGGCACCTCCATTAAGCTGCCGTTCTCCCCACATGGCGAGGAGTTGCCCTGTCATCTACCAAATGCCGATGGCCGTGTAAAACGGCCCTTAAATATACAAATCTGCTGCCTGCCTCCTGGGAGCAAGCAGACTCTCCACATGCGGCCTCGTTGCTGCTAAACTGCCCCCGTGGCAGGGCCGCATGGGGACACTTTCCCGACACAGCTCCCCGCACTTTTACCAGGTCCTCCCAGGGGCTGGTAAAATTTTGTCCAAAGGCCCAGTGCAACTCCATGGACATTGTCGTGCACTCAGCCACTGGTCTTCACATCTTTAATGTGGTTAACGATTGCCTGTTAATGGCATACAAACCGAATCAGTTCACAGATCACATTCAATCCAGACAGCTATTGGTCAAATCAGTGTCATTAGCAGTCTCACCCTATTTAGGTGATTAACAGGCTTACAGCAGATTACCATCTTCATTTATCTCCAAATATCATTTTCCATAAACGGACGAGCTTTCCCCCTTCCATTCTATTCCAGAGTGTGCCTTTAAACGAGGCTTCCTCGGGGATATTTAAAGACCTGTGCAAACCCAGCCCAATTTCTCAGTGTTAGTCAATCATTCAAGGATGTTACATTATCGCAACGTTATGGAAGATTTAATTAAGTCAGACTGGTAGCTTTTCCACAATTGCAAGAATCAAACCAACGAGAGATGAATATAAAAAGAAAGCACTAGAATTACTCAGCAGCCCGGCGATCATTATAATGGCACTTCTCATTGTGTCAGTCCAAGTTGAATGCACCCTGGTTTCACAGCAGCATCTGACCTCCCACCCTCTCCCCTCCTGTTGAAAGTGATGCACAGCTGCTGTAAACCTTGCCAGCCCAAGTGCCCATCGCTGCAAACATGGCTGAGTATTCAAGAGCTTTCAAGATGGACATCCTGCCAGCTACTCATCTGGAACTAACACTGACTATTATTCAGTTATACAAAGCAGGAGGCTTGTCTCCCCCTCAGGCCCCCACCTCTCTTCTCTCTTCCTCCCTTGTGTTTTTATATTTAGAGGTCTTGTGATACAGTGGGTGCCGTCCCTACCTCTGGGCTAGAAGCTCCAGGCTCAAGTCCTACTTCAGGACATGATGGCCATGAAAGGTGTGTGCATAATGTTGCCAAGCAGGTTGATCATCGGCCTGTAAATCCTTCTAATGCGCCTGATGGCAGGCAGTAAGAGTGGGAGAGTTTCCTGGTCAGCTGTACCGCAGAACGCAATGGCAAGCCACTGTGATATTTTGCCAAGCATAGTGATGGACCAATCCAATGGAAGCCAATTACCAATGCCCTCTTAAGGCCTGGCACCAGTGGAGGAGGTTTTTCTATCTCCTTCACCCAGAAGAAAGATAATTTTCCAGACCCTGTGAAAATTCTCTATGAACCCTCAGGAGTTCGCTGACCCCAGCTTGAAAACCACTGTCATAAAAAAGCAACAAGATGATTGTGATTTTCTAAGGCGCAGTGCGTGTGCTTTGTGTATTCCTCAATCTCCGCTCCTCTACACAGAGTCACAAAGAGACCGGAGCAGTACAACAGCTTAAACATAGACACTTTGGGGGGAGAACCCTGTGGAGTTTCTCTCCATCTTTTACTTAACTTCAGAAGAGGCCACAGACAATCTCGGAAAATTGTGTAAGATGGTATTTTCCCAGAGTTTCTGTTGCTCTGCAGACAATTTGGAGAATTCCCGTAAGAATTCGCCCCCTTCATCGATGGGTCTGGTTTCACATCCACTCAGACAGATACAAACATACGACTTTGGAGCAGGGGTAGGCCATTCAGCCCCTCGAGCCTGCTCTGCCATTGGATAAGATCACGGCTGATCTCATTGTGGCCTCTGCTTTTCTGTCTAGCCCGATACCCTTTGGCTCCCTTGTCAGTCAAGAAGATGGGATGATGGTCTTTGCTAGCTGCTGGATGGAAGAGCCCGATGTGAAATGAGTTTAGGGCAATTTCTACCCAGCTCCTTATGGGCTCGGGCCGCATAGAGAAACCTTGCCTGATTGGACGTTAATCAGTTATCTCACGGAATAAAGCCACAGTCACATTTGTTTGGGAAATGGCAAGTGGTTCTAAACCAAGGTTGGGAGGTAGTAGAAGGAGCATTGCTCTGCACCCTGTCTGGGGGTGCTTGACACCTGGTGCCTGAGATGGTAAGTTTTCCATTCCCAGGACTGACATCCTTCATCTTGGCAAATAAAACATTTGCAAATAAATCAGCTACAGAAATAAATAAAAGTTGCCAACTGGCTCTGGCTTGATTCTGTACACCTGGTGTGTATCTCAGCATCAACTCCCATAAACTGTTAGGTTCATGGTTTCTCTAAGCAAGGAATGTGGATACTTAAAAACTGGAGAACAGGGAATATGCCATTTAGCAGTTACCATATAAATGACAGGCATCTTCTGCAGGAACAGAGTATGTCTGTTGGCACTAGAAGAAAACTACTGTCGGTTCGAAAGTGATTTAAATCCTCAGCGACACTTTTAATTCTGTCAACTTTGAAGAGGCCGGATATTGATTTATTGTTTTGGACAGAATCTATGTGATTAAATCTGATTATAAGTTCTGGCCTGTCACCTCATGTTATATTTGTATGTTTATCTTGGGTCGTTATATTACGGTGTTGATCTAGCTTTTAATCATTTTAACAATCATAGATCAGCAATAAATAATCTGTTTATTGCTGTAAATAGCTCCTGGCATGTTTATTTGGAATACTAGAACAGAGGTCTGCAATAAACTCAGCAGATTATCATCTCACAGAAATTGGATTCATTATTCAGCTCCAAAAACCGGCAAAATGTTAGTGCCAGTGTGGGTTTGCTATCATCCAGGTTTAGATTGGCCCATGACCCCACCACTAAACATCAAGCCATTGTTTCCAGGACTGTTACTGACCTCATCTCCTCTGGAGATCTTCCTTCCACAGCTCCCAACCTCATAGTCTCCCAACCTCGGACAGCCCGCTTCTACCTCCTACCCAAAATCCACAAACAGGACTGTCCCAGCAGACCGATCGTGTTAGCCTGTTCCTGCCCCACGGAACTCATTTCTTGCTATCTTGACTCCATTCTCTCTCCCCTTGTCCAGTCCCTTCCCACCTACATCCATGATTCCTCTGACACCCTACATCATATCAACAATTTCCAGTTCCCTGGCCCCAATTGCCTCCTCTTCACCATGGACGTCCAATCCCTCTACACCTCCATCCCCCACCGGATGGTCTGATGGCTCTCCACTTCTTCCTCGAACAGAGGCCCGAACAATCCCCATCCACCACTACGCTCCTCCGTCTGGCTGAACTTGTTCTCTTACTGAACAATTTCTCCTTAAACTCCTCTCACTTCCTCCAAATAAAAGGTGTGGCTATGGGTACCCGCATGGGCCCCAGCTATGCCTGTCTCTTTATGGGGTATGTGGAACATTCCTTGTTCCAGTCCTACTCCGGCCCCCTCCCACAACTCTTTCTCAGGTACATCGATGATTACTTCGGTGCTGCTTCATGCTCTCGTCGGGACCTGGAAAAATGTATTAATTTTGCTTCCAATTTCCACCCCTCCATCATTTTCACATGGTCCATCTCTGACACTTCCCTTCCCTTCCTTGACCTCTCTGTCTCAATTTCTGGTGACAGACTGTCCACCAATATCCATTACAAGCCTACCGACTCCCACAGCTACCTCGACTACAGCTCCTCACACCCCGCTTCCTGTAAGGACTCCATCCCATTCTCTCAGTTCCTTCACCTCCATCGCATCTGTTCTGATGATGTCACTTTCCAAAACAGTTCCTCTGACATGTCTTCCTTCTTCCTTAACCGAGGTTTTCCACCTACGGTGGTTGACAGGGCCCTCAACCGTGTCCGGCCCATCTCCCGTGCATCCGCCCTCACACCTTCCTCTCCCTCCCAGAAACATGATAGGGTCCCCCTTGTCCTCACTTATCACCCCACCAGCCTCTGCATTCAAAGGATCATCCTCCGCCATTTCCGCCAACTCCAGCATGATGCCACCACCAAACACATCTTCCCATCACCCCCCCTGGCAACATTCCGTAGGGATCGTTCCCTCCGTGATACCCTGGTCCACTCCTCAACCCCCACCTACGGCACCTCCCCATGCATACGCAAAATATGCAACACCTGCCCCTTCACTTTCTCTCTCCTCACTGTCCAAGGGTCCAAACACTCCTTTCAAGTGAAGCAGCATTTCACTTGCATTTCCCCCAACTTAGTCTACTGCATTCGTTGCTCCCTATGCGATCTCCTCTACATTGGAGAGACCAAACGCAGACTGGGCGACCGCTTTGCAGAACACCTTCAGTCTGTCCGCAAGAATGACCCAGACCTCCCTGTCGCTTGCCATTTTAACACTCCACCCTGCTCTCTTGCCCACATGTCTGTCCTTGGCTTGCTGCATTGTTCCAGTGAAGCTCAACACAAACTGGAGGAACAGCACCTCATCTTCCGACTAGGCACTTTACAGCCTTCAGGACTGAATATTGAGTTCAACAACTTTAGATCTTGAACTCCCTCCTCCATCCCCACCCCCTTTCCGTTTCTTCCCCCTCCCTTTTGTTTTTTCCAATAATTTATATCGATTTTTTCTTTTCCCACCTATTTCCATTATTTTTAAATCTATACCTTTTATGCCCTTTTAGTCTTATTTCACCCCACCCCCACTAGAGCTATCTGTACCTTGCATGTCCTGCCATCCATTCTTAATTAGCACATTCTTTTAGATAATATCACCACCTTCAACACCTCTTTGTTCTTTTGTCTGTGACATCTTTTGATTATCTGCTCCTATGGCTGCTTGCTTGTCCCTACAACCACCCTCCCCCCCCCCCCCCCCCCCCCCCCCAACTTCTCTCCCCCCACCCCCCCACCTTAAACCAGCTTATATTTCACCCCTCTCCAATTTTTACTTAGTTCTGTTGAAGGGTCATGAGGACTCGAAACGTCAACTGTGTTCTTCTCCGCCGATGCTGCCAGACCTGCTGAGTTTTTCCAGGTATTTCTGTTTTTGTTTTGGATTTCCAGCATCCGCAGTTTTTTGTTTCTATCTGTACCTTGCTTGTCCTGCTTTCTACCCTTAATTAGCACATTCCTTAGATAATATCACCACCTTCAACACCTCTTTGTCCTTTTGTCTGTGACATCTTTTGGCTATCTCCACCTATCACTGGCCCTCTATCCAGCTCTACCTGTCCCACCCCCACTTAAACCAGCTTATATTTCACCTCTTTTCTATTTTTACTTAGTTCTGTTGAAGAGTCATACGGACTCGAAACGTTAACTGTGTTCCTCTCCGCAGATGCTGCCAGACCTGCTGAGTTTTTCCAGGTATTTTTATTTTTGTTTTAGACTGGGCATGCTGGCTCTTTGAGTGGGTTCTTGGAGTAAATTCCCAAATTAGATATTAAACCAAAGAGAGCAGGTTTCTCACTTGGTTCTGTGTTCCATCACTCAGATATATCATTTATTGAGATTTGTAACATTATTGATAAATTTTCATGATCAACAAAGCATAGCTCATCTCTTGATATCATGCCCATGCCTGAACCCTACTCCAAATCTGGAACTAACACTATCATTAATTTATACAAAGCAGGAGCCTTGGTACCATGCCCACATTTCATGTTAATTGTATGGAGGTGGTGGGCATTAGCTGATAGAGTCATAGAGTCATAGAGGTCTACTGCACAGAAAAAGGCCCTTTGGCCCATCAAGTCTGCACCGGTCAAACAAGTTCCCAACTATTCTAATCCCATTTTCCAGCACTAGGCCCATAGCCTGTATGCCATGGCATCGCAAGTGCACACCCAAATACTTCTTAAATGTTATGAGGGTATCTGCCTCTACCACCCTTTCAGGCAGTGAGTTCCATATGATCCATGAAAACACATGAGAAATAAATAGTGTTTTATAAGTCAAATTCAAAGCTACCCTTGCAGTATTCATTGAAGTTAAGCTCGAGTAAAAGCAGCTTTTATCTCATTGGGTGACCATGATCTTGCTCCCTCCTATAATACATCTAGGTACACATTACTCTCCAATAGAGTTACTCAAAAATTTTACCAAATTAAAGATTTACCTGTCTTGACTCACACAAACTTTTCGTATAAATGACAAGAGTTCCAAGGTGAAATGTGACTATTTCTGAGCATTAGTGTGATTTACTTGAATCCATATAAATCCCTAGACTGAAACTGTGGTTGTTGGATTAGGAGTGTATGCTTGTGAGGTGTAACTCTGTAAATAAATATAAAAGTGTGTAAGGATTGGCTCCAGTTCTATCATTCACCAACTGGTTTTCTGGAGTGTAATACTTCATCATTATTCCTCCTGGACTTGGGAAAGGGTGACATCCCTACACCAGAGCTCACCGTCCACCAAATCAGCCTACGGCTTCACTTTCCAGCCTGGGTAGACAAGAGGTGGATCTGCAGAATCACTTAATGCATGAAATAAAATCTGCAGCTGGCATGAAGTTTCATGCCAACACTTGGGTAGGCAGGGGTTGGACTTTTAAGCAACAAATCAAATTTTGTAGCTGACTGCAGAGAATATGGGGATAGAAGCTGGGCATTCAGCCGCTTGAACCTGCTCAGCAATTCAATGGTTAACCTGTACCTCCACGTCGCACACACCCAACCTGACTCCATGACCCTTAATACTCTTACCCAACAAAAATCTACCAATCTGAGTTATACATTTTTAATTGACCCCCAGCATCCACAGCTTTTTGAAGGAGAGTGTTTGAGATTTCCACTACCCTGTGTGTGAAGAATGACTTTCTGACATCACCCCTGTATGAGCCTGGATCTAATTGTAAGTTTGCCTCCTCCCCTTGTTCTGAAGTCTCCCACCAGAGGAAATAGTTTCTCTTTATTTAACCTATCAAATCTTTTAATCATCTTAACCACCTCAATTAGATCATCCTTTAATTTCCTATATCTGAGGGAAATGTAGAGAGGAGGTTAGATATTAAACTCTGGTAAATGAATTGGGCATAGTATTCACCAGGAAAGAGGGATGAGGTAGTTTGGATTACTGCTGCGAGAAAGCTAGAAGATTGGGGATGGAGTGGAACAGAGGGAACCTCTGGCCCTGTCCAGGAAGGACTTGGAATTGGAGTGATGGACAGAGTTGAGTTAACCAGGGGAATACCATTTAAAGAGCCCAAAATGTTAGGGGACAAAAAGAGAAAAAATGTGTGATACAGGGTTTGGGCAGCTGGTATAGGAGGGTATGGAACCATAGAATCCTCCATCACAGGA
Source organism: Cetorhinus maximus (assembly GCF_964194155.1). Taxonomy (NCBI): domain Eukaryota; kingdom Metazoa; phylum Chordata; class Chondrichthyes; order Lamniformes; family Cetorhinidae; genus Cetorhinus; species Cetorhinus maximus. Next base: position 26,519 of record NW_027596206.1, read on the forward strand.
GACCTCGGCTCATCATGACAGCGCCAGCTCTTTGGTAGAACTACTCAGTTAGTCCCAAAGCTTCTCCCTGATCCTGAAAATGTTCCCTCTTCAAGTATTTATCCAATTGCCTTTTGAAAGTTCTTCTGGAATCTGCTTCCAGCATCTTTTAAAACAATACATTCCGGATCACAACAACTCGCTGCGTAGAAAAAACTTCTCCTCATCTCCTCCTCTGGTTGTTAAATCTGTGTCATCTGGTTACTGACTCTCCTGCCAATGGGAACAGTGTCTCTTTATTTACTCTATCGAAACTCCCCATAGTTTGGAAACCTGTATTAAATCCCCCCTTACCTTTGTTACTAAAAGGAGACCCACTCCAGTTTCTAAGAAAGCAGCCTTAACCTGTCATTATTTTAAAGACCTGAAATCACATTTTCAGGGCTGCATTTTAATTTAGAGAGACAAACATGGTAGAGGTTGTGTTCAGTTTAAACCAGGATTTGATTCCTCAGAGATCGGCAGATAATCCTATTTAGGCTCGCTGAATGATCTGACCTGGGCACTGACCCTTATCCTGTCCTGACCTGACCTCTACACATATATGCTTTCTAGCAGGTGTCACTGAATAATGACAGGAGTGGAATCCTGGCTGATTTGTCCCAGGCTTAGCTCTTTCCCTTTGTCCAGAATAGTCAAACCAGAGGATATGGCCTGTCCTTGGAGGGGTTAAGTTCATAGATAATCTGTGGAAATAATATTTCACTGAGCAAATTGTTGATCTATGGAACAGATTCCATAGAGAGACAGCGGAAGAAGTTTGCATTTATTCATTCAAATGAGAGATTATCTTCCCAGAATTAGCATTTTGGGTACAGTATGTAATTTAATACATGAGGTGAGGTAAGTGTGGAGGGAACAGGTGATTTTGAACCTCTAGTTCCCAAAACTCTCTGCCACTGGAGTTTTCCTCACCCCATATCTGGGTGTGTTATAGACTCATTGATAGCTAGGGTCAGCCAACAATTCCATTATCGTTATGTCATATGACTGGTAGAAGGCTGTAAAGGGTCTAATGATAGCTACTGAGCATGTGCACAATGATGTCACTCACTGAGGGGAGTTGAGTGTGGAGCATCTCAGAGGGTAGGCTCTTGCTATGTCTTGATCTAACCTCACTCACTCTTCCAGAACCAGTTCATGGACACAGGGAGTCGAAGCCTATCCCAACAGGCAATGGGCATGGTACACCCAGGACAGGATACCAGTCCATCACAAGGCACACACTCACGTACCATTTACCATAGCCAATCCATCTAACCAGTAGGCTTTTGAACAGTGGGAGGAAACCGGAACACTCGGCAAAAACGGGGAGAATGTACAAATTCCAAACAGACAGGTACCCAAGGTCAGGATCGAACCCAGCTCCCTGGAACTGTGAGGCAGCAGTGCTAACTACCCTGCCACCTCTTGATCTAATCTAACCTTTGTAAATAGTTAGCATATAAATAAATGGTTTTAAACAAAAGATCAGTGCCTCCAGGAATATCTCTTGTAGAAGAAGATGCCAACGAATCCCGAGGAAAACCCACAATAACAGAAAGGCAAACTAGATGGGCCTTTGTCTTCTTTTGGCTGGACAATTCCTGTGTTCCCGCCCCCTCGTTCCTCCCCTCCCTGGTGCTATGCAATATAACCGAAGATTGGGAGCTGAGTTGAGGTGACTTGCCTTGGCCTGTGTGGTTGAGTGTCACACTGGGGGCGCTGGAGGGAGGGGAACCCTTCACTGTAATTCCGTGGCCATGCCTATGTTGCTCTGGGAAACAAAACTCCTTAAATCCATGGGGGACACGGGCGTAAAAAAAATGGCGCATTTGTTTCATTTTCTTTGAACACTTTAATTTAGTACTTATAAAAGAATTGGAGATGGAGAGGAAAAGGATGTTGGACTGGGTGGGCAGTTGGAGGTGGAAGGTCATGTGGTGAAACTGGCACAAACCAGCACTTACTGGGCCAAGGCATGTTAAAACGACAGGCACAATGCAGTGACTGTAATTCAAAGGTATTTGCGGGTGGAATCTAATTCTAAAGAACAATTGCAACAAGGCACAGTGTAACCACCGAGAACCCCTTCCAGTTAGCAGTCCTTATTCAATACACAAATGTAATGGAATTCTTTATTTGCCTATGCGTATGTACATAATATAATTTGAATAATCTTTAACTTGCCAACTGCAAACAAAGGTCCATTGGAGAGTGAAAATTGTTTCGGAAGGTGTGAATGCAGGTGGGACGTGCACTGAAATATCATCGGGCCTCTTCCTCCAATTGTTCATATCAGAACCACAACTTTTGCAACTGTTTTGCATGTGTGTGTGTGTGTGTGTTTGCACAGCAAAGTGCCTTCTCACTGAGGAATTCATAAAGATTTTATGTCGTCTATTCTGCAGAAGTGGGTGTGTGCAGAAACCCAAGCCCATGTCATGCTTAGCATGTATTGATTATTGTCAATGCCCTGTGGGCTCCAATCTCTCCCTCTCTCGGTATTGTGCTATGAATAGTACATGTGGTAGTCAGGTCTCTCCCCCGTACTGTCCCCTATGGTTCATTTTTACTTTCAGATAAACCATTCAATTCGCCTCTTTCCCTCACAGTGTTGAAATCATTTTACACTGGGATAGAAATTGGTGCCCATTAGCCTTGTTTTTTGGGTGTAAAATAAGAGGAAAGCACACCAGTCAATAGTAGGACAGCCAGTGTGCAATCTGCACAGACTGCATTCCAGGTCAATATTTCAAACAGTCGTTAAGCCTCTTAAATATGTTAATGAGAGGTTTAGCTCTCATTGAAAGATCCCTTCACTAAAATTTGATCCCCCTCAGGTTACTGCAGCAACCCTGCAGCCATCGGCGAGAGGTGTGCTGAGTTGTAATTTCATTTTCAAACTGTGTTCTCTCTTTGGCTCCACAGTCCTCGGCAATCACCCTCCCAACCGTCCGGCTCGATCCAACCCCAGCAACCCCCAATCTCAGAGGCGGCCTGCAGGACACAGCTGGTTTCCCAAGTTGATTTCTCTTGTGATGTAGGCTGTCTACAGGGTCGTGACTGGGGTTGCCAACTCTGTTTGGAGGTATTCCTGGGAGCTTCACCACATGACCTTCCACCTCCGACTGCCCACCCACAGTCCAACATCCTTTTCCTCTCCATCTCCAATTCTTTTATAAGTACTAAATTAAAGTGTTCCAAATTGAAACATCTGCACCATTTCTTTTACGCCCGTGTCCCCCACGCCCACGCTCCCCACCTTCCCCCCCTCCCACCACACCCCGCAAAAACCCATGGATTTTCCTCCTGGATTTTTGCTCACAGTGATGTCCATGAGGTTAACCTTTAATTTCTGGAGACTCCAGGGCAATCCTGGAGAGTTGGAAACCCCTTGGAGTGACAGGACCTAATAGGCAGCCCCAGTGATTTAGATAAGACCTGAGGCTCATGCATCACAGACTCTGGGCCCAAGATTGGCCCCAGACTAATTTCCACTCATCATATCATCTCCTTGCTAGGTTGCTCTCTTCCTTCTTCCTTTAACCTCTGGGCTTTCAAAACCAGAGCTTCATGCCCCTGAAACAGCACTTGTTAAGTTAGCTAGTTTCTGCCCTCCTGTCAGACTTGCTGATGTCCCACACTATGGGCAGGGCTGTCACCTCCACTTTGAAATAAAAGAACCCCATTTTTCCCTGGAAAATAAATGCTGAAATAAAGGGAACGTAGCACCAATTCTCCCATGGAACACTGGTGCCAGTACTCTCAGTGTAAATATTAAATATTTCTACTTATTGATAGGGGTTTTATCTTGAGTGTAACATCCACTAGGTACACAGCTCATGGTGATAAGCACTGGTGGAGTAATTGGAAATACTGATTGTTTAAATGGCAGAGGGAGGGATTGTTTACAGTTGGTGAGCAGCATTGACTAGAGAGAACACCTAGGAATTCCAGCATGATGATGTCGGGTTGCTATTCTGACTTTATCACGCCAGTCATCAACAATACGATGGGCAGGTGGGCTCTGAAATCAGCAACCCACCCGCCATTGTGAATTTCCTAACCAATGCCCATTAAAGCGTGTCGGCAGTCCAATCAACTGCAGTAATACATCTCTGAAACCGTAATACATTGCCTGCAGTGAAACACGCTTGATGTGGGGACCTTGATTTTTCATGAATATTGGAAAGGGCGGATATGAAGGCTGGAGGTGGGTCCATGTCTGACTTCTTCAGGAGAGGCTGCTGACAGGCATTTCACTGGCACCAGAGGAACATAAGAGCATAGGAAATGGGACCAGGAGTAGGTCATTCAGCCCCTTGAGCCTGTGCCACTATTTAACTAGATCATGGCTGATCTTTTACCTCAATGCCATTTTCCCGCACTATCCCCATATCCCTTGATATCTCTAGCATCTAGAAATCTATTGCTCTCTGGCTTTAAACACTCAATGACTGAGCCTCCACGGCCCTCTGTGGTAGAGAATTCCAAAGATTCATCACTCTCTGAGTGAAGAAATTCCTCCTCATATCAGTCCTAAATGGCCTACCCCTTATTCTGAGACTGTGTCCCCAGTTCTAGATCCCCCAACCAGGGGAAACATCCTTCTTGCGTCTCTGAATGGAGAGCTGTGACTAGTGGAGTTCTGCAGGGATCAATGCTGGGACCTTTGCTGTTTGTAGTATACATAAATGATTTGGAGGAAAATGTAACTGGGCTAATTAGTAAGTTTGCAGACGACATTAAGGTTGGAGGAGTTGCAGATAGTGAAGAGGATTGTCAAAGGATACAATGGGATATAGATCGGTTGGAGACTTGGGCGGAGAAATGGCAGGTGGAGTTTAATCTGGACAAATGCGAGGTAATGCATTTTGGAAGGTCTAATACAGGCAGGAATTATACAGTAAATGGCAGAACCCTTAAGTGCATCGACGGGCAGCGGGATCTGGGTGTACAGGTCCACAGGTCACTGAAAGTGGCAATGCAGGTGGATAAGGTAGTCAGGAAGGCATATGGCATGCTTGCCTTCATTGGCAGGGGTATTGAGTATAAAAGCTGGGAAGTCATGCTGCAGCTGTACAGAACCTTGGTTAGGCCAAACTCGGAATAGTGCGTGCAATTCTGGTCGCCACATTACCAGAAGGATATGGAAGCATTGGAGAGGGTGCAGAGGAGGCTTACCAGGATGCTGCCTGGTCTGGAGATTATTAGCTATGAGGAGAAACTCAGATTGTTCTCACTAGAGCGACGGAGATTGAGGGGCGACTTGATAGAAGTTTACAAAATTATGAGTGGCATGGACAGAGTAGATAGTCAGAAGCTTTTTCCCAGGGTGGAAGAGTCAATTACTAGGGGACATAGATTTAAGGTGAGAGGAGAAAACTATAGAGTAGATGTGCGGGGCAAGTTTTTTACGCAGAGGGTAGTGAGTGTCTGGAATTCGCTGCCAGAGGACGTGGTGGAAGGAGGTACGATAGTGGTGTTTAAGAGGCAGCTTGACAAATACACGAATAGGATGGGAATAGAGGGATATGGACCCCGGAAGTGCAAAATGTTTTAGTTGACGGGCAATATGATCGGCGCAGGCTTGGAGGGCCGAAGGGCCTGTTCCTGTGCTGTACTTTTCTTTGTTCTTTGTTCTTTGTACCCCGTTGAGCCCTGAAGAATTTTGTAGGTTTCAATGAGATCACATCTCATTCTTCCAAACTCTAGAGAATAAAGACCCAATCTCCTCAATCTCTCCTCATAGGACAATCTCGCCATTCCAAAACTCTGACAGGTGCATGAACCTTTGGCAGTTATCAGGGGTATTAGTCAGTACACCGTCCACAAAATTGTTGACACTGTAAGCTAACATCAATGCAGCATTTGTGTGGAGTCTAGTATGGGCCTAGTGTATTCTCTTGTCCAGTCTGCCTTCAGCTGCCCCTTACTCCTCATCAGGTTGTCCCCCATCCTCCATTTCATCTGACTCCTGTCCCTGTTCAGTTGGCCTCCTTCCTCACCTCCTTCATTGAGGGGAAGAGGAGGAGAAGCTGAGGGAGGAGGCCAGCTGAACAGGGGAAGAAGCCACATGAAATGGAGGATGGAGGACAACCTAATGAGGAGTGAGGGGCTGCTGTGGGCAAACTGCAGCAGACACAGGGACACAAGCAAAGGCCATGCCCTGCCAGTCGTGTGTACAGGGTCTGTATGACACATCTACAAATGACGGAGAGACAGTGCCTGCAGAGACTTTGCTTTTCACAGGCCACTGAAACATCTCTGTGTGACAAGCTAGCCCCAGAGATCGCACTCAACTGTGCAGGTGGCCGCCCGATACCAGTGGTGTTGAACATCACAGCGGCTATGAGCATAGTCCTGAAAGCTTCACAACAGTTAAAACAACTATAATCATTAATCAAAACTAACTCACCTATTGCAATGTCTCCAGAATTTTACAATCACCAACAGAAATTTCTTACTCTCTGCAAACGATGATCCCTGGTGGAGTTGACACAGTCCCATGCCAGGGGTCCCTTTAAATGAGCGGCGGTGACCTCCTTCCGTGTCACTCCTGCCACCTGCACAGAGGATTTTGTTACTGTATAGAGGAGATTGTTATTGTACAAAGAGCATATAGTCATAGATACAATACAGGGACTGTACAGCAACTTCAGATTGTAATCTTTACAATGATTGACCTAAATGGAGTTGGTGTACTTGGTGCCTTTGGAGTCAGCGTGTTTGGCCAATTCCCCTGGCAGTATGAGGCGGACAGCGCTCTGGATCTCTCTGGCCAAGATGGTGTGGTGTTTGTTGTATTGAATGAGGTGTGAGGCCTTGGAGGCGATGCACTCGAAAATGTCGACAATGAAGGAATTGATAACACTCATGGCCTTGGAGGAGATCCTGGTGAAAGGGTGGAGCTGGGTCAGTACCCTGTATACGTAAGTGGGATAGCTCCGCTCGCGAGATTTCCTCCACTTCCTGGGCGCAGATGTCCCACCCTCACTGGTCCACCGGGTACGCGGCCCACCATCCTTTAACACTGTTGGCTGACAACCTGCCCGGTGGCTGTTAATTGGCTAATTTGTGTATTATGCTGCATTTTTCAAAGATGGGTGGGGGTGGGGCGGGGCAAGGGAAATGGCAAGCTACCAACTTCCGTAATGTACTCCTGCCTACTGCCAAGGTGCGTAGAATCCTTTTAAAACTTGACTTATAATTTCTACCTCCTCCCCTAGCAGAAATATCATCCACATTGTGGCTTTTGTTTGCAGTACAGCACAACACCGTTCCCACTTCAGTTTCTGCATACTGCATGTATAGTTCCTCAAATTGCCATATATTGTCTTCATGAGCCTCTACATAATCTCTACATCATGCCTGTGTGGTCCCTGCACTATCCCTATATTCCTAATATCATTCCTGTATGTTTATCAGCTGTATAAACTGCCCACATTACCTCTGAATAGTCCCGTTATATGTCCATGTGTTTGATTTGGTCCAGGTTGAGTGGAATGCCTGAGGTGGTGGCTGCGGTTAAGGGCGGTGTGACCCACAAGGCGTTGAAGCAGACGCTGATTAAAGTCACCAAGAAGCCGCCCAAGAAGTGGAGGAAATCTCGCAAGCAGAGCTATCCCACTTACGTATACAGGGGGCTGACCCAGCTCCACCCTTTCACCAGGATCTCCTCCAAGGCCATGAGTGTTATGAATTCCTTCACTGTCGACATTATCGAGTGCATCGCCTCCAAGGCCTCACACCTCATTCAATACAACAAACACCACACCATCTCGGCCAGAGAGATCCAGAGCGTCATCTGCCTCATGCTGCCAGGGGAATTGGCCAAACACGCTGACTCCAAAGGCACCAAGTACACCAAGTACACCAACTCCATTTAGGTCAATCATTGTAAAGATTACAATCTGAAGTTGCTGTACAGTCCCTGTATTATATCTATGACTATATGCTCTTTGTACATTAACAATCTCTTCTATACAGTAACAAAATCCTCCGTGCAGTAACAATATCCGCTCTCTACAGTAACATTATCTGCTCTGTACAGTAACATTATCCACTCTGTACAGTTACTAAATCTTATGTATACAGTTACTGTATTCTTTCTGAACAGTAACTGTATCCTCTCTGCTAATTCAATATCACACAATTACTTCTGATGTTCAGTGCCCGTGTATAAAACCCAGAATCCTGTTTGCTTTTCATGGCCTTTTCTACCTGCAATGAAAGCCAGGTTTAAAACAAATGTGTCAATTGCTCTCAATGCCAGGCCTACCCGAGTCACATCTACACATAATGTGCTGTAGGCTTCGGTTAATACATCCCAACTATTCCAGGTTAGACACTTGTAACTTCCAGGGGCTTTCTTCCCATTGGTCTGGACTGAATCAGGGCTGAGGACTAAAAGTCCATGGCATCCACTTGGGCCTGGGTCAGTGTGGACGTTGTGGGATGATATAGAACGGGACAGTGTGGGACAGGATATGGAATGGAACGGGACAGTGTGGGACAGGATGTGGAATGGAAAGGGACAGCGTGGGACAGGATTTGGAATGGAACAGGACAGCGTGGGACAGGATGTGGAATGGAAAGGGACAGCGTGGGATAGGATATGGAATGGAACTGGACAGTGTGGGACAGGATGTGGAATGGAAAGGGACAGCGTGGGACAGGATTTGGAATGGAACAGGACAGTGTGGGACAGGATGTGGAATGGAAAGGGACAGCGTGGGACAGGATATGGAATGGAACTGGACAGTGTGGGACAGGATGTGGAATGGAAAGGGACAGCGTGGGACAGGATTTGGAATGGAACAGGACAGTGTGGGACAGGATATGGAATGGAACGGGACAGTGTGGGACAGGACATGGCATGGAACAGGACAGAGTGGGACAGGATATGGAATGGAACGGGACAGTGTGGGACAGGATACGGATTGGAACGGGACAGTGTGGGACAGGATATGGAATGGTACGGGACAGTGTGGTACAGGATATGTAATGGAATGGGACAGTGTGGGACAGGATATGGAATGGAACGGGACAGTGTGGGACAGGATACGGATTGGAACGGGACAGTGTGGGACAGGATATGGAATGGTACGGGACAGTGTGGTACAGGATATGTAATGGAATGGGACAGTGTGGGACAGGATATGGAATGGAACGGGACAGTGTGGGACAGGATATGGAATGGAACGGGACAGTGTGGGACAGGATATGGAATGGAACGGGACAGTGTGGGACAGGATATGGAATGGAACGGGACTGTGTGGGACAGGATATGGAATGGAACGGGACAGTGTGGGACAGGATATGGAGTGGAACGGGACAGTGTGGGACAGGATTTGGAGTGGAACAGGACAGTGTGGGTGTTACAATCCCAGCTGAGATTACCGCTGGGCAAGACTGATCCCAGGGTGGAACCCAGCTTGATAGATCCTAGGTTTTATTTGTTTGTTTAAATATGTGGAGAGTGGCTACTGAACAGAATCACAGGAGTCGGCTGATGAACTTTTAACAACATAATAAAACATTTATTAAACAAGAAAAGATGAACTATATTATAATACTCCTTCACCCATAACTATAACTTTATAGATATATACAGATTTGTAAGGATAACACAATTTACAGAATCTATCTTATACTCTAATGTCCACAGTAAGTACACAGTCCACGTAAATCTATGGCACCCTGTGGTCAGACACACCACACTCTGAGACCAAGTGACAGATGCCACCTCAACCAGATGCTATGGATCTCTCCTCAACTCACCCGCCCCCAGACGCTTGTCACACTGTGAACCAACCAGTCTCACTGAACTCCATCTTTCACAAGAGGGTTTCCTGAATCCACCCTCCCAGTCCTCGCCTTGGAATCTTCTCCCAAACCCACGATTTCTCTCAGACGCTTTCTGCAAGGCTTCACCTCCTTTCTCTGCCCCTCAACCTTAACTTCACTTTCAGGACCTTTTCCAGGTTCCTGTCCTTCCTTAGGCTAGACGTCTGCTTTGGACTTTCTCCTCTTCCACTCCCCTGGATTTTTGGGATTTTTCTTTAGCTTGAGACTGGCTATCTGACCCTTCCAGGTTGCTTCTGTTTGGCAGCTGTCTTCCAAACCAGCTGAACTCCAACAGCTTCCAAAACAAACTGTTGTCTTTCTTCTTCTGTGTGTGTCTGTGGGAGGGAACTGCCTCTCCAGCCCCCTGTTGCTAGGCAAGAGTCCAATTCTTCTACTCCTGTTTGTTTAACTCCTAAAGTCGTCAACGCTCATTAGAAATGCAAGCACCTTTTTAAAGTGAAACTAAAACACAATTTGACCTTTCTTAACACACAGATACAGAAATACAAATCAAACTTAAACTTTAAAGCTAAAATTCATTCCTAACACTCACAAATACAAATATAATTTACTTAAACTAGCTCCACTTCGTAACACCTTTCCTCTGGAGGAAAGAAAGCTTCACAACAGTGAAGGTTTCTTCACAATGGCCTTACATCCACCTCACACAAGCTTAACATCATAAACCTCTAACAATAGCTCATTACATACTATACAAATAAATTTCCTTTTTTGTTTCACAATTAGACATGTTATTATACAATTACAAAAAATGTATTCAAACAAAGTCAGCAAATGCAACAAGATTAGCAGAATTTGCACATCTTAGTATTATCATAACTCAACTCTTATGTTTCTTTTTCCTTTTATTTCCAGTCTTTAACTCAGCAAAAAATGTTTCATTTATGTCCACAGCCCAATCATCCTTTCTGTTCACTGTAGGCGTAATTCCATCCTCAAGCTAATTTCTTGAACTCAAATGTGGTAAATTCTAATTTCAACTTAGCAAAGTAAAAATGGCTTTTTTGTGCATCAACATCTCATTTTTTCTCTGGTCCAACTTTCTTTTTGTCATTTCAGGGATGTTGTTGAGATGCCTTTTATTTTCATACAAAAGTGTTTCATACTCCTGCTTGGTTTGATCTTTAAACTTTTTATGATATTGTTGTTTCTCCAAATCCCATTTTGAAGAGGTCCTTTCCACTTCCCTTTGAGCAGTGTCAATTCTATTCTCCCTGTGGAGTTTCATAGTTCGTTCCAATCCTCCAATTCTTTTGTATAATCCACGAACTATATCATTCCACTCCTTTACAGGTTTTGGGTGCTCTTTCGCAAACTGTCCACTTGCTTGGATTCCAACTGCTGTATTTCGTACATCAGCACCGACCATCACTTGTAAATCAGAGCCTCTGGTCATTGACTTGGAAAAGTCATTTAATTTCCAATTCTGCAGGCACTTTAGTTGTTTTCATATTGTCCATTACTGAGGTTGATATATCAGTAATTTTACTTGGATTAGTTCTTTCCTCAACTGGATCACAATTCGGCAAAGAGTTTTTATTCATAGGAACAACTTTGGGACTGTGACACTCCATACCACACATCTTCTCTTCCCTTTCATCCAGTTTGCTTCAAAGTTCAAGAATCTCATTGCTCTTTTCATGACAAGGGTCTAACAGGTCATTAGCTTTGCCTTTTAATTCTGTATTCAACCAATTATTCTGATTTACCAACAATTCCTTTTCCTGATCAAAGCATTTACCATGATATTTCATAGCAACTTCTGATAATGGAAGTTCATCAAGTTTTAACCGAAGATTGACCTTTGTTAAGTTTCCTTCTGCAAGTTTATCATTTAGAAATCTCGAGTCCTCAGTTAAGTGTTCTACTTTCTGTGACTGATTCTCAATTGTTCTCACCAATTCTCTTCTTTCATTAGCAAACTCTTCTTCTCATACCTGAAAATTGGTTCTCTACGTTAATCAGGTTTTCCTTCAATTGTTTATTATCTGCAATAAGCATCTCATTTTTGGCCACAGTAGTTTTCTGAAGTTTGTTAAGATCAACGTGGTCAACCGCCTGCTGCGATACCGTCATCGCCACACTACTGCCTCCACTCGCCAAATCATTACTCAAAATAACATCCACCCCTTGAACAGGTGATTTAGGAATAATTCCCACTGTAACAATTCCATTTACAAAGTGAGTCTGTAAGATGACTTTACACAAAGAAGCAGGTTCATAAATTCCATTAATACCTCTTATTAATACTTTTTCCTTCATAAAACTATCTGGAACACAACTTGTATCATCAGCCACTATCAATGATTGATCTGCCCCAGTATCTCTCAAAATTTTAATCTGCTTACTTATTTTGTTGGAGGAGTAAGGGAACACTTCTCCCTTTCGAAACAAAACATCCAGAACCTCTAATAGCCTGACTCCCTTCACCGGTAATCAAAGAAAAAATTCTCTGGATTATCTTGATCCGTAATCCCCCTTTCCTGTATGTTCTGAGGGAACACGTTTCACCTGTACCATTGCCACAGTTTTAACAACCATTTCCTTTTCTAATGCAACCTTTCCTGAGGATTTCTTTGGTTATCCTACTACTGCAATAGGTCTCCCATTTAATGTTCAGCAATCTGCCCTAACATGTCCCACCTTGTTACAATGGAAACACTTAGGCTTTCGAGTGTCACTCCCACCCTCAGTACCATCCTTTCTAGCCTGAGGAGAAATTTCCTGAGAATTTCCAACTGTCCTATCTCTTCCTTGGCTGCTTGCCTTACTTTTACCTTCCCTCCTTCCACCCTTCTCAGGTTTATGAGGATGTTGGAAAAAGGGTTTAGATTTACGGACTAGTTCATAATCGTCTGCCATCTCTGCTGCCTCTCTCGCTGTTTTAACTGTCTGATATTCAACATGGGGTCTAACTACAAGAGGAAGTGAATCTTTAAATTCTTCCAAGAGAATTAATTCCCTCAGAGCTTCATACATTATCTCTACCTTTAATGGTCGTATCCAATGGTCAAAATTACTTTGCTTTACCCTCTGAAACTCAGTGTAGGTTTGCCCAGGCTGTTTCCTTATATTTTGAAATTTCTGCCTGTAAGCCTCAGGGACTAACTCATATGCACTCAGAATAGCCTTTTTATACTGCATCATAATCCACTGATACCCCTTCTGAAAGTGAAGCTTAAATCTCGTGAGCTCTACTTACCAACCTACTTTGTAAAAGTAATGTCCAGATTTCTTTTTGCAACTTCATTTGCCTAGCCACCTTCTCGAATGAAATAAAGAATGCTTCTACACCCCTTTCCTCAATCTTTGGGAGAGCTTGCACAAACTTAAACATCTCCCCACTAGATTTTAGATTGAAGGTTTTTTCATCATCAGAACTTTCCTCAGCATCTGAGATCTCTCTTTTAAGGTCCAGCTTTTTAGCCAATATTCCTGTTTCTTGTTCCTGCTCTCTTTCCTCCATTGCTAATTTTTCCCTCTGGAGGTGGGGTTTTCACATTTCCATTTCTCTTTGAGATACTTTCTCTTTTTCTCTTTCTTTTGCCTCTAATTCAAGTTTTTTCATTTCCTTTGCTTGTTCAGGTTCAAGCGTCTTCATTTGTAACTGTAGTCTCACTACCTCCAGCTGTGACTCACTCCCTGGAGAACGTGGTCTCTCTGGTGTCCCTTCCAGTTTCAAATGCTTGTGCTATTAGCTCAACTATGTCTACTTTCCTCGCCACTTTGGGTAACTCTAACTGCAACTTATCCAACAATTCTGTTAGCTTCCCCATAGTTAATTTCTGTAAACCAGTCAAAATTGCTTCCCCCATCTGTAAAAAAGTCTTAGCAACCTCCAAAGCCTTTTCACATTCCAACCTGTATAATGGCTCACAGCAATTCCTCCAATTCCCATGTCCAGTAACTCTTTACCGCCACGTACTCAAAGGGATTCACAGGTCCCACCAATGTTCAAGGATTTCTAATCCCAGACGGATTATTATTCCGTGTCCAATCACCCGCTGTCCGCTATTCAAATCCTGCAAGAGCCCCGACTTTGTTACAATCCCAGCGGAGATTACCCCTGGACAAGCCTGATTCGTGGCTGGAGCCCAGCTTGATAGATACTAACTTTTATTTGTTTGTTTAAATATGTGGAGTGTGGCTGCTGAACAGAGTCACAGGAGGCAGCTGATGAACTTTGAACAAAAGGATAAATCAATTATTAAACAAGAAACGATGAACAATGCTCTTTCACCCACAACTAAACCTTTACAAGGGATACAGATTTGTAAGGATGACACAATTACAAAAGCTATCTTATACTCTAATATCCATGGTAAGTACGCAGTCCAGGTAAATCTATGGCACCCTGTGCTCAGACATAACACACTCTGAAACAAAGTGACAGATGCCAACACAGCCAGATGCAATGGATCTCTCCTCAACACCCACCAGATGCAAGGCACACTGTGAGCCAACCAGTCTCTGTCACATGAGGGTGTCCAGAATCCACTCTCCAAGACCTCACCTTGGAACCTTCTCCCAATCCGATGCTTTTCACAGACATTCTGCAAGGGTTCACATCCACTGTTTCAAAGACTGCTTCCGATGTTCGTCTAGCCAGGAACATGACATGCAATCAAGTTCTATTCCACGCACTCACTCTCTCACTGATTCAGCCGTCAATAGTATCAATGCTTCACATGCCAAAAGCAGAGTAAGGAAAGGAAGGGGACAGTGTGGGACAGGATATGGAATGGAACGGGACAGTGTGGGACAGGATATGGAATGGAACGGGACAGTGTGGGACAGGATATGGAATGGAACGGGACAGTGTGGGACAGGATATGGAATGGAACGGGACAGTGTGGGACAGGATATGGAATGGAACGGGACAGTGTGGGACAGGATATGGAATGGAACGGGACAGTGTGGGACAGGATATGGAATGGAACGGGACAGTGTGGGACAGGATATGGAATGGAACAGGACAGTGTGGGACAGGATATGGAATGGAACGGGACAGTGTGGGACAGGATATGGAATGGAACGGGACAGTGTGGACATTATATTGAATGGAACGGGACAGTGTGGGAGAGGATATGGAATGGAACGGGAACGTGTGGGACAGGATATGGAATGGAACTGGACTGAGTGGGACAGGATATGGAATGGACATGGACAGTGTGGGACGGGATATGGAATGGAACGGGACAGTGTGGGAAAGGATATGTAATGGAACGGGACAGTGTGGGACAGGATATGGAATGGAACGGGACAGTGTCGGACAGGATATGGAATGGAAAGGGACTGAGTGGGACAGGATATGGAATGGAACGGGACAGTGTGGGACAGTATATGGAATGGAACGGGACAGTGTGGGACAGGATATGGAATGGAACGGGACAGTGTGGGACAGGATATGGAATGAAACGGGACAGTGTGGGACAGGATATGGAATGAAACGGGACAGTGTGGGACAGGATATGGAATGGAACGGGACAGTATGGGACAGGATATGGAATGGAACGGGACAGAATGGGACAGGATATGGAATGGAACGGGAATTTGTGGGACAAAATATGGATTGGAACGGGACAGTGTGGGACAGGATATGGAATGGAACGGGACGGTCTGGGACAGGATATGGAATGGAACTGGACAGTGTGGAACTGTATATTGAATGGAACGGGACAGTGTGGAACTGGATATGGAATGGAAAGGGACAGTGTGGGATAGGATATGGAATGAAACGGGACAGTGTAGACAGGATATGTAATGGAACGGGACAGTGTGGGACAGGATATGGAATGAAAAGGGACAGTGTGGGATAGGATATGTAATGGAACGGGACAGTGTGGGATAGGATATGGAATGAAATGGGACAGTGTGGAACTGGATATTGAATGGAACGGGACAGTGTGGGACAGGATATGGAATGGAACGGGACAGTGTGGGACAGGATATTGAATGGAACGGGACAGTGTGGGACAGGATATGGAATGGAACAGGACAGTGTGAAACAGGATATGGAATGGAACGGGACAGTGTGGAACTGGATATTGAATGGAACGGGAGAGTGTAGGATAGGATATGTAATGGAACGGGACAGTGTGGGACAGGATATGGAATGGAACAGGACAGTGTGGGACAGGATATGGAATGGAACGGGACAGTGTGGGACAGGATATGGAATGGAACGGGACAGTGTGGGACAGGATATGGAATGGAACGGGACAGAATGGGACAGGATACGGAATGGAACACGACAGTGTGGGACAGGATATGGAATGGATCGGGACAGTGTGGGACAGGACATGGAATGGATCTGGACAGTGTGGGACAGGATATGGAATGGAACGGGACAGTGTAGACAGGATATGGAATGGAACGGGACAGTGTGGGACAGGATATGGAATGGAACGGGACAGAATGGGACAGGATATGGAATGGAACGGGACAGAATGGGACAGGATATGGAATGGAACGGGACAGTGTGGGACAGGATATGGAGTGGAACGGGACAGAATGGGACAGGATACGGAATGGAACTGGACAGTGTGGGTCAGGATATGCAATGGAACGGGACAGTGTGGGACAGGATATGGATTGAAACGGGACAGTGTAGACAGGATATGGAATGGAACGGGACAGTGTTGTACAGGATACGGAATGGAACGCGACAGTGTGGGACAGCATACGGAATGGAACGGGACTGTGTGGACATTATATTGAATGGAACGGGACAGTGTGGGAGAGGATATGGAATGGAACGGGAACGTGTGGGACAGGATATGGAATGGAACGGGACAGTGTCGGACAGGATATGGAATGGAACGGGACTGAGTGGGACAGGATATGTAATGGAACGGGACAGTGTGGGACAGGATATGGAATGGAACGGGACTGAGTGGGACAGGATAAGGAATGGAACGGGACAGTGTGGGAAAGTATATGGAATGGAACGGGACAGTGTGGGACAGGATATGGAATGGAACGGGACAGTGTGGGACAGGATATGGAATGAAACGGGACAGTGTCGGACAGGATATGGAATGAAACGGGACAGTATGGGAGAGGATATGGAATGGAACGGGACAGAATGGGACAGGATATGGAATGGAACGGGACGGTCTGGGACAGGATATGGAATGGAACTGGACAGTGTGGAACTGGATATGGAATGGAAAGGGACAGTGTGGGATAGGATATGGAATGAAACGGGACAGTGTAGACAGGATATGTAATGGAACGGGACAGTGTGGGACAGAATACGGAATGGAACGGGACAGTGTGGGACAGGATTTGGAATGAAACGGGACAGTGTGGAACTGGATATTGAATGGAACGGGACAGTGTGGGACAGGATATGGAATGGAACGGGACAGAATGTGACAGGATATGGAATGGAACGGGACAGTGTGGGACAGGATATGGAATGGAACGGGACAGTGTGGGACAGGATATGGAATGGAACACGACAGTGTGGGACAGGATATGGAATGGATCGGGACAGTGTGGGACAGGACATGGAATGGATCTGGACAGTGTGGGACAGGATATGGAATGGAACGGGACAGCGTGGGACAGGATATGGAATGGAACGGGACAGTGTGGGACAGGATATGGAATGGAACGGGACAGTGTGGGACAGGATATGGAATGGAACGGGACAGTGTGGGACAGGATATGGAATGGAACGGGACAGTGTGGGACAGCATACGGAATGGAACGGGACAGTGTGGGACATAATATGGAATGGGTCGGGACAGTGTGGGACAGGATATGGAATCGAAAGGGACAATGTGGGACAGGATATGGAATGGATCGGGACAGTGTGGGACAGGATATGGAATGGAACTGAACCGTGTGGGACAGGATATGGAATGGATCGGGACGGTCTGGGACAGGATATGGAATCAAACGGGACAGTGTGGGACAGGATATGGAATGGAACGGGACAGTGTGGAACTGGATATGGAATGGAACGGGACAGAATGGGACAGGATATGGAATGGAACGGGACAGTGTGGGACAGGGCATGGAATGGAACTGGACAGTGTGGGACAGGATATGGAATGCAAAGGGACAGTGTGGGATAGGATATGGAATGAAACGGGACAGTGTAGACAGGATATGTAATGGAACGGGACAGTGTGGGACAGAATACGGAATGGAACGGGACAGTGTGGGACAGGATTTGGAATGAAACGGGACAGTGTGGAACTGGATATTGAATGGAACGGGACAGTGTGGGACAGGATATGGAATGGAACGGGACAGAATGGGACAGGATATGGAATGGAACGGGACAGTGTGGGACAGGATATGGAATGGAACGGGACAGTGTGGGACAGGATATGGAATGGAACACGACAGTGTGGGACAGGATATGGAATGGATCGGGACAGTGTGGGACAGGACATGGAATGGATCTGGACAGTGTGGGACAGGATATGGAATGGAACGGGACAGCGTGGGACAGGATATGGAATGGAACGGGACAGTGTGGGACAGGATATGGAATGGAACGGGACAGTGTGGGACAGGATATGGAATGGAACGGGACAGTGTGGGACAGGATATGGAATGGAACGGGACAGTGTGGGACAGCATACGGAATGGAACGGGACAGTGTGGGACATAATATGGAATGGGTCGGGACAGTGTGGGACAGGATATGGAATCGAAAGGGACAATGTGGGACAGGATATGGAATGGATCGGGACAGTGTGGGACAGGATATGGAATGGAACTGAACCGTGTGGGACAGGATATGGAATGGATCGGGACGGTCTGGGACAGGATATGGAATCAAACGGGACAGTGTGGGACAGGATATGGAATGGAACGGGACAGTGTGGAACTGGATATGGAATGGAACGGGACAGAATGGGACAGGATATGGAATGGAACGGGACAGTGTGGGACAGGGCATGGAATGGAACTGGACAGTGTGGGACAGGATATGGAATGCAAAGGGACAGTGTGGGACAGGATATTGAATGGATCGGCACAGTGTGGGACAGGATATTGAATGGAACGGGACAGTGTGGGACAGGATATGGAATGGAACGGGACAGAGTGGGACAGGATATGGAATGGAACTGAACCGTGTGGGACAGGATATGGAATGGAAAGGGACAGTGTGGGTCAGTCTATGGAATGGAAAGGGACAGTGTGGGACAGGATATGGCATGAAACGGGACATTGTGGGACTGGATATGGAATCGAACGGGACAATGTGGGACAGGATATGGAATGAAACGGAACATGGTGGGACAGGATATGGAATGGAACAGGACAGTGTTGGACAGTCTATGGAATGGAACGGGACAGTGTGAGACAGGATATGGAATGGAACGGGTCAGTGTGGGAGAGGATATGGAATGGAACGGGACTGTGTGGCACAAAATATGGAATGGAATGGGACAGTGTGAGAGAGGATATGGAATGGAACGGGACAGTGTGGGACAGGATATGGATTGGAACGGGACGGTGTGGGACAGGATATGGAATCAAACGGGACAGTGTGGGACAGGATATGGAATGGAACGGGACAGTGTGGGACAAAATATGGAATGGAACGGGACAGTTTGGGACAGGATTTGGAATGGAACGGGACTGTGTTGGACAAAATATGGAATGGAACGGGACAGTGTGGGACAGGATATGGAATGGAACGGGACAGTGTGGGACAGGATATGGAATGGAACGGGAACGTGTGGGACAGGATATGGATTGGAACGGGACAGTGTGGGACATGATATGGAATGGAACAGGTCAGAATGGGACAGGATATGGAATGGAACGAGTCAGAATGGGACAGATTGTGGAATGGAACGGGACAGTGTGGGACAGGATATGGAATGGAACGGGACAGTGTGGGACAGGATATGGAATGGCACGGGACGGTGTGGGACTGGATATGGAAAGGAACAGGACTGTGTGGGACAGGATATGGAATGGAACGGAACAGTGTGGGACAGGATATGGAATGGAACGGGACAGTGTTGGAAAGGATATGGAATGGAGGGGGACAGTGTGGGAAACGATATCGAATGGAACGGGACAGTGTGGGACAGGATATGAAATGGAAGGGGACAGTGTGGGACACGATATCGAATGGAACGGGACAGTGTTGGACAGGATATGGAATGGAAGGGGACAGTGTGGGACAGGATATGGAAGGGAACGGGACAGTGTGGGACAGGATATGGAATGGAACGGGACAGTGTGGGACAGGATATGGAATGGAACGGAACAGTGTGGTACGGGATATGTAATCGAACGGGACAATGTGGGACAGGATATGGAATGCAACGGGATAATGTGGGACAGGAAAAGGAATGGAACGGGACAGTGTGGGACAGGATATGGAATGGAACGGGACAGTGAGGGACACGATATGGAATGGAACGGGACAGTGTGGGACAGGATATGGAATGGAACGGGACAGTGTAGGACAGGATATGGAATGGAACTTGACTGTGTGGGATAGGATATGGAATGGAACGGGACAGTGTGGGACAGGATATGGAATGGAACGGGACAGTGTAGGACAGGATATGGAATGGAACTTGACTGTGTGGGATAGGATATGGAATGGAACGGGACAGTGTGGGACAGGATATGGAATGGAACGGGTCAGTGTGGGACTTGATATGGAATGGAACGGGACAGTGTGGGACAGTATATGGAATGGAATGGGACAGTGTGGGACAGGATATGTAATGGAACGGGACAGTGTGGGACAGGATATGTAATGGAACGGGACAGTGTGGGACAGGATATGGAATGGAACCGCACAGTGTGGGATAGGATATGAAATGGAACGGGACTGAAGGGGACAGGATATGGAATTGAACTGGACAGTGTGGGACAGGATATGGAATGGAACGGCACTGAGTGGGACAGGATATGGAATGGAACTGTACAGTGTGGGACTGGATTTGGAATGGAACGGGACAGTGTGGGACAGGATATGGAATGGAACGGGACAGTGTGGGACAAAATATGGAATGGAACAGGACAGAATGCGACAGGATATGGAATGTAACGGGACAGAATGGGACCGGATATGGAATGGAACGGGATAGTGTTGGACAGGATATGGAATGGAACGGGACAGTGTGGGACAGGATTTGGAATGGAACGGGACAGTGTGGGACAGGATACGGAATGGAACGGGACAGTGTGAGAGAGGATATGGAAGGGAACGGGACAGTGTGGGACAGGACATGGAATGGAACGGGACGGTGTGGGACAGGATATGGAATCAAATGGGACAGTGTGGGACAGGATATGGAATGGAACGGGACTCTGTGGGACAAAATATGGAATGGAATGGGACAGTGTGAGACAGGATATGGATTGGAACGGGACAGTGTGAGAGAGGATATGGAATGGAACGGGACAGTGTGGGACAGGATATGGAATGGAACGGGACGGTGTGGGACAGGATATGGAATCAAACGGGACAGTGTGGGACTGGATATGGAATGGAACGGGACTGTGTGGGAAAGGATATGGAATGGAATGGGACTGTGTGGGACAAAATATGGAATGGAACGGGACAGTGTGGGACAGAATATGGAATCGATCGGGACAGTGTGGGACAGGATATGGAATGGAACGGGAACGTGTGGGATAGGATATGGATTGGAACGGGACAGTGTGGGACATGATATGCAATGGAAAAGGACAGAATGGGACAGGATATGGAATGGAACGGGACAGAATGGGACAGGATATGGAATGGAACGGGCCAGTGTGGGACAGGATATGGAATGGAACTGGACACTGTGGGCCAGGATATGTAATGGAACGGGACAGTGTGGGACAGTATATGTAATGGAACGGGACAGTGTGGGACAGGATATGGAATGGAACGGGACAGTGTGGGACAGGATATGTAATGGAACGGGACAGTGTGGGACATGATATGGAATGGAACGGAACAGTGTGGGACAGGAAATGGAATGGATCGGGTCAGAGTGGGTTAGGATATGGAATGGAACTGGACAGAATGGGACAGGATATGGAATGTAACTGAACCGTGTGGGACAGGATATGGAATGGAACGGGACAGTCTGGGACAGGATATGGAATGGAACGGGACAGAATGGGACAGGATATGGAATGGAACTGAACCGTGTGGGACAGGATATGGAATGGAACGGGACAGTGTGGGACACGATATGGAATGGAACTGGACACTGTGGGACAGGGTATGTAATGGAACGGGACAGTGTGGGACAGGATATGGAATGGAACGGGACAGAGTGGGACAGGATATGTAATGGAACGGGACAGTGTGGGACATTATATGTAATGGAACGGGACAGTGTGGGACAGGATATGTAATGGAACAAGTCAGAATGGGACAGGATATGGAATGCAACGGGACAGTGTGGGACAGGATATGGAATGGAACTTAACAGTGTGGGACAGGATATGGAATGGAACGAGTCAGAATGGGACAGATTGTGGAATGGAACGGGACAGTGTGGGACAGGATATGGAATGGAACGGGACAGTGTGGGACAGGATATGGAATGGCACGGGACGGTGTGGGACTGGATATGGAAAGGAACAGGACTGTGTGGGACTGGATATGGAATGGAACGGAACAGTGTGGGACAGGATATGGAATGGAACGGGACAGTGTTGGAAAGGATATGGAATGGAGGGGGACAGTGTGGGAAACGATATCGAATGGAACGGGACAGTGTTGGACAGGATATGGAATGGAAGGGGACAGTGTGGGACAGGATATGGAAGGGAACGGGACAGTGTGGGACAGGATATGGAATCGAACGGGACAGTGTGGGACAGGATATGTAATGGAACGGGACAGTGTAGGACACGATATGGAATGCAACGGGACAGTGTGGGACAGGATATGGAATGGAACGGGACAGTGTGGGACAGGACATGGAATGGAACGGGACAGTGTGGGACAGGATATGGAATGGAACGGGACAGTGTGGGACAGGATATGGAATGGAACGGAACAGTGTGGTACGGGATATGTAATCGAACGGGACAATGTGGGACAGGATATGGAATGCAACGGGATAATGTGGGACAGGAAAAGGAATGGAACGGGACAGTGTGGGACAGGATATGGAATGGAACGGGACAGTGAGGGACACGATATGGAATGGAACGGGACAGTGTGGGACAGGATATGGAATGGAACGGGACAGTGTAGGACAGGATATGGAATGGAACTTGACTGTGTGGGATATGATATGGAATGGAACGGGACAGTGTGGGACAGGATATGGAATGGAACGGGACAGTGTAGGACAGGATATGGAATGGAACTTGACTGTGTGGGATAGGATATGGAATGGAACGGGACAGTGTGGGACAGGATATGGAATGGAACGGGTCAGTGTGGGACTTGATATGGAATGGAACGGGACAGTGTGGGACAGTATATGGAATGGAATGGGACAGTGTGGGACAGGATATGTAATGGAACGGGACAGTGTGGGACAGGATATGTAATGGAACGGGACAGTGTGGGACAGGATATGGAATGGAACCGCACAGTGTGGGATAGGATATGAAATGGAACGGGACTGAAGGGGACAGGATATGGAATTGAACTGGACAGTGTGGGACAGGATATGGAATGGTACGGCACTGAGTGGGACAGGATATGGAATGGAACTGTACAGTGTGGGACTGGATTTGGAATGGAACGGGACAGTGTGGGACAGGATATGGAATGGAACGGGACAGTGTGGGACAGGATATGGAATGGAACGGGACAGTGTGGGACAGGATATGGAATGGAACCGGACAGTGTGGGACAGCATATGGAAATGAACGGGACAGTGTGGGACAGGATATGGAATGGAACGGGACAGAGTGGGACTGGATATGGAAAGGAACAGGACAGTGTGGGACAGGATATGGAATGGAACTGGACAGTGTGGGACTGGATATGGAAAGGAACAGGACAGTGTGGGACGGGATATGGAATGGAACGGGACAGTGTGGGACAGGATATGGAATGGAACGGGACTGTGTGGGACAAAATATGGAATGGAACAGGACAGAATGCGACAGGATATGGAATGTAACGGGACAGAATGGGACCGGATATGGAATGGAACGGGATAGTGTTGGACAGGATATGGAATGGAACGGGACAGTGTGGGACAGGATTTGGAATGGAACGGGACAGTGTGGGACAGGATACGGAATGGAACGGGACAGTGTTGGACAGGATATGGACTGGAAAGGGAAAGTTTGGGTCAGTCTATGGAATGGAACGGGACAGTGTGGGACAGGATATGGCATGAAACGGGACATTGTGGGACAGGATATGGAATGGAACGGGTCAGTGTTGGACAGGATATGGAATCGAATGGGACTGTGTACGACAAAATATGGAATGGAACGGGACAGTGTGAGACAGGATATGGAATGGAACGGGACAGTGTGAGAGAGGATATGGAAGGGAACGGGACAGTGTGGGACAGGACATGGAATGGAACGGGACGGTGTGGGACAGGATATGGAATCAAATGGGACAGTGTGGGACAGGATATGGAATGGAACGGGACTCTGTGGGACAAAATATGGAATGGAATGGGACAGTGTGAGACAGGATATGGATTGGAACGGTACAGTGTGAGAGAGGATATGGAATGGAACGGGACAGTGTGGGACAGGATATGGAATGGAACGGGACGGTGTGGGACAGGATATGGAATCAAACGGGACAGTGTGGGACTGGATATGGAATGGAACGGGACTGTGTGGGAAAGGATATGGAATGGAATGGCACTGTGTGGGACAAAATATGGAATGGAACGGGACAGAGTGGGACAGAATATGGAATCGAACGGGACAGTGTGGGACAGGATATGGAATGGAACGGGAACGTGTGGGACAGGATATGGATTGGAACGGGACAGTGTGGGACATGATATGCAATGGAAAAGGACAGAATGGGACAGGATATGGAATGGAACGGGACAGAATGGGACAGGATATGGAATGGAACGGGAACGTGTGGGACAGGATATGGATTGGAACGGGACAGTGTGGGACATGATATGCAATGGAAAAGGACAGAATGGGACAGGATATGGAATGGAACGGGACAGTGTGGGACAGGATATGGAATGGAACTGGACACTGTGGGCCAGGATATGTAATGGAACGGGACAGTGTGGGACAGTATATGGAATGTACGGGACAGTGTGGGACAGGATCTGTAATGAAACGGGACAGTGTGGGACAGGATATGGAATGGATTGGGACAGTGTAGGACAGGATATGGAATGGAACTTGACTGTGTGGGATAGGATATGGAATGGAACGGGACAGTGTGGGACAGGATATGGAATGGAACGGGACAGTGTAGGACAGGATATGGAATGGAACTTGACTGTGTGGGATAGGATATGGAATGGAACGGGACAGTGTGGGACAGGATATGGAATGGAACGGGTCAGTGTGGGACTTGATATGGAATGGAACGGGACAGTGTGGGACAGTATATGGAATGGAATGGGACAGTGTGGGACAGGATATGTAATGGAACGGGACAGTGTGGGACAGGATATGTAATGGAACGGGACAGATTGGGACAGGATATGGAATGGAACCGCACAGTGTGGGATAGGATATGGAATGGAACGGGACTGAAGGGGACAGGATATGGAATTGAACTGGACAGTGTGGGACAGGATATGGAATGGAACGGCACTGAGTGGGACAGGATATGGAATGGAACTGTACAGTGTGGGACTGGATTTGGAATGGAACGGGACAGTGTGGGACAGGATATGGAATGGAACGGGACAGTGTGGGACAGGATATGGAATGGAACGGGACAGTGTGGGACAGGATATGGAATGGAACCGGACAGTGTGGGACAGCATATGGAAATGAACGGGACAGTGTGGGACAGGATATGGAATGGAACGGGACAGAGTGGGACTGGATATGGAAAGGAACAGGACAGTGTGGGACAGGATATGGAATGGAACTGGACAGTGTGGGACTGGATATGGAAAGGAACAGGACAGTGTGGGACAGGATATGGAATGGAACGGGACAGTGTGGGACAGGATATGGAATGGAACGGGACTGTGTGGGACAAAATATGGAATGGAACAGGACAGAATGCGACAGGATATGGAATGTAACGGGACAGAATGGGACCGGATATGGAATGGAACGGGATAGTGTTGGACAGGATATGGAATGGAACGGGACAGTGTGGGACAGGATTTGGAATGGAACGGGACAGTGTGGGACAGGATACGGAATGGAACGGGACAGTGTTGGACAGGATATGGACTGGAAAGGGAAAGTTTGAGTCAGTCTATGGAATGGAACGGGACAGTGTGGGACAGGATATGGCATGAAACGGGACATTGTGGGACAGGATATGGAATGGAACGGGTCAGTGTTGGACAGGATATGGAATCGAATGGGACTGTGTAGGACAAAATATGGAATGGAACGGGACAGTGTGAGACAGGATATGGAATGGAACGGGACAGTGTGAAAGAGGATATGGAAGGGAACGGGACAGTGTGGGACAGGACATGGAATGGAACGGGACGGTGTGGGACAGGATATGGAATCAAATGGGACAGTGTGGGACAGGATATGGAATGGAACGGGACTCTGTGGGACAAAATATGGAATGGAATGGGACAGTGTGAGACAGGATATGGATTGGAACGGGACAGTGTGAGAGAGGATATGGAATGGAACGGGACAGTGTGGGACAGGATATGGAATGGAACGGGACGGTGTGGGACAGGATATGGAATCAAACGGGACAGTGTGGGACTGGATATGGAATGGAACGGGACAGTGTGGGACAGGATATGTAATGAAATGGGACAGTGTGGGACAGGATATGGAATGGAACGAGTCAGAATGAGACAGGACATGGAATGGAACGGGACAGTGTGGGACAGTATATGGAATGGAACGGGACAGTGTGGGACAGGATATGGAATGGAAAGGGACAGTGTTGTACAGGATATGGAAAGGAACGGGACAATGTGGGACAGGATATGGAATGGAACGGGACAGTGTGGGAAAGGATATGGAATGGAACGGGTCAGTGTGGGACTGGATATGGAAAGGAACAGGACTGTGTGGGACAGGATATGGAATGGAACGGGACAGTGTTGGAAAGGATATGGAATGGAAGAGGACAGTGTGGGACACGATATCGAATGGAACGGGACAGTGTGGGCCAGGATATGAAATGGAACGGGACAGTGTGGGACAGGATATGGAATGGAACGGGACAGTGTTAGAAAGGATATGGAATGGAAGAGGACAGTGTGGGACACGATATCGAATGGAACGGGACAGTGTGGGACAGGATATGAAATGGAAGGGGACAGTGTTGGACACGATATCGAATGGAACGGGACAGTGTGGGACAGGATATGGAATGGAAGGGGACAGTGTTGGACACGATATCGAATGGAACGTGACAGTGTGGGACAGGATATGAAATGGAACGGTTAAGTGTGGGACAGGATATGGAATGGAACGGGACAGTTTGGGACAGGATATGGAATGGAACGGGACAGTGTTGGACAGGATATGTAATGGAACGGGACAGTGTGGGACAGGATATGGAATGGAACGGGACAGTGTGGGACAGGATATGGAATGGAACGGGACAGTGTGTGACAGGATATGGAATAGAACGGGACAGTGTGAGACAGGATATGGAATGGAACGGGACAGTGTGGGACAGGATATGTAATGGAACTGGACAGTGTGGGACAGGATATGTAATGGAACGGGACAATGTGGGACAGGATATGGAATGCAACGGGATATTGTGGGACAGGATATGGAATGGAACGGGACAGTGTGGGACAGGATATGGAATGGAACGGGACAGTGAGAGATAGGATATGGAATGGAACGGGACAGTGTGGGACAGGATATGGAACGGAACGGGACATTGTGGGACAGGATATGGAATGGAACGGGTCAGTGTGGGACAGGATATGTAATGGAACGGGACAGTGTGGGAAAGGATATGGAATGGAACGGCACAGTGTGGGATACGATATGGAATGGAACTAGACAGTGTGGGACCGGATATAGAATGGAATGGGACTGAAGGGGACAGGATATGGAATGGAACTGGACAGTGTGGGACAGGATATGGAATGGAACGGGACTGAGTGGGACAGGATATGGAATGGAACTGTAGAGTGTGGGACTGGATTTCGAATGGAACGTGACATTGTGGGACTGGATATGGAAAGGAACAGGACAGTGTGGGACAGGTTTTGGAATGGAACGGGACTGAGTGGGACAGGATATGGAATGGAACTGTACAGTGTGGGACTGGATTTGGAATGGAACGTGACATTGTGGGACTGGATATGGAATGGAACGGGACAGTGTGGGACAGGATATGGAATGGAACGGGACTGTGTGGGACAAAATATGGAATGGAACAGGACAGTCTGGGAGAGGATATGGAATGGAGCAGGACAGAATGGGACAGGATATGGAATGTAACGGGACAGAATGGGACCGGATATGGAATGGAACGGGACAGTGTTGGACAGGATATGGAATGGAACGGGACAGTGTGCGACAGGATATGGAATGGAACGGGACAGAATGGGACAGGATATGGAATGGAACGGGACAGAATGGGACAGGATATGGAATGGAACGGGACAGAATGGGACAGGATATGGAATGGAACGTGCCAGTTTGGGACAGGATATGGACTGGAACGGAACAGTGTGGGACAGGATATGGAATAGAACGGGACAGAATGGGACAGGGTATGGAATGGAATGGGACAGTGTGGGACAGGACATGGAATGTACGGGATAGTGAGTGACAGGATATGTAATGGAACGGGACAGTGTGGGACAGGATATGGAATGGAATGGGACAGTGTGGGACAGGATATGTAATGGAACGGGACAGTGTGGGACAGGAAACGGAATGGAACGGCACAGTGTGGGATAGGATATGGAATGGAACTAGACAGTGTGGGATAGGATATGGAATGGAATGGGACTGAAGGGGACAGGATATGGAATGGAAAGGAACTGAGTGGGACAGGATATGGAATGGAACTGTACAGTGTGGGACTGGATTTGGAATGGAACGGGACAGTTTGGGACAGGATATGGAATGGAACGGGACAGTTTTGGACTGGATATGGAATGGAACGGGACAGTGTGGGACAGGATATGGAATGGAACGGGACAGTGTGGGACAGGATATGGAATGGAATGGGACTGAGTGGGACAGGATATGGAATGGAACTGGACAGTGTGGGACTGGATTTGGAATGGAACAAGACTGAGTAGGACAGGATATGGAATGGAACTGGACAGTGTGGGACTGGATTTGGAATGGACCGGCACAGTGTGGGACAGGATAAGGAATCGAACTGGACAGTGTGGTACTGCATATGGAAAGGAACAGGACAGTGTGGGACGGGATATGGAATGGAATGGACTGTGTGGGACTGGATATGGAAAGGAACAGGACAGTGTGGGACAGGTTATGGAATGGAACGGGACAGTGTGGGACAGGATATGGAATGGAACGGGACTGTGTGGGACAAAATATGGACTGGAACGGAACAGTGTGGGACAAGATATGGAATGGAACGGGACAGAATGGGACAGGATATGGAATGAAACGGGACAGAATGAGACAGGATATGGAATGGAAAGGGCCAGTGTGGGACAGGATATGGACTGGAACGGGACAGTGTGGGACAGGATATGGAATGGAACGGGACAGAATGGGACAGGGTATGGAATGGAATGGGACAGTTTGGGACAGGATATGGAATGGAACGGGACAGTGTGGGACAGGATATGGAATGGAACGGGACAGTGTGGGACAGGATATGGAATGGAACGGGACAGTGTGGGACAAAACATGGAATGGAACGGGACCATCTGGGACAGGATATGGAATGGAACGGGACTTTGTTGGACAAAATATGGATTGGAACGGGACTGTGTAGGACCAGATATGGAATGGAACGGGACACTGTTGGACAGGATATGGAATGGAACAGGACAGAATGGGGCAGGATATGGAATGGAACTGGACAGAATGGGACAGGATATGGAATGGAACGGGACAGAATGGGACAGGATATGGAATGGAACGGGACAGTGTGGGACAGGATATGGAATGGAACGGGACAGAATGGGACAGGATATGGAATGGAACGGGACAGTTTTGGACAGGATATGGAATGGAACAGGACAGAATTGGACAGGATGTGGAATAGAACAGGACAGAATGGGACAGGATATGGAATGGAACGGGACAGAATGGGATAGGAAATGGAATGGAACGGGACAGTGTCGACAGGATATGGAATGGAACGGGACAGTGTGGGACAGGATATGGAATGGAACGGGACAGAATGGGACTGGATATGGAAAGGAACGGGACAGAATGGGACAGGTTATGGAATGGAATGGGACAGTGTGGGACAGGACATGGAATGTACGGGATAGTGAGTGACAGGATATGGAATGGAACGGGACAGTGTGGGACAGGATATGAAATGGAACAGGACAGAATGGGACAGGATATGGAATGGAACCGGACAGAATGGGATACGATACGGAATGGAACGGGACAGTGTGGGACAGGATATGGAATGGAACGGGACAGTGTGGGACAGGATATGGAATGGAACGGGACAGTGTTGGACAGGATATGGAATGGAACGGGACAGTGTGCGACAGGATATGGAATGGAACGGGACAGAATGGGACAGGATATGGAATGGAACGGGACAGAATGGGACAGGATATGGAATGGAACGGGACAGAATGGGACAGGATATGGAATGGAACGTGCCAGTTTGGGACAGGATATGGACTGGAACGGAACAGTGTGGGACAGGATATGGAATAGAACGGGACAGAATGGGACAGGGTATGGAATGGAATGGGACAGTGTGGGACAGGACATGGAATGTACGGGATAGTGAGTGACAGGATATGTAATGGAACGGGACAGTGTGGGACAGGATATGGAATGGAATGGGACAGTGTGGGACAGGATATGTAATGGAACGGGACAGTGTGGGACAGGAAACGGAATGGAACGGCACAGTGTGGGATAGGATATGGAATGGAACTAGACAGTGTGGGATAGGATATGGAATGGAATGGGACTGAAGGGGACAGGATATGGAATGGAAAGGAACTGAGTGGGACAGGATATGGAATGGAACTGTACAGTGTGGGACTGGATTTGGAATGGAACGGGACAGTTTGGGACAGGATATGGAATGGAACGGGACAGTTTTGGACTGGATATGGAATGGAACGGGACAGTGTGGGACAGGATATGGAATGGAACGGGACAGTGTGGGACAGGATATGGAATGGAACGGGACTGAGTGGGACAGGATATGGAATGGAACTGGACAGTGTGGGACTGGATTTGGAATGGAACAAGACTGAGTAGGACAGGATATGGAATGGAACTGGACAGTGTGGGACTGGATTTGGAATGGACCGGCACAGTGTGGGACAGGATAAGGAATCGAACTGGACAGTGTGGTACTGCATATGGAAAGGAACAGGACAGTGTGGGACGGGATATGGAATGGAATGGACTGTGTGGGACTGGATATGGAAAGGAACAGGACAGTGTGGGACAGGTTATGGAATGGAACGGGACAGTGTGGGACAGGATATGGAATGGAACGGGACTGTGTGGGACAAAATATGGACTGGAACGGAACAGTGTGGGACAAGATATGGAATGGAACGGGACAGAATGGGACAGGATATGGAATGAAACGGGACAGAATGAGACAGGATATGGAATGGAAAGGGCCAGTGTGGGACAGGATATGGACTGGAACGGGACAGTGTGGGACAGGATATGGAATGGAACGGGACAGAATGGGACAGGGTATGGAATGGAATGGGACAGTTTGGGACAGGATATGGAATGGAACGGGACAGTGTGGGACAGGATATGGAATGGAACGGGACAGTGTGGGACAGGATATGGAATGGAACGGGACAGTGTGGGACAAAACATGGAATGGAACGGGACCATCTGGGACAGGATATGGAATGGAACGGGACTTTGTTGGACAAAATATGGATTGGAACGGGACTGTGTAGGACCAGATATGGAATGGAACGGGACACTGTTGGACAGGATATGGAATGGAACAGGACAGAATGGGGCAGGATATGGAATGGAACTGGACAGAATGGGACAGGATATGGAATGGAACGGGACAGAATGGGACAGGATATGGAATGGAACGGGACAGTGTGGGACAGGATATGGAATGAAACGGGACAGAATGGGACAGGATATGGAATGGAACGGGACAGTTTTGGACAGGATATGGAATGGAACAGGACAGAATTGGACAGGATGTGGAATAGAACAGGACAGAATGGGACAGGATATGGAATGGAACGGGACAGAATGGGATAGGAAATGGAATGGAACGGGACAGTGTCGACAGGATATGGAATGGAACGGGACAGTGTGGGACAGGATATGGAATGGAACGGGACAGAATGGGACTGGATATGGAAAGGAACGGGACAGAATGGGACAGGTTATGGAATGGAATGGGACAGTGTGGGACAGGACATGGAATGTACGGGATAGTGAGTGACAGGATATGGAATGGAACGGGACAGTGTGGGACAGGATATGAAATGGAACAGGACAGAATGGGACAGGATATGGAATGGAACCGGACAGAATGGGATACGATACGGAATGGAACGGGACAGTGTGGGACAGGATATGGAATGGAACGGGACAGTGTGGGACAGGATATGGAATGGAACGGGAATGTGAGGGACAGGATATGGAATGGAACGGGACAGTTTGGGACAGGATATGGAATGGAACGGGACAGTGTGGGATAGGACATGGAATGGAACGGGACAGTGTAGGTCAGGATATGGAATGGAACGGGATAGTGTGGGACAGGATATGGAATGGAACGGGACAGTGTGGGACAGGATATGGAATGGAACGGGACAGTGTGGGACAGGATATGGAAAGGAACGGGTCAGTGTGGGACAGGATATGGAATGGAAC
Source organism: Cetorhinus maximus (assembly GCF_964194155.1). NCBI lineage: Eukaryota > Metazoa > Chordata > Chondrichthyes > Lamniformes > Cetorhinidae > Cetorhinus > Cetorhinus maximus. Next base: position 59,510 of record NW_027596206.1, read on the forward strand.
GGGAGAGTGTGGGACATAATATTGAATGGAACAGGACAGTGTGGGACAGGATATGGAATGGAACGGGACAGTTTGGGACAGGAGATGGAATGGAACGGGAGAGAGTGGGACAGGATATGGAATGGAACGGGTGAGTGTGGGACATAATATTCAATGGAACAGGACAGTGTGGGACAGGATATGGAATGGAACGGGACAGTTTGGGACAGGATATGGAATGGAACGGGACAGTTTGGGACAGGAGATGGAATGGAACGGGACAGAGTGGGACAGGATATGGAATGAAACTGGACAGTGTAGGACAGGATATGGAATGGAACGGTACAGTGTGGGATAGGATATGGAATGGAACGGGACAGTGTGGGTCAGTCTATGGCTTGGAATTGGACAGTGTGAGACAGGATATGGAATGGAACGGGACAGTGTGGGACAGGATATGGAATGGAACGGTACAGTGTGAGACAGGATATGGAATGGAAGGGGACAGTATGGGACAGGATATGGAATGGAACGGGATAGTGTGGGACAGGATATGGAATGGAACGGGACAGTGTGGGACAGGATAATGAATGCAACGGGACAGAGTGGGACAGGATATGGAATGAAACGGGACAGTGTGGGACAGGATATGGAATTGTACGGGACAGCGTGGGACAGGATATGGAATCAAACGGGACAGTGTGAGACAGGATATGGAATCAAACGGGACAGTGTGGGACAGGATATGGAATGGAACGGGACAATCTGGGACAGGATATGGAATGTAACGGGACAGTGTGGGACAGGATATGGAATGGAACGGGCCAGAATGGGACAGGATATGGACTGGAACGGGACTGTGTGGGACAGGATATGGAATGGAACGGGCAGAATGGGACTGGATATGGAATGGAATGGGACAGAGTGGGACAGGACATGGAATGTATGGGATAGTGAGTGACAGGATGTGGAATGGAACGGGACAGTGTGGGATAGGATATGGAATGGAACGGGACAGTGTGGGACAGGATATGGAATGGAGCGGGACAGTGTGGGACAGGATATGGAATGGATAGCGACAGTGTGGGACAGGATATGGAATGGAACGGACAGTGTGGGACAGGATCTGGAATGGAACGGGACAGTGTGGGTTAGGATATGGAATGGATCGGCACAGTGTGGGACAGGATACTGAATGGAACGGGACAGTGTGGGACAGGATATGGAATGGAACGGGACAGAATGGTACAGGATATGGAATGGAACTGAACCGTCTGGGACAGGATATGGAATGGAACGGGACAGTGTGGGACAGGATATGGAAAGGAACCGGACAGTGTGGGACAGGATATGGAATGGAAGGGGACAGTGTGGGACAGGATATGGAATGGAACTGGACAGTGTGGGACAGAATATGGAATGCAATGGGACAGTGTGGGACAGGATATGGAATGTAACGGGACAGAATGGGACAGGATATGGAACGGAACGGGACAGAATGGGACAGGATATGGAACGGAACGGGACTCAGTGGGTCAGGATATGGAATTGAACGGGACAGTGTGGGACAGGATATGGAACGGAACGGCACAGTGTGGGACAGGATATTGAATGGAACGGGACAGTGTGGGACAGGATATGGAAAGGAACGGGACAGAATGGTACAGGATATGGAATGGAACTGAACCGTCTGGGACAGGATATGGAATGGAACGGGACAGTGTGGGACAGGATATGGAAAGGAACCGGACAGTGTGGGACAGGATATGGAATGGAACTGGACAGTGTGGGACAGAATATGGAATGGAACTGGACAGTGTGGGACAGAATATGGAATGCAATCGGACAGTGTGGGACAGGATATGGAATGTAACGGGACAGAATGGGACAGGATATGGAATGTAACGGGACAGATTGGGACAGGATATGGAACGGAACGGGACAGAATGGGACAGGATATGGAACGGAACGGGACTCAGTGGGTCAGGATATGGAATTGAACGGGACAGTGTGGGACAGGATATGGAATGGAACAGGACAGTGTGGGACAGGATATGGAATGGAACTGGACAGTGTGGGATAGGATATGGAATGGAACTGGACAGTGTGGGACAGGATATGGAATGGAACGGGACAGTGTGGGACAGGATATGGAATGGAATGGGACTGAGTGGGTCAGCATATGGAATGGAAAGGGTCAGTGTGGGATACGATATGGAATGGAACTGGACAGTGTAGGACAAGATATGGAATTGAACGGGACAGTGTGGGGCAGGACATGTAATGGAACAGGGCATTGTGGGACAGGATATGGAATTGAACGGGACAGTGTGGGATAGGACAGGGAATGGAACGGGACAGTGTGTGTCAGGATATGGAATGTAACGGGACAGTGTGGGACAGGATATGGAATGGAACGGGACAGTGTGGGATAGGACATGGAATGGAACGGGACAGTGTGGGTCAGGATATGGAATGGAACGGGACAGTGTGGGATAGGATATGGAATGGAACGGGACAGTGTGGGACAGGATAAGGAATGGAACGGGACAGTGTAGGGCAGGATATGGAATGGAACGGGACAGTGGGGACAGGATATGGAATGGAACGGGATAGTGTGGGCCAGGATATGGAATGGAACGGGACAGTGTGGGACAGGATATGGAATGGAACGCGACAGAATGGGACAGAATATGGAATGGAACGGGACTTTGTTGGACAAAATATGGATTGAAACGGGACTGTGTGGGACCAGATATGGAATGGAACGGGACAGAATGGGACAGGATATGGAATGGAACAGGACAGCATGGGACAGGATATGGAATGGAACGGGACAGAATTGGACAGGATATGGAATGGAACGGGACAGTGTGGGACAGGATATGGAATGGAACGGCACAGAATGGGACAGGATATGGAATGGAACGGGACAGTGTGGGACAGGATATGGATTGGAACGGGACTGTGTGGGACCAGATATGGAATGGAACGGGACTGTGTTGGACAGGATATGGAATGGAACAGGACAGAATGGGACAGGATAGGAATGGAACGGCACAGAATGGGACAGGATGTGGAATGGAACAGGACAGAATGGGACAGGATATGGAATGGAACGGGACAGAGTGGGATAGGAAATGGAATGGAACGGGACAGTGTAGACCGGATATGGAATGGAACGGGACAGTGTGGGACAGGATATGGAATGGAACGGGACAGAAAGGGACAAGATGTGGAATGGAACAGGACAGTGTGGGACAGGATATGGAATGGAACGGGCCAGTGTGGGACAGGATATGGAATGGAACGGGACAGTGTGGGACAGGATATGGAATGGAACGGGACAGAATGGGACAGGTTATGGAATGGAACGGGACAGTGTGGGGCAGGACATGGAATGGAACGGGACAGAATGCGACAGGGTATGGAATGGAACGGGACAGTGTGGGGCAGGACATGGAATGGAACGGGACAGTGTTGGACAGGACATGGAATGTACGGGATAGTGAGTGACAGGATATGGAAAGGAATGGGACAGTGTTGGTCAGGATATGGAATGGAACGGGATAGTGTGGGACAGGATATGGAATGGAAAGGGACAGTGTGGGACAGGATATGGAATGGAACGGGACAGTGTGGGGCAGGACATGGAATGGAACGGGACAGTGTGGGACAGGATATGGAATGGAACGGGACAGTGTGGGATAGGACAGGGAATTGAACGTGACAGTGTGGGTCAGGATATGGAATGGAACAGGACAGTGTGGGATAGGACATGGAATGGAACGGGACAGTGTGGGTCAGGATATGGAATGGAACGGGACAGTGTGGGACAGGATATGAAATGGAACGGGACAGAATGGGACAGGGTATGGAATGGAATGGGACAGTGTGGGTCAGGACATGGAATGTACGGGATAGTGAGTGACAGGATATGGAATGGAACGGGACAGTGTGGGACAGGATATGGAATGGAACCGGACAGTGTGGGACATGATATGGAATGAAACGGGACATGGTGGGACAGGATATGGAATGGAACAGGACAGTGTGGGTCAGTCTATGGCATGGAATTGGACAGTGTGAGACAGGATATGGAATGGAACGGGACAGTGTGGGACAGGATATGGAATGGAACGGTACAGTGTGAGACAGGATATGGAATGGAAGGGGACAGTATAGGACAGGATATGGAATGGAACGGGATAGTGTGGGACAGGATATGGAATGGAACGGGACAGTGTGGGACAGGATAATGAATGCAACGGGACAGTGTGGGACAGGATATGGAATGAATCGGGACAGTGTGGGACAGGATATGGAATGGAACGGGACAGCGTGGGACAGGATATGGAATCAAACGGGACAGTGTGGGACAGGATATGGAATCAAACGGTACAGTGTGGGACAGGATATGGAATGGAACGGGACAATCTGGGACAGGATATGGAATGTAACGGGACAGTGTGGGACAGGATATGGAATGGAACGGGCCAGAATGGGACAGGATATGGAATGGAACGGGCCAGTGTGGGACAGGATATGGACTGGAACGGGACTGTGTGTGACAGGATATGGAATGGAACGGGCAGAATGGGACTGGATAAGGAATGGAATGGGACAGAGTGGGACAGGACATGGAATGTATGGGATAGTGAGTGACAGGATGTGGAATGGAAAGGGACAGTGTGGGATAGGATATGGAATGGAACGGGACAGTGTGGGACAGGATATGGAATGGAGCGGGACAGTGTGGGACAGGATATGGAATGGATAGCGACAGTGTGGGACAGGATATGGAATGGAACGGACAGTGTGGGACAGGATCTGGAATGGAACGGGACAGTGTGGGTTAGGATATGGAATGGATCGGCACAGTGTGGGACAGGATATTGAATGGAACGGGACAGTGTGGGACAGGATATGGAATGGAACGGGACAGAATGGTACAGGATATGGAATGGAACTGAACCGTCTGGGACAGGATATGGAATGGAACGGGACAGTGTGGGACAGGATATGGAAAGGAACCGGACAGTGTGGGACAGGATATGGAATGGAAGGGGACAGTGTGGGACAGGATATGGAATGGAACTGGACAGTGTGGGACAGAATATGGAATGCAATGGGACAGTGTGGGACAGGATATGGAATGTAACGGGACAGAATGGGACAGGATATGGAACGGAACGGGACAGAATGGGACAGGATATGGAACGGAACGGGACTCAGTGGGTCAGGATATGGAATTGAACGGGACAGTGTGGGACAGGATATGGAACGGAACGACACAGTGTGGGACAGGATATTGAATGGAACGGGACAGTGTGGGACAGGATATGGAAAGGAACGGGACAGAATGGTACAGGATATGGAATGGAACTGAACCGTCTGGGACAGGATATGGAATGGAACGGGACAGTGTGGGACAGGATATGGAAAGGAACCGGACAGTGTGGGACAGGATATGGAATGGAAGGGGACAGTGTGGGACAGGATATGGAATGGAACTGGACAGTGTGGGACAGAATATGGAATGCAATGGGACAGTGTGGGACAGGATATGGAATGTAACGGGACAGAATGGGACAGGATATGGAATGTAACGGGACAGATTGGGACAGGATATGGAACGAAACGGGACAGAATGGGACAGGATATGGAACGGAACGGGACTCAGTGGGTCAGGATATGGAATTGAACGGGACAGTGTGGGACAGGATATGGAATGGAACAGGACAGTGTGGGACAGGATATGGAATGGAACTGGACAGTGTGGGATAGGATATGGAATGGAACTGGACAGTGTGGGACAGGATATGGAATGGAACGGGACAGTGTGGGACAGGATATGGAATGGAACGGGACTGAGTGGGTCAGCATATGGAATGGAAAGGGTCAGTGTGGGATACGATATGGAATGGAACTGGACAGTGTAGGACAAGATATGGAATTGAACGGGACAGTGTGGGGCAGGACATGTAATGGAACAGGGCAGTGTGGGACAGGATATGGAATTGAACGGGACAGTGTGGGATAGGACAGGGAATGGAACGGGACAGTGTGTGTCAGGATATGGAATGTAACGGGACAGTGTGGGACAGGATATGGAATGGAACGGGACAGTGTTGGACAGGATATGGAATGGAACAGGACAGAATGGGACAGGATAGGAATGGAACGGCACAGAATGGGACAGGATGTGGAATGGAACAGGACAGAATGGGACAGGATATGGAATGGAACGGGACAGAGTGGGATAGGAAATGGAATGGAACGGGACAGTGTAGACAGGATATGGAATGGAACGGGACAGTGTGGGACAGGATATGGAATGGAACGGGACAGAAAGGGACAAGATGTGGAATGGAACAGGACAGTGTGGGACAGGATATGGAATGGAACGGGCCAGTGTGGGACAGGATATGGAATGGAACGGGACAGTGTGGGACAGGATATGGAATGGAACGGGACAGAATGGAACAGGGTATGGAATGGAACGGGACAGTGTGGGGCAGGACATGGAATGGAACGGGACAGAATGCGACAGGGTATGGAATGGAACGGGACAGTGTGGGGCAGGACATGGAATGGAACGGGACAGAATGCGACAGGGTATGGAATGGAACGGGACAGTGTGGGGCAGGACATGGAATGGAACGGGATAGTGTTGGACAGGACATGGAATGTACGGGATAGTGAGTGACAGGATATGGAAAGGAATGGGACAGTGTTGGTCAGGATATGGAATGGAACGGGATAGTGTGGGACAGGATATGGAATGGAACGGGACAGTGTGGGACAGGATATGGAATGGAACGGGACAGTGTGGGGCAGGACATGGAATGGAACGGGACAGTGTGGGACAGGATATGGAATGGAACGGGACAGTGTGGGATAGGACAGGGAATTGAACGTGACAGTGTGGGTCAGGATATGGAATGGAACAGGACAGTGTGGGATAGGACATGGAATGGAACGGGACAGTGTGGGTCAGGATATGGAATGGAACGGGACAGTGTGGGACAGGATATGAAATGGAACGGTACAGAATGGGACAGGGTATGGAATGGAATGGGACAGTGTGGGTCAGGACATGGAATGTACGGGATAGTGAGTGACAGGATATGGAATGGAACGGAACAGTGTGGGACAGGATATGGAATGGAACGGGACAGAATGGGACAGGATATGGAATGGAACGGGACAGAATGGGACAGGATATGTAATGGAACGGGACAGTGAGTGACAGGATATGGAATGGAACGGGACAGTGTGGGACAGGATATGGAATGGAACGGGACAGAATGGGACAGGATATGGAATGGAACGGGACAGAATGGGACAGGATATGTAATGGAACGGGACAGTGTGTGACAGGATATGGAATGGAACGGGACAGTGTGGGACAGGATATGGAATGGAACGGGACAGTGTGGGACAGGATATGGAATGGAACGGGACAGTTTGGGACAGGATATGGAATGGAATGGGACAGTGTGGGACAGGATATGGAATGGAACGGGACAGAATGGGACAGGATATGGAATGGAACGGGACAGAATGGGACAGGATATGGAATGGAAAGGGCCAGTCTGGGACAGGATATGGACTGGAATGGGACAGTGTGGGACAGGACATGGAAAGTACGGCATAGTGAGTGACAGGATATGGAATGGAACTGGACAGTGTGGGACAGGATATGGAATGGAACGGGACAGAATGGGACAGGATATGGAATGGAACGGGACAGTGTGGGACAGGATGTGGAAAGGAACCGGACAGTGTGGGACAGGATATGGAATGGAACGGGACAGTGTGGGACAGGATATGGAATGGAACTGGACAGTGTGGGACAGAATATGGAATGCAATGGGACAGTGTGGGACATGATATGGAATGTAACGGGACAGAATGGGACAGGATATGGAATGGAACGGGACAGAATGGGACAGGATATGGAACGGAACGGGACTCAGTAGGTCAGGATATGGAATTGAACGGGACAGTGTGGGACAGGATATGGAACGGAACGGCACAGTGTGGGACAGGATATGGAATGGAACTGGACAGTGTGGGATAGGATATGGAATGGAACTGGACAGTGTGGGACAGGATATGGAATGGAACGGGATAGTGTGGGACAGGATATGGAATGGAACGGGACTGAGTGGGTCAGCATATGGAATGGAAAGGGTCAGTGTGGGATACGATATGGAATGGAACTGGACAGTGTAGGACAAGATATGGAATTGTACGGGACAGTGTGGGGCAGGACATGTAATGGAACAGGGCAGTGTGGGACAGGATATGGAATTGAACGGGACAGTGTGGTATAGGACAGGGAATGGAACGGGACAGTGTGGGTCAGGATATGGAATGTAACGGGACAGTGTGGGACAGGATATGGAATGGAACGGGACAGTGTGGCACAGGATATGGAATGGAACGGGACAGTGTGGGATAGGACATGGAATGGAACGGGACAGTGTGGGTCAGGATATGGAATGGAACGGGACAGTGTGGGATAGGATATGGAATGGAACGGGACAGTGTGGGACAGGATAAGGAATGGAACGGGACAGTGTAGGACAGGATATGGAATGGAACGGGATAGTGTGGGCCAGGATATGGAATGGAACGGGACAGTGTGGGACAGGATATGGAATGGAACGCGACAGAATGGGACAGAATATGGAATGGAACGGGACTTTGTTGGACAAAATATGGATTGAAACGGGACTGTGTGGGACCAGATATGGAATGGAACGGGACAGAATGGGACAGGTTATGGAATGGAACAGGACAGCATGGGACAGGATATGGAATGGAACGGGACAGAATTGGACAGGATATGGAATGGAACAGGACAGAATGGGACAGGATATGGAATGGAACAGGACAGCATGGGACAGGATATGGAATGGAACGGGACAGAATTGGACAGGATATGGAATGGAACGGGACAGTGTGGGACAGGATATGGAATGGAACGGCACAGAATGGGACAGGATATGGAATGGAACGGGACAGTGTGGGACAGGATATGGAATGGAACGGCACAGAATGGGACAGGATATGGATTGGAACGGGACTGTGTGGGACCAGATATGGAATGGAACGGGACAGTGTTGGACAGGATATGGAATGGAACAGGACAGAATGGGACAGGATAGGAATGGAACGGCACAGAATGGGACAGGATGTGGAATGGAACAGGACAGAATGGGACAGGATATGGAATGGAACGGGACAGAGTGGGATAGGAAATGGAATGGAACGGGACAGTGTAGACAGGATATGGAATGGAACGGGACAGTGTGGGACAGGATATGGAATGGAACGGGACAGAAAGGGACAAGATGTGGAATGGAACAGGACAGTGTGGGACAGGATATGGAATGGAACGGGCCAGTGTGGGACAGGATATGGAATGGAACGGGACAGTGTGGGACAGGATATGGAATGGAACGGGACAGAATGGGACAGGGTATGGAATGGAACGGGACAGTGTGGGGCAGGACATGGAATGGAACGGGACAGAATGCGACAGGGTATGGAATGGAACGGGACAGTGTGGGGCAGGACATGGAATGGAACGGGACAGTGTTGGACAGGACATGGAATGTACGGGATAGTGAGTGACAGGATATGGAAAGGAATGGGACAGTGTTGGTCAGGATATGGAATGGAACGGGATAGTGTGGGACAGGATATGGAATGGAACGGGACAGTGTGGGACAGGATATGGAATGGAACGGGAGAGTGTGGGGCAGGACATGGAATGGAACGGGACAGTGTGGGACAGGATATGGAATGGAACGGGACAGTGTGGGATAGGACAGGGAATTGAACGTGACAGTGTGGGTCAGGATATGGAATGGAACAGGACAGTGTGGGATAGGACATGGAATGGAACGGGACAGTGTGGGTCAGGATATGGAATGGAACGGGACAGTGTGGGACAGGATATGAAATGGAACGGGACAGAATGGGACAGGGTATGGAATGGAATGGGACAGTGTGGGTCAGGACATGGAATGTACGGGATAGTGAGTGACAGGATATGGAATGGAACGGGACAGTGTGGGACAGGATATGGAATGGAACGGGACAGAATGGGACAGGATATGGAATGGAACGGGACAGAATGGGACAGGATATGTAATGGAACGGGACAGTGTGTGACAGGATATGGAATGGAACGGGACAGTGTGGGACAGGATATGGAATGGAACGGGACAGTGTGGGACAGGATATGGAATGGAACGGGACAGTTTGGGACAGGATATGGAATGGAATGGGACAGTGTGGGACAGGATATGGAATGGAACGGGACAGAATGGGACAGGATATGGAATGGAACGGGACAGAATGGGACAGGATATGGAATGGAAAGGGCCAGTCTGGGACAGGATATGGAATGGAACTGGACAGTGTGGGACAGAATATGGAATGCAATGGGACAGTGTGGGACAGGATATGGAATGTAACGGGACAGAATGGGACAGGATATGGAATGGAACGGGACAAAATGGGACAGGATATGGAACGGAACGGGACTCAGTGGGTCAGGATATGGAATTGAACGGGACAGTGTGGGACAGGATATGGAACGGAACGGCACAGTGTGGGACAGGATATTGAATGGAACGGGACAGTGTGGGACAGGATATGGAATGGAACGGGACAGAATGGTACAGGATATGGAATGGAACTGAACCGTCTGGGACAGGATATGGAATGGAACGGGACAGTGTGGGACAGGATATGGAAAGGAACCGGACAGTGTGGGACAGGATATGGAATGGAAGGGGACAGTGTGGGACAGGATATGGAATGGAACTGGACAGTGTGGGACAGAATATGGAATGCAATGGGACAGTGTGGGACAGGATATGGAATGTAACGGGACAGAATGGGACAGGATATGGAATGTAACGGGACAGATTGGGACAGGATATGCAACGGAACGGGACAGAATGGGACAGGATATGGAACGGAACGGGACTCAGTGGGTCAGGATATGGAATTGAACGGGACAGTGTGGGACAGGATATGGAATGGACAGGACAGTGTGGGACAGGATATGGAATGGAACTGGACAGTGTGGGATAGGATATGGAATGGAACTGGACAGTGTGGGACAGGATATGGAATGGAACGGGACAGTGTGGGACAGGATATGGAATGGAACGGGACTGAGTGGGTCAGCATATGGAATGGAAAGGGTCAGTGTGGGATACGATATGGAATGGAACTGGACAGTGTAGGACAAGATATGGAATTGAACGGGACAGTGTGGGGCAGGACATGTAATGGAACAGGGCAGTGTGGGACAGGATATGGAATTGAACGGGACAGTGTGGGATAGGACAGGGAATGGAACGGGACAGTGTGGGTCAGGATATGGAATGTAACGGGACAGTGTGGGACAGGATATGGAATGGAACGGGACAGTGTGGCACAGGATATGGAATGGAACGGGACAGTGTGGGACAGGATATGGAATGGAACGGGACAGTGTGGGACAGGATATGGAATGGAACGGGACAGTTTGGGACAGGATATGGAATGGAACGGGACAGTGTGGGATAGGACATGGAATGGAACGGGACAGTGTGGGTCAGGATATGGAATGGAACGGGACAGTGTGGGATAGGATATTGAATGGAACGGGACAGTGTGGGACAGGATAAGGAATGGAACGGGACAGTGTAGGACAGGATATGGAATGGAACGGGACAGTGGGGACAGGATATGGAATGGAACGGGATTGTGTGGGCCAGGATATGGAATGGAACGGGACAGTGTGGGACAGGATATGGAATGGAACGCGACAGAATGGGACAGAATATGGAATGGAACGGGACTTTGTTGGACAAAATATGGATTGAAACGGGACTGTGTGGGACCAGATATGGAATGGAACGGGACAGAATGGGACAGGATATGGAATGGAACAGGACAGCATGGGACAGGATATGGAATGGAACGGGACAGAATTGGACAGGATATGGAATGGAACAGGACAGAATGGGACAGGATATGGAATGGAACAGGACAGCATGGGACAGGATATGGAATGGAACGGGACAGAATTGGACAGGATATGGAATGGAACGGGACAGTGTGGGACAGGATATGGAATGGAACGGCACAGAATGGGACAGGATATGGAATGGAACGGGACAGTGTGGGACAGGATATGGAATGGAACGGCACAGAATGGGACAGGATATGGATTGGAACGGGACTGTGTGGGACCAGATATGGAATGGAACGGGACAGTGTTGGACAGGATATGGAATGGAACAGGACAGAATGGGACAGGATAGGAATGGAACGGCACAGAATGGGACAGGATGTGGAATGGAACAGGACAGAATGGGACAGGATATGGAATGGAACGGGACAGAGTGGGATAGGAAATGGAATGGAACGGGACAGTGTAGACAGGATATGGAATGGAACGGGACAGTGTGGGACAGGATATGGAATGGAACGGGACAGAAAGGGACAAGATGTGGAATGGAACAGGACAGTGTGGGACAGGATATGGAATGGAACGGGCCAGTGTGGGACAGGATATGGAATGGAACGGGACAGTGTGGGACAGGATATGGAATGGAACGGGACAGAATGGGACAGGGTATGGAATGGAACGGGACAGTGTGGGGCAGGACATGGAATGGAACGGGACAGAATGCGACAGGGTATGGAATGGAACGGGACAGTGTGGGGCAGGACATGGAATGGAACGGGACAGTGTTGGACAGGACATGGAATGTACGGGATAGTGAGTGACAGGATATGGAAAGGAATGGGACAGTGTTGGTCAGGATATGGAATGGAACGGGATAGTGTGGGACAGGATATGGAATGGAACGGGACAGTGTGGGACAGGATATGGAATGGAACGGGACAGTGTGGGGCAGGACATGGAATGGAACGGGACAGTGTGGGACAGGATATGGAATGGAACGGGACAGTGTGGGATAGGACAGGGAATTGAACGTGACAGTGTGGGTCAGGATATGGAATGGAACAGGACAGTGTGGGATAGGACATGGAATGGAACGGGACAGTGTGGGTCAGGATATGGAATGGAACGGGACAGTGTGGGACAGGATATGAAATGGAACGGGACAGAATGGGACAGGGTATGGAATGGAATGGGACAGTGTGGGTCAGGACATGGAATGTACGGGATAGTGAGTGACAGGATATGGAATGGAACGGGACAGTGTGGGACAGGATATGGAATGGAACGGGACAGAATGGGACAGGATATGGAATGGAACGGGACAGAATGGGACAGGATATGTAATGGAACGGGACAGTGAGTGACAGGATATGGAATGGAACGGGACAGTGTGGGACAGGATATGGAATGGAACGGGACAGAATGGGACAGGATATGGAATGGAACGGGACAGAATGGGACAGGATATGTAATGGAACGGGACAGTGTGTGACAGGATGTGGAATGGAACGGGACAGTGTGGGACAGGATATGGAATGGAACGGGACAGTGTAGGACAGGATATGGAATGGAACTTGACTGTGTGGGATAGGATATGGAATGGAACGGGACAGTGTGGGACAGGATATGGAATGGAACGGGTCAGTGTGGGACTTGATATGGAATGGAACGGGACAGTGTGGGACAGTATATGGAATGGAATGGGACAGTGTGGGACAGGATATGTAATGGAACGGGACAGTGTGGGACAGGATATGTAATGGAACGGGACAGATTGGGACAGGATATGGAATGGAACCGCACAGTGTGGGATAGGATATGCAATGGAACGGGACTGAAGGGGACAGGATATGGAATTGAACTGGACAGTGTGGGACAGGATATGGAATGGAACGGCACTGAGTGGGACAGGATATGGAATGGAACTGTACAGTGTGGGACTGGATTTGGAATGGAACGGGACAGTGTGGGACAGGATATGGAATGGAACGGGACAGTGTGGGACAGGATATGGAATGGAACGGGACAGTGTGGGACAGGATATGGAATGGAACCGGACAGTGTGGGACAGCATATGGAAATGAACGGGACAGTGTGGGACAGGATATGGAATGGAACGGGACAGAGTGGGACTGGATATGGAAAGGAACAGGACAGTGTGGGACAGGATATGGAATGGAACTGGACAGTGTGGGACTGGATATGGAAAGGAACAGGACAGTGTGGGACGGGATATGGAATGGAACGGGACAGTGTGGGACAGGATATGGAATGGAACGGGACTGTGTGGGACAAAATATGGAATGGAACAGGACAGAATGCGACAGGATATGGAATGTAACGGGACAGAATGGGACCGGATATGGAATGGAACGGGATAGTGTTGGACAGGATATGGAATGGAACGGGACAGTGTGGGACAGGATTTGGAATGGAACGGGACAGTGTGGGACAGGATACGGAATGGAACGGGACAGTGTTGGACAGGATATGGACTGGAAAGGGAAAGTTTGGGTCAGTCTATGGAATGGAACGGGACAGTGTGGGACAGGATATGGCATGAAACGGGACATTGTGGGACAGGATATGGAATGGAACGGGTCAGTGTTGGACAGGATATGGAATCGAATGGGACTGTGTAGGACAAAATATGGAATGGAACGGGACAGTGTGAGACAGGATATGGAATGGAACGGGACAGTGTGAGAGAGGATATGGAAGGGAACGGGACAGTGTGGGACAGGACATGGAATGGAACGGGACGGTGTGGGTCAGGATATGGAATCAAATGGGACAGTGTGGGACAGGATATGGAATGGAACGGGACTCTGTGGGACAAAATATGGAATGGAATGGGACAGTGTGAGACAGGATATGGATTGGAACGGGACAGTGTGAGAGAGGATATGGAATGGAACGGGACAGTGTGGGACAGGATATGGAATGGAACGGGACGGTGTGGGACAGGATATGGAATCAAAAGGGACAGTGTGGGACTGGATATGGAATGGAACGGGACAGTGTGGGACACGATATGTAATGAAATGGGACAGTGTGGGACAGGATATGGAATGGAACGAGTCAGAATGAGACAGGACATGGAATGGAACGGGACAGTGTGGGACAGTATATGGAATGGAACGGGACAGTGTGGGACAGGATATGGAATGGAAAGGGACAGTGTTGTACAGGATATGGAAAGGAACGGGACAATGTGGGACAGGATATGGAATGGAACGGGACAGTGTGGGAAAGGATATGGAATGGAACGGGTCAGTGTGGGACTGGATATGGAAAGGAACAGGAATGTGTGGGACAGGATATGGAATGGAACGGGACAGTGTTGGAAAGGATATGGAATGGAAGAGGACAGTGTGGGACACGATATCGAATGGAACGGGACAGTGTGGGCCAGGATATGAAATGGAACGGGACAGTGTGGGACAGGATATGGAATGGAACGGGACAGTGTTAGAAAGGATATGGAATGGAAGAGGACAGTGTGGGACACGATATCGAATGGAACGGGACAGTGTGGGACAGGATATGAAATGGAAGGGGACAGTGTTGGACACGATATCGAATGGAACGGGACAGTGTGGGACAGGATATGGAATGGAAGGGGACAGTGTTGGACACGATATCGAATGGAACGTGACAGTGTGGGACAGGATATGAAATGGAACGGTTAAGTGTGGGACAGGATATGGAATGGAACGGGACAGTTTGGGACAGGATATGGAATGGAACGGGACAGTGTTGGACAGGATATGTAATGGAACGGGACAGTGTGGGACAGGATATGGAATGGAACGGGACAGTGTGGGACAGGATATGGAATGGAACGGGACAGTGTGTGACAGGATATGGAATAGAACGGGACAGTGTGAGACAGGATATGGAATGGAACGGGACAGTGTGGGACAGGATATGTAATGGAACTGGACAGTGTGGGACAGGATATGTAATGGAACGGGACAATGTGGGACAGGATATGGAATGCAACGGGATATTGTGGGACAGGATATGGAATGGAACGGGACAGTGTGGGACAGGATATGGAATGGAACGGGACAGTGAGAGATAGGATATGGAATGGAACGGGACAGTGTGGGACAGGATATGGAACGGAACGGGACATTGTGGGACAGGAAATGGAATGGAACGGGTCAGTGTGGGACAGGATATGTAATGGAACGGGACAGTGTGGGAAAGGATATGGAATGGAACGGCACAGTGTGGGATACGATATGGAATGGAACTAGACAGTGTGGGACCGGATATAGAATGGAATGGGACTGAAGGGGACAGGATATGGAATGGAACTGGACAGTGTGGGACAGGATATGGAATGGAACGGGACTGAGTGGGACAGGATATGGAATGGAACTGTAGAGTGTGGGACTGGATTTCGAATGGAACGTGACATTGTGGGACTGGATATGGAAAGGAACAGGACAGTGTGGGACAGGTTTTGGAATGGAACGGGACTGAGTGGGACAGGATATGGAATGGAACTGTACAGTGTGGGACTGGATTTGGAATGGAACGTGACATTGTGGGACTGGATATGGAATGGAACGGGACAGTGTGGGACAGGATATGGAATGGAACGGGACTGTGTGGGACAAAATATGGAATGGAACAGGACAGTCTGGGAGAGGATATGGAATGGAGCAGGACAGAATGGGACAGGATATGGAATGTAACGGGACAGAATGGGACCGGATATGGAATGGAACGGGACAGTGTTGGACAGGATATGGAATGGAACGGGACAGTGTGCGACAGGATATGGAATGGAACGGGACAGAATGGGACAGGATAAGGAATGGAACGGGACAGAATGGGACAGGATATGGAATGGAACGGGACAGAATGGGACAGGATATGGAATGGAACGTGCCAGTTTGGGACAGGATATGGACTGGAACGGAACAGTGTGGGACAGGATATGGAATAGAACGGGACAGAATGGGACAGGGTATGGAATGGAATGGGACAGTGTGGGACAGGATATGTAATGGAATGGGACAGTGTGGGACAGGATATGGAATGGAATGGGACAGTGTGGGACAGGATATGTAATGGAACGGGACAGTGTGGGACAGGAAACGGAATGGAACGGCACAGTGTGGGATAGGATATGGAATGGAACTAGACAGTGTGGGATAGGATATGGAATGGAATGGGACTGAAGGGGACAGGATATGGAATGGAACGGGACTGAGTGGGACAGGATATGGAATGGAACTGTACAGTGTGGGACTGGATTTGGAATGGAACGGGACAGTTTGGGAAAGGATATGGAATGGAACGGGACAGTTTTGGACTGGATATGGAATGGAACGGGACAGTGTGGGACAGGATATGGAATGGAACGGGACAGTGTGGGACAGGATATGGAATGGAACGGGACTGAGTGGGACAGGATATGGAATGGAACTGGACAGTGTGGGACTGGATTTGGAATGGAACAAGACTGAGTAGGACAGGATATGGAATGGAACTGGACAGTGTGGGACTGGATTTGGAATGGACCGGGACAGTGTGGGACAGGATAAGGAATCGAACTGGACAGTGTGGTACTGCATATGGAAAGGAACAGGACAGTGTGGGACGGGATATGGAATGGAATGGACTGTGTGGGACTGGATATGGAAAGGAACAGGACAGTTTGGGACAGGTTATGGAATGGAACGGGACAGTGTGGGACAGGATATGGAATGGAACGGGACTGTGTGGGACAAAATATGGACTGGAACGGAACAGTGTGGGACAAGATATGGAATGGAACGGGACAGAATGGGACAGGATATGGAATGAAACGGGACAGAATGAGACAGGATATGGAATGGAACGGGCCAGTGTGGGACAGGATATGGACTGGAACGGGACAGTGTGGGACAGGATATGGAATGGAACGGGACAGAATGGGACAGGGTATGGAATGGAATGGGACAGTTTGGGACAGGATATGGAATGGAACGGGACAGTGTGGGACAGGATATGGAATGGAACGGGACAGTGTGGGACAGGATATGGAATGGAACGGGACAGTGTGGGACAAAACATGGAATGGAACGGGACAATCTGGGACAGGATATGGAATGGAACGGGACTTTGTTGGACAAAATATGGATTGGAACGGGACTGTGTAGGACCAGATATGGAATGGAACTGGACACTGTTGGACAGGATATGGAATGGAACAGGACAGAATGGGGCAGGATATGGAATGGAACAGGACAGAATGGGACAGGATATGGAATGGAACGGGACAGAATGGGACAGGATATGGAATGGAACGGGACAGTGTGGGACAGGATATGGAATGGAACGGGACAGAATGGGACAGGATATGGAATGGAACGGGACAGCTTTGGACAGGATATGGAATGGAACAGGACAGAATTGGACAGGATGTGGAATAGAACAGGACAGAATGGGACAGGATATGGAATGGAACGGGACAGAATGGGATAGGAAATGGAATGGAACGGGACAGTGTCGACAGGATATGGAATGGAACGGGACAGTGTGGGACAGGATATGGAATGGAACGGGACAGAATGGGACAGGATATGGAAAGGAACGGGACAGAATGGGACAGGTTATGGAATGGAATGGGACAGTGTGGGACAGGACATGGAATGTACGGGATAGTGAGTGACAGGATATGGAATGGAACGGGACAGTGTGGGACAGGATATGAAATGGAACAGGACAGAATGGGACAGGATATGGAATGGAACCGGACAGAATGGGATACGATACGGAATGGAACGGGACAGTGTGGGACAGGGTATGGAATGGAACGGGACAGTGTGGGACAGGATATGGAATGGAACGGGAATGTGAGGGACAGGATATGGAATGGAACGGGACAGTTTGGGACAGGATATGGAATGGAACGGGACAGTGTGGGATAGGACATGGAATGGAACGGGACAGTGTAGGTCAGGATATGGAATGGAACGGGATAGTGTGGGACAGGATATGGAATGGAACGGGACAGTGTGGGACAGGATATGGAATGGAACGGGACAGTGTGGGACAGGATATGGAAAGGAACGGGTCAGTGTGGGACAGGATATGGAATGGAACGGGAGAGTGTGGGACATAATATTGAATGGAACAGGACAGTGTGGGACAGGATATGGAATGGAACGGGACAGTTTGGGACAGGAGATGGAATGGAACGGGAGAGAGTGGGACAGGATATGGAATGGAACGGGTGAGTGTGGGACATAATATTCAATGGAACAGGACAGTGTGGGACAGGATATGGAATGGAACGGGACAGTTTGGGACAGGATATGGAATGGAACGGGACAGTTTGGGACAGGAGATGGAATGGAACGGGACAGAGTGGGACAGGATATGGAATGAAACTGGACAGTGTAGGACAGGATATGGAATGGAACGGTACAGTGTGGGATAGGATATGGAATGGAACGGGACAGTGTGGGTCAGTCTATGGCATGGAATTGGACAGTGTGAGACAGGATATGGAATGGAACGGGACAGTGTGGGACAGGATATGGAATGGAACGGTACAGTGTGAGACAGGATATGGAATGGAAGGGGACAGTATGGGACAGGATATGGAATGGAACGGGATAGTGTGGGACAGGATATGGAATGGAACGGGACAGTGTGGGACAGGATAATGAATGCAACGGGACAGTGTGGGACAGGATATGGAATGAAACGGGACAGTGTTGGACAGGATATGGAATGGAACGGGACAGCGTGGGACAGGATATGGAATCAAACGGGACAGTGTGGGACAGGATATGGAATCAAACGGGACAGTGTGGGACAGGATATGGAATGGAACGGGACAATCTGGGACAGGATATGGAATGTAACGGGACAGTGTGGGACAGGATATGGAATGGAACGGGCCAGAATGGGACAGGATATGGAATGGAACGGGCCAGTGTGGGACAGGATATGGACTGGAACGGGACTGTGTGGGACAGGATATGGAATGGAACGGGCAGAATGGGACTGGATATGGAATGGAATGGGACAGAGTGGGACAGGACATGGAATGTATGGGATAGTGAGTGACAGGATGTGGAATGGAAAGGGACAGTGTGGGATAGGATATGGAATGGAACGGGACAGTGTGGGACAGGATATGGAATGGAGCGGGACAGTGTGGGACAGGATATGGAATGGATAGCGACAGTGTGGGACAGGATATGGAATGGAACGGACAGTGTGGGACAGGATCTGGAATGGAACGGGACAGTGTGGGTTAGGATATGGAATGGATCGGCACAGTGTGGGACAGGATATTGAATGGAACGGGACAGAATGGTACAGGATATGGAATGGAACTGAACCGTCTGGGACAGGATATGGAATGGAACGGGACAGTGTGGGACAGGATATGGAAAGGAACCGGACAGTGTGGGACAGGATATGGAATGGAAGGGGACAGTGTGGGACAGGATATGGAATGGAACTGGACAGTGTGGGACAGAATATGGAATGCAATGGGACAGTGTGGGACAGGATATGGAATGTAACGGGACAGAATGGGACAGGATATGGAACGGAACGGGACAGAATGGGACAGGATATGGAACGGAACGGGACTCAGTGGGTCAGGATATGGAATTGAACGGGACAGTGTGGGACAGGATATGGAACGGAACGGCACAGTGTGGGACAGGATATTGAATGGAACCGGACAGTGTGGGACAGGATATGGAAAGGAACGGGACAGAATGGTACAGGATATGGAATGGAACTGAACCGTCTGGGACAGGATATGGAATGGAACGGGACAGTGTGGGACAGGATATGGAAAGGAACCGGACAGTGTGGGACAGGATATGGAATGGAAGGGGACAGTGTGGGACAGGATATGGAATGGAACTGGACAGTGTGGGACAGAATATGGAATGCAATCGGACAGTGTGGGACAGGATATGGAATGTAACGGGACAGAATGGGACAGGATATGGAATGTAACGGGACAGATTGGGACAGGATATGGAACGGAACGGGACAGAATGGGACAGGATATGGAACGGAACGGGACTCAGTGGGTCAGGATATGGAATTGAACGGGACAGTGTGGGACAGGTTATGGAATGGAACAGGACAGTGTGGGACAGGATATGGAATGGAACTGGACAGTGTGGGATAGGATATGGAATGGAACTGGACAGTGTGGGACAGGATATGGAATGGAACGGGACAGTGTGGGACAGGATATGGAATGGAATGGGACTGAGTGGGTCAGCATATGGAATGGAAAGGGTCAGTGTGGGATACGATATGGAATGGAACTGGACAGTGTAGGACAAGATATGGAATTGAACGGGACAGTGTGGGGCAGGACATGTAATGGAACAGGGCATTGTGGGACAGGATATGGAATTGAACGGGACAGTGTGGGATAGGACAGGGAATGGAACGGGACAGTGTGTGTCAGGATATGGAATGTAACGGGACAGTGTGGGACAGGATATGGAATGGAACGGGACAGTGTGGGATAGGACATGGAATGGAACGGGACAGTGTGGGTCAGGATATGGAATGGAACGGGACAGTGTGGGATAGGATATGGAATGGAACGGGACAGTGTGGGACAGGATAAGGAATGGAACGGGACAGTGTAGGACAGGATATGGAATGGAACGGGACAGTGGGGACAGGATATGGAATGGAACGGGATAGTGTGGGCCAGGATATGGAATGGAACGGGACAGTGTGGGACAGGATATGGAATGGAACGCGACAGAATGGGACAGAATATGGAATGGAACGGGACTTTGTTGGACAAAATATGGATTGAAACGGGACTGTGTGGGACCAGATATGGAATGGAACGGGACAGAATGGGACAGGATATGGAATGGAACAGGACAGCATGGGACAGGATATGGAATGGAACGGGACAGAATTGGACAGGATATGGAATGGAACGGGACAGTGTGGGACAGGATATGGAATGGAACGGCACAGAATGGGACAGGATATGGAATGGAACGGGACAGTGTGGGACAGGATATGGATTGGAACGGGACTGTGTGGGACCAGATATGGAATGGAACGGGACAGTGTTGGACAGGATATGGAATGGAACAGGACAGAATGGGACAGGATAGGAATGGAACGACACAGAATGGGACAGGATGTGGAATGGAACAGGACAGAATGGGACAGGATATGGAATGGAACGGGACAGAGTGGGATAGGAAATGGAATGGAACGGGACAGTGTAGACCGGATATGGAATGGAACGGGACAGTGTGGGACAGGATATGGAATGGAACGGGACAGAAAGGGACAAGATGTGGAATGGAACAGGACAGTGTGGGACAGGATATGGAATGGAACGGGCCAGTGTGGGACAGGATATGGAATGGAACGGGACAGTGTGGGACAGGATATGGAATGGAACGGGACAGAATGGGACAGGTTATGGAATGGAACGGGACAGTGTGGGGCAGGACATGGAATGGAACGGGACAGAATGCGACAGGGTATGGAATGGAACGGGACAGTGTGGGGCAGGACATGGAATGGAACGGGACAGTGTTGGACAGGACATGGAATGTACGGGATAGTGAGTGACAGGATATGGAAAGGAATGGGACAGTGTTGGTCAGGATATGGAATGGAACGGGATAGTGTGGGACAGGATATGGAATGGAAAGGGACAGTGTGGGACAGGATATGGAATGGAACGGGACAGTGTGGGGCAGGACATGGAATGGAACGGGACAGTGTGGGACAGGATATGGAATGGAACGGGACAGTGTGGGATAGGACAGGGAATTGAACGTGACAGTGTGGGTCAGGATATGGAATGGAACAGGACAGTGTGGGATAGGACATGGAATGGAACGGGACAGTGTGGGTCAGGATATGGAATGGAACGGGACAGTGTGGGACAGGATATGAAATGGAACGGGACAGAATGGGACAGGGTATGGAATGGAATGGGACAGTGTGGGTCAGGACATGGAATGTACGGGATAGTGAGTGACAGGATATGGAATGGAACGGGACAGTGTGGGACAGGATATGGAATGGAACCGGACAGTGTGGGACATGATATGGAATGAAACGGGACATGGTGGGACAGGATATGGAATGGAACAGGACAGTGTGGGTCAGTCTATGGCATGGAATTGGACAGTGTGAGACAGGATATGGAATGGAACGGGACAGTGTGGGACAGGATATGGAATGGAACGGTACAGTGTGAGACAGGATATGGAATGGAAGGGGACAGTATAGGACAGGATATGGAATGGAACGGGATAGTGTGGGACAGGATATGGAATGGAACGGGACAGTGTGGGACAGGATAATGAATGCAACGGGACAGTGTGGGACAGGATATGGAATGAATCGGGACAGTGTGGGACAGGATATGGAATGGAACGGGACAGCGTGGGACAGGATATGGAATCAAACGGGACAGTGTGGGACAGGATATGGAATCAAACGGGACAGTGTGGGACAGGATATGGAATGGAACGGGACAATCTGGGACAGGATATGGAATGTAACGGGACAGTGTGGGACAGGATATGGAATGGAACGGGCCAGAATGGGACAGGATATGGAATGGAACGGGCCAGTGTGGGACAGGATATGGAATGGAACGGGACTGTGTGTGACAGGATATGGAATGGAACGGGCAGAATGGGACTGGATAAGGAATGGAATGGGACAGAGTGGGACAGGACATGGAATGTATGGGATAGTGAGTGACAGGATGTGGAATGGAAAGGGACAGTGTGGGAAAGGATATGGAATGGAACGGGACAGTGTGGGACAGGATATGGAATGGAGCGGGACAGTGTGGGACAGGATATGGAATGGATAGCGACAGTGTGGGACAGGATATGGAATGGAACGGACAGTGTGGGACAGGATCTGGAATGGAACGGGACAGTGTGGGTTAGGATATGGAATGGATCGGCACAGTGTGGGACAGGATATTGAATGGAACGGGACAGTGTGGGACAGGATATGGAATGGAACGGGACAGAATGGTACAGGATATGGAATGGAACTGAACCGTCTGGGACAGGATATGGAATGGAACGGGACAGTGTGGGACAGGATATGGAAAGGAACCGGACAGTGTGGGACAGGATATGGAATGGAAGGGGACAGTGTGGGACAGGATATGGAATGGAACTGGACAGTGTGGGACAGAATATGGAATGCAATGGGACAGTGTGGGACAGGATATGGAATGTAACGGGACAGAATGGGACAGGATATGGAACGGAACGGGACAGAATGGGACAGGATATGGAACGGAACGGGACTCAGTGGGTCAGGATATGGAATTGAACGGGACAGTGTGGGACAGGATATGGAACGGAACGACACAGTGTGGGACAGGATATTGAATGGAACGGGACAGTGTGGGACAGGATATGGAAAGGAACGGGACAGAATGGTACAGGATATGGAATGGAACTGAACCGTCTGGGACAGGATATGGAATGGAACGGGACAGTGTGGGACAGGATATGGAAAGGAACCGGATAGTGTGGGACAGGATATGGAATGGAAGGGGACAGTGTGGGACAGGATATGGAATGGAACTGGACAGTGTGGGACAGAATATGGAATGCAATGGGACAGTGTGGGACAGGATATGGAATGTAACGGGACAGAATGGGACAGGATATGGAATGTAACGGGACAGATTGGGACAGGATATGGAACGAAACGGGACAGAATGGGACAGGATATGGAACGGAACGGGACTCAGTGGGTCAGGATATGGAATTGAACGGGACAGTGTGGGACAGGATATGGAATGGAACAGGACAGTGTGGGACAGGATATGGAATGGAACTGGACAGTGTGGGATAGGATATGGAATGGAACTGGACATTGTGGGACAGGATATGGAATGGAACGGGACAGTGTGGGACAGGATATGGAATGGAACGGGACTGAGTGGGTCAGCATATGGAATGGAAAGGGTCAGTGTGGGATACGATATGGAATGGAACTGGACAGTGTAGGACAAGATATGGAATTGAACGGGACAGTGTGGGGCAGGACATGTAATGGTACAGGGCAGTGTGGGACAGGATATGGAATTGAACGGGACAGTGTGGGATAGGACAGGGAATGGAACGGGACAGTGTGGGTCAGGATATGGAATGTAACGGGACAGTGTGGGACAGGATATGGAATGGAACGGGACAGTGTGGCACAGGATATGGAATGGAACGGGACAGTGTGGGATAGGACATGGAATGGAACGGGACAGTGTGGGTCAGGATATGGAATGGAACGGGACAGTGTGGGATAGGATATGGAATGGAACGGGACAGTGTGGGACAGGATAGGGAATGGAACGGGACAGTGTAGGACAGGATATGGAATGGAACGGGACAATCTGGGACAGGATATGGAATGTAACGGGACAGTGTGGGACAGGATATGGAATGGAACGGGCCAGAATGGGACAGGATATGGAATGGAACGGGCCAGTGTGGGACAGGATATGGACTGGAACGGGACTGTGTGTGACAGGATATGGAATGGAACGGGCAGAATGGGACTGGATAAGGAATGGAATGGGACAGAGTGGGACAGGACATGGAATGTATGGGATAGTGAGTGACAGGATGTGGAATGGAAAGGGACAGTGTGGGATAGGATATGGAATGGAACGGGACAGTGTGGGACAGGATATGGAATGGAGCGGGACAGTGTGGGACAGGATATGGAATGGATAGCGACAGTGTGGGACAGGATATGGAATGGAACGGACAGTGTGGGACAGGATCTGGAATGGAACGGGACAGTGTGGGTTAGGATATGGAATGGATCGGCACAGTGTGGGACAGGATATTGAATGGAACGGGACAGTGTGGGACAGGATATGGAATGGAACGGGACAGAATGGTACAGGATATGGAATGGAACGGGACAGTGTGGGACAGGATATGGAAAGGAACGGGACAGTGTGGGACAGGATATGGAAAGGAACCGGACAGTGTGGGACAGGATATGGAATGGAAGGGGACAGTGTGGGACAGGATATGGAATGGAACTGGACAGTGTGGGACAGAATATGGAATGCAATGGGACAGTGTGGGACAGGATATGGAATGTAACGGGACAGAATGGGACAGGATATGGAACGGAACGGGACAGAATGGGACAGGATATGGAACGGAACGGGACTCAGTGGGTCAGGATATGGAATTGAACGGGACAGTGTGGGACAGGATATGGAACGGAACGACACAGTGTGGGACAGGATATTGAATGGAACGGGACAGTGTGGGACAGGATATGGAAAGGAACGGGACAGAATGGTACAGGATATGGAATGGAACTGAACCGTCTGGGACAGGATATGGAATGGAACGGGACAGTGTGGGACAGGATATGGAAAGGAACCGGATAGTGTGGGACAGGATATGGAATGGAAGGGGACAGTGTGGGACAGGATATGGAATGGAACTGGACAGTGTGGGACAGAATATGGAATGCAATGGGACAGTGTGGGACAGGATATGGAATGTAACGGGACAGAATGGGACAGGATATGGAATGTAACGGGACAGATTGGGACAGGATATGGAACGAAACGGGACAGAATGGGACAGGATATGGAACGGAACGGGACTCAGTGGGTCAGGATATGGAATTGAACGGGACAGTGTGGGACAGGATATGGAATGGAACAGGACAGTGTGGGACAGGATATGGAATGGAACTGGACAGTGTGGGATAGGATATGGAATGGAACTGGACAGTGTGGGACAGGATATGGAATGGAACGGGACAGTGTGGGACAGGATATGGAATGGAACGGGACTGAGTGGGTCAGCATATGGAATGGAAAGGGTCAGTGTGGGATACGATATGGAATGGAACTGGACAGTGTAGGACAAGATATGGAATTGAACGGGACAGTGTGGGGCAGGACATGTAATGGAACAGGGCAGTGTGGGACAGGATATGGAATTGAACGGGACAGTGTGGGATAGGACAGGGAATGGAACGGGACAGTGTGTGGCAGGATATGGAATGTAACGGGACAGTGTGGGACAGGATATGGAATGGAACGGGACAGTGTGGGATAGGACATGGAATGGAACGGGACAGTGTGGGTCAGGATATGGAATGGAAAGGGACAGTGTGGGATAGGATATGGAATGGAACGGGACAGTGTGGGACAGGATAAGGAATGGAACGGGACAGTGTAGGACAGGATATGGAATGGAACGGGACAGTGGGGACAGGATATGGAATGGAACGGGATAGTGTGGGCCAGGATATGGAATGGAACGGGACAGTGTGGGACAGGATATGGAATGGAACGCGACAGAATGGGACAGAATATGGAATGGAACGGGACTTTGTTGGACAAAATATGGATTGAAACGGGACTGTGTGGGACCAGATATGGAAAGGAACGGGACAGAATGGGACAGGATATGGAATGGAACAGGACAGCATGGGACAGGATATGGAATGGAACGGGACAGAATTGGACAGGATATGGAATGGAACGGGACAGTGTGGGACAGGATATGGAATGGAACGGCACAGAATGGGACAGGATATGGAATGGAACGGGACAGTGTGGGACAGGATATGGAATGGAACGGCACAGAATGGGACAGGATATGGATTGGAACGGGACTGTGTGGGACCAGATATGGAATGGAACGGGACAGTGTTGGACAGGATATGGAATGGAACAGGACAGAATGGGACAGGATAGGAATGGAACGGCACAGAATGGGACAGGATGTGGAATGGAACAGGACAGAATGGGACAGGATATGGAATGGAACGGGACAGAGTGGGATAGGAAATGGAATGGAACGGGACAGTGTAGACAGGATATGGAATGGAACGGGACAGTGTGGGACAGGATATGGAATGGAACGGGACAGAAAGGGACAAGATGTGGAATGGAACAGGACAGTGTGGGACAGGATATGGAATGGAACGGGCCAGTGTGGGACAGGATATGGAATGGAACGGGACAGTGTGGGACAGGATATGGAATGGAACGGGACAGAATGGAACAGGGTATGGAATGGAACGGGACAGTGTGGGGCAGGACATGGAATGGAACGGGACAGAATGCGACAGGGTATGGAATGGAACGGGACAGTGTGGGGCAGGACATGGAATGGAACGGGACAGTGTTGGACAGGACATGGAATGTACGGGATAGTGAGTGACAGGATATGTAAAGGAATGGGACAGTGTTGGTCAGGATATGGAATGGAACGGGATAGTGTGGGACAGGATATGGAATGGAACGGGACAGTGTGGGACAGGATATGGAATGGAACGGGACAGTGTGGGGCAGGACATGGAATGGAACGGGACAGTGTGGGACAGGATATGGAATGGAACGGGACAGTGTGGGATAGGACAGGGAATTGAACGTGACAGTGTGGGTCAGGATATGGAATGGAACAGGACAGTGTGGGATAGGACATGGAATGGAACGGGACAGTGTGGGTCAGGATATGGAATGGAACGGGACAGTGTGGGACAGGATATGAAATGGAACGGGACAGAATGGGACAGGGTATGGAATGGAATGGGACAGTGTGGGTCAGGACATGGAATGTACGGGATAGTGAGTGACAGGATATGGAATGGAACGGGACAGTGTGGGACAGGATATGGAATGGAACGGACAGAATGGGACAGGATATGGAATGGAACGGGACAGAATGGGACAGGATATGT
This sequence comes from Cetorhinus maximus, assembly GCF_964194155.1. NCBI lineage: Eukaryota > Metazoa > Chordata > Chondrichthyes > Lamniformes > Cetorhinidae > Cetorhinus > Cetorhinus maximus. The sequence continues at coordinate 88,221 of NW_027596206.1, forward strand.
AATGGAACGGGACAGTGAGTGACAGGATATGGAATGGAACGGGACAGTGTGGGACAGGATATGGAATGGAACGGGACAGAATGGGACAGGATATGGAATGGAACGGGACAGAATGGGACAGGATATGTAATGGAACGGGACAGTGTGTGACAGGATATGGAATGGAACGGGACAGTGTGGGACAGGATATGGAATGGAACGGGACAGTGTGGGACAGGATATGGAATGGAACGGGACAGTTTGGGACAGGATATGGAATGGAATGGGACAGTGTGGGACAGGATATGGAATGGAACGGGACAGAATGGGACAGGATATGGAATGGAACGGGACAGAATGGGACAGGATATGGAATGGAAAGGGCCAGTCTGGGACAGGATATGGACTGGAATGGGACAGTGTGGGACAGGACATGGAAAGTACGGCATAGTGAGTGACAGGATATGGAATGGAACTGGACAGTGTGGGACAGGATATGGAATGGAACGGGACAGAATGGGACAGGATATGGAATGGAACGGGACAGTGTGGGACAGGATGTGGAAAGGAACCGGACAGTGTGGGACAGGATATGGAATGGAACGGGACAGTGTGGGACAGGATATGGAATGTAACTGGACAGTGTGGGACAGAATATGGAATGCAATGGGACAGTGTGGGACATGATATGGAATGTAACGGGACAGAATGGGACAGGATATGGAATGGAACGGGTCAGAATGGGACAGGATATTGAACGGAACGGGACTCAGTAGGTCAGGATATGGAATTGAACGGGACAGTGTGGGACAGGATATGGAACGGAACGGCACAGTGTGGGACAGGATATGGAATGGAACTGGACAGTGTGGGATAGGATATGGAATGGAACTGGACAGTGTGGGACAGGATATGGAATTGAACGGGACAGTGTGGTATAGGACAGGGAATGGAACGGGACAGTGTGGGTCAGGATATGGAATGTAACGGGACAGTGTGGGACAGGATATGGAATGGAACGGGACAGTGTGGCACAGGATATGGAATGGAAAGGGACAGTGTGGGATAGGACATGGAATGGAACGGGACAGTGTGGGTCCGGATATGGAATGGAACGGGACAGTGTGGGATAGGATATGGAATGGAACGGGACAGTGTGGGACAGGATAAGGAATGGAACGGGACAGTGTAGGACAGGATATGGAATGGAACGGGACAGTGAGGACAGGATATGGAATGGAACGGGATAGTGTGGGCCAGGATATGGAATGGAACGGGACAGTGTGGGACAGGATATGGAATGGAACGCGACAGAATGGGACAGAATATGGAATGGAACGGGACTTTGTTGGACAAAATATGGATTGAAAAGGGACTGTGTGGGAACAGATATGGAATGGAACGGGACAGTGTTGGACAGGATATGGAATGGAACAGGACAGAATGGGACAGGATATGGAATGGAACAGGACAGCATGGGACAGGATATGGAATGGAACGGGACAGAATTGGACAGGATATGGAATGGAACGGGACAGTGTGGGACAGGATATGGAATGGAACGGCACAGAATGGGACAGGATATGGAATGGAACGGGACAGTGTGGGACAGGATATGGAATGGAACGGCACAGAATGGGACAGGATATGGATTGGAACGGGACTGTGTGGGACCAGATATGGAATGGAACGGGACAGTGTTGGACAGGATATGGAATGGAACAGGACAGAATGGGACAGGATAGGAATGGAACGGCACAGAATGGGACAGGATGTGGAATGGAACAGGACAGAATGGGACAGGATATGGAATGAAACGGGACAGAGTGGGATAGGAAATGGAATGGAACGGGACAGTGTAGACAGGATATGGAATGGAACGGGACAGTGTGGGACAGGATATGGAATGGAACGGGACAGAAAGGGACAAGATGTGGAATGGAACAGGACAGTGTGGGACAGGATATGGAATGGAACGGGCCAGTGTGGGACAGGATATGGAATGGAACGGGACAGTGTGGGACAGGATATGGAATGGAACGGGACAGAATGGGACAGGGTATGGAATGGAACGGGACAGTGTGGGGCAGGACATGGAATGGAACGGGACAGAATGCGACAGGGTATGGAATGGAACAGGACAGTGTGGGGCAGGACATGGAATGGAACGGGACAGTGTTGGACAGGACATGGAATGTACGGGATAGTGAGTGACAGGATATGGAAAGGAATGGGACAGTGTTGGTCAGGATATGGAATGGAACGGGATAGTGTGGGACAGGATATGGAATGGAACGGGACAGTGTGGGACAGGATATGGAATGGAACGGGACAGTGTGGGGCAGGACATGGAATGGAACAGGACAGTGTGGGACAGGATATGGAATGGAACGGGACAGTGTGGGATAGGACAGGGAATTGAACGTGACAGTGTGGGTCAGGATATGGAATGGAACAGGACAGTGTGGGATAGGACATGGAATGGAACGGGACAGTGTGGGTCAGGATATGGAATGGAACGGGACAGTGTGGGACAGGATATGAAATGGAACGGGACAGAATGGGACAGGGTATGGAATGGAATGGGACAGTGTGGGTCAGGACATGGAATGTACGGGATAGTGAGTGACAGGATATGGAATGGAACGGGACAGTGTGAGACAGGATATGGAATGGAACGGGACAGAATGGGACAGGATATGGAATGGAACGGGACAGAATGGGACAGGATATGTAATGGAACGGGACAGTGAGTGACAGGATATGGAATGGAACGGGACAGTGTGGGACAGGATATGGAATGGAACGGGACAGAATGGGACAGGATATGGAATGGAACGGGACAGAATGGGACAGGATATGTAATGGAACGGGACAGTGTGTGACAGGATATGGAATGGAACGGGACAGTGTGGGACAGGATATGGAATGGAACGGGACAGTGTGGGACAGGATATGGAATGGAACGGGACAGTTTGGGACAGGATATGGAATGGAACTGGACAGTGTGGGATAGGATATGGAATGGAACTGGACAGTGTGGCACAGGATATGGAATGGAACGGGACAGTGTGGGACAGGATATGGAATGGAACGGGACTGAGTGGGTCAGCATATGGAATGGAAAGGGTTAGTGTGGGATACGATATGGAATGGAATTGGACAGTGTAGGACAAGATATGGAATTCAATGCGACAGTGTGGGGCAGGACATGTAATGGAACAGGGCAGTGTGGGACAGGATATGGAATTGAACGGGACAGTGTGGGATAGGACAGGGAATGGAACGGGACAGTGTGTGTCAGGATATGGAATGTAACGGGACAGTGTGGGACAGGATATGGAATGGAACGGGACAGTGTGGGATAGGACATGGAATGGAACGGGACAGTGTGGGTCAGGATATGGAATGGAACGGGACAGTGTGGGATAGGATATGGAATGGAACGGGACAGTGTGGGACAGGATAAGGAATGGAACGGGACAGTGTAGGACAGGATATGGAATGGAACGGGACAGTGGGGACAGGATATGGAATGGAACGGGATAGTGTGGGCCAGGATATGGAATGGAACGGGACAGTGTGGGACAGGATATGGAATGGAACGGGACAGAATGGGACAGGTTATGGAATGGAACAGGACAGCATGGGACAGGATATGGAATGGAACGGGACAGAATTGGACAGGATATGGAATGGAACAGGACAGAATGGGACAGGATATGGAATGGGACAGGACAGCATGGGACAGGATATGGAATGGAACGGGACAGAATTGGACAGGATATGGAATGGAACGGGACAGTGTGGGACAGGATATGGAATGGAACGGCACAGAATGGGACAGGATATGGAATGGAACGGGACAGTGTGGGACAGGATATGGAATGGAACGGCACAGAATGGGACAGGATATGGATTGGAACGGGACTGTGTGGGACCAGATATGGAATGGAACGGGACAGTGTTGGACAGGATATGGAATGGAACAGGACAGAATGGGACAGGATAGGAATGGAACGGCACAGAATGGGACAGGATGTGGAATGGAACAGGACAGAATGGGACAGGATATGGAATGGAACGGGACAGAGTGGGATAGGAAATGGAATGGAACGGGACAGTGTAGACAGGATATGGAATGGAACGGGACAGTGTGGGACAGGATATGGAATGGAACGGGACAGAAAGGGACAAGATGTGGAATGGAACAGGACAGTGTGGGACAGGATATGGAATGGAACGGGCCAGTGTGGGACAGGATATGGAATGGAACGGGACAGTGTGGGACAGGATATGGAATGGAACGGGACAGAATGGGACAGGGTATGGAATGGAACGGGACAGTGTGGGGCAGGACATGGAATGGAATGGGACAGAATGCGACAGGGTATGGAATGGAACGGGACAGTGTGGGGCAGGACATGGAATGGAACGGGACAGTGTTGGACAGGACATGGAATGTACGGGATAGTGAGTGACAGGATATGGAAAGGAATGGGACAGTGTTGGTCAGGATATGGAATGGAACGGGATAGTGTGGGACAGGATATGGAATGGAACGGGACAGTGTGGGACAGGATATGGAATGGAACGGGAGAGTGTGGGGCAGGACATGGAATGGAACGGGACAGTGTGGGACAGGATGTGGAATGGAACGGGACAGTGTGGGATAGGACAGGGAATTGAACGTGACAGTGTGGGTCAGGATATGGAATGGAACAGGACAGTGTGGGATAGGACATGGAATGGAACGGGACAGTGTGGGTCAGGATATGGAATGGAACGGGACAGTGTGGGACAGGATATGAAATGGAACGGGACAGAATGGGACAGGGTATGGAATGGAATGGGACAGTGTGGGTCAGGACATGGAATGTACGGGATAGTGAGTGACAGGATATGGAATGGAACGGGACAGTGTGGGACAGGATATGGAATGGAACGGGACAGAATGGGACAGGATATGGAATGGAACGGGACAGAATGGGACAGGATATGTAATGGAACGGGACAGTGTGTGACAGGATATGGAATGGAACGGGACAGTGTGGGACAGGATATGGAATGGAACGGGACAGTGTGGGACAGGATATGGAATGGAACGGGACAGTTTGGGACAGGATATGGAATGGAATGGGACAGTGTGGGACAGGATATGGAATGGAACGGGACAGAATGGGACAGGATATGGAATGGAACGGGACAGAATGGGACAGGATATGGAATGGAAAGGGCCAGTCTGGGACAGGATATGGAATGGAACTGGACAGTGTGGGACAGAATATGGAATGCAATGGGACAGTGTGGGACAGGATATGGAATGTAACGGGACAGAATGGGACAGGATATGGAATGGAACGGGACAAAATGGGACAGGATATGGAACGGAACGGGACTCAGTGGGTCAGGATATGGAATTGAACGGGACAGTGTGGGACAGGATATGGAACGGAACGGCACAGTGTGGGACAGGATATTGAATGGAACGGGACAGTGTGGGACAGGATATGGAATGGAACGGGACAGTGTGGGTCAGGATATGGAATGGAACGGGACAGTGTGGGATAGGATATGGAATGGAACGGGACAGTGTGGGACAGGATAAGGAATGGAACGGGACAGTGTAGGACAGGATATGGAATGGAACGGGACAGTGGGGACATGATATGGAATGGAACGGGATAGTGTGGGCCAGGATATGGAATGGAACGGGACAGTGTGGGACAGGATATGGAATGGAACGCGACAGAATGGGACAGAATATGGAATGGAACGGGACTTTGTTGGACAAAATATGGATTGAAAAGGGACTGTGTGGGAACAGATATGGAATGGAACGGGACAGTGTTGGACAGGATATGGAATGGAACAGGACAGAATGGGACAGGATATGGAATGGAACAGGACAGCATGGGACAGGATATGGAATGGAACGGGACAGAATTGGACAGGATATGGAATGGAACGGGACAGTGTGGGACAGGATATGGAATGGAACGGCACAGAATGGGACAGGATATGGAATGGAACGGGACAGTGTGGGACAGGATATGGAATGGAACGGCACAGAATGGGACAGGATATGGATTGGAACGGGACTGTGTGGGACCAGATATGGAATGGAACGGGACAGTGTTGGACAGGATATGGAATGGAACAGGACAGAATGGGACAGGATAGGAATGGAACGGCACAGAATGGGACAGGATGTGGAATGGAACAGGACAGAATGGGACAGGTTATGGAATGAAACGGGACAGAGTGGGATAGGAAATGGAATGGAACGGGACAGTGTAGACAGGATATGGAATGGAACGGGACAGTGTGGGACAGGATATGGAATGGAACGGGACAGAAAGGGACAGAATATGGAATGCAATGGGACAGTGTGGGACAGGATATGGAATGTAACGGGACAGAATGGGACAGGATATGGAATGGAACGGGACAGAATGGGACAGGATATGGAACGGAACGGGACTCAGTGGGTCAGGATATGGAATTGAACGGGACAGTGTGGGACAGGATATGGAACGGAACGGCACAGTGTGGGACAGGATATTGAATGGAACGGGACAGTGTGGGACAGGATATGGAATGGAACGGGACAGAATGGTACAGGATATGGAATGGAACTGAACCGTCTGGGACAGGATATGGAATGGAACGGGACAGTGTGGGACAGGATATGGAAAGGAACCGGACAGTGTGGGACAGGATATGGAATGGAAGGGGACAGTGTGGGACAGGATATGGAATGGAACTGGACAGTGTGGGACAGAATATGGAATGCAATGGGACAGTGTGGGATAGGATATGGAATGTAACGGGACAGAATGGGACAGGATATGGAATGTAACGGGACAGATTGGGACAGGATATGGAACGGAACGGGACAGAATGGGACAGGATATGGAACGGAACGGGACTCAGTGGGTCAGGATATGGAATTGAACGGGACAGTGTGGGACAGGATATGGAATGGAACAGGACAGTGTGGGACAGGATATGGAATGGAACTGGACAGTGTGGGATAGGATATGGAATGGAACTGGACAGTGTGGGACAGGATATGGAATGGAACGGGACAGTGTGGGACAGGATATGGAATGGAACGGGACTGAGTGGGTCAGCATATGGAATGGAAAGGTCAGTGTGGCATACGATATGGAATGGAACTGGACAGTGTAGGACAAGATATGGAATTGAACGGGACAGTGTGGGGCAGGACATGTAATGGAACAGGGCAGTGTGGGACAGGATATGGAATTGAACGGGACAGTGTGGGATAGGACAGGGAATGGAACGGGACAGTGTGGGTCAGGATATGGAATGTAACGGGACAGTGTGGGACAGGATATGGAATGGAACGGGACAGTGTGGCACAGGATATGGAATGGAACGGGACAGTGTGGGATAGGACATGGAATGGAACGGGACAGTGTGGGTCAGGATATGGAATGGAACGGGACAGTGTGGGATAGGATATGGAATGGAACGGGACAGTGTGGGACAGGATAAGGAATGGAACGGGACAGTGTAGGACAGGATATGGAATGGAACGGGACAGTGGGGACAGGATATGGAATGGAACGGGATAGTGTGGGCCAGGATATGGAATGGAACGGGACAGTGTGGGACAGGATATGGAATGGAACGCGACAGAATGGGACAGAATATGGAATGGAACGGGACTTTGTTGGACAAAATATGGATTGAAAAGGGACTGTGTGGGACCAGATATGGAATGGAACGGGACAGTGTTGGACAGGATATGGAATGGAACAGGACAGAATGGGACAGGATATGGAATGGAACAGGACAGCATGGGACAGGATATGGAATGGAACGGGACAGAATTGGACAGGATGTGGAATGGAACAGAACAGAATGGGACAGGTTATGGAATGAAACGGGACAGAGTGGGATAGGAAATGGAATGGAACGGGACAGTGTAGACAGGATATGGAATGGAACGGGACAGTGTGGGACAGGATATGGAATGGAACGGGACAGAAAGGGACAAGATGTGGAATGGAACAGGACAGTGTGGGACAGGATATGGAATGTAACGGGCCAGTGTGGGACAGGATATGGAATGGAACGGGACAGTGTGGGACAGGATATGGAATGGAACGGGACAGAATGGGACAGGGTATGGAATGGAACGGGACAGTGTGGGGCAGGACATGGAATGGAACGGGACAGAATGCGACAGGGTATGGAATGGAACGGGACAGTGTGGGGCAGGACATGGAATGGAACGGGACAGTGTTGGACAGGACATGGAATGTACGGGATAGTGAGTGACAGGATATGGAAAGGAATGGGACAGTGTTGGTCAGGATATGGAATGGAACGGGATAGTGTGGGACAGGATATGGAATGGAACGGGACAGTGTGGGACAGGATATGGAATGGAACGGGACAGTGTGGGGCAGGACATGGAATGGAACAGGACAGTGTGGGACAGGATATGGAATGGAACGGGACAGTGTGGGATAGGACAGGGAATTGAACGTGACAGTGTGGGTCAGGATATGGAATGGAACAGGACAGTGTGGGATAGGATATGGAATGGAACGGGACAGTGTGGGTCAGGATATGGAATGGAACGGGACAGTGTGGGACAGGATATGAAATGGAACGGGACAGAATGGGACAGGGTATGGAATGGAATGGGACAGTGTGGGTCAGGACATGGAATGTACGGGATAGTGAGTGACAGGATATGGAATGGAACGGGACAGTGTGGGACAGGATATGGAATGGAACGGGACAGAATGGGACAGGATATGGAATGGAACGGGACAGAATGGGACAGGATATGTAATGGAACGGGACAGTGAGTGACAGGATATGGAATGGAACGGGACAGTGTGGGACAGGATATGGAATGGAACGGGACAGAATGGGACAGGATATGGAATGGAACAGGACAGAATGGGACAGGATATGTAATGGAACGGGACAGTGTGTGACAGGATATGGAATGGAACGGGACAGTGTGGGACAGGATATGGAATGGAACGGGACAGTGTGGGACAGGATATGGAATGGAACGGGACAGTTTGGGACAGGATATGGAATGGAACTGGACAGTGTGGGATAGGATATGGAATGGAACTGGACAGTGTGGGACAGGATATGGAATGGAACGGGACAGTGTGGGACAGGATACGGAATGGAACGGAACTGAGTGGGTCAGCATATGGAATGGAAAGGGTCAGTGTGGGATACGATATGGAATGGAACGGGACAGTGTAGGACAAGATATGGAATTGAACGGGACAGTGTGGGGCAGGACATGTAATGGAACAGGGCAGTGTGGGACAGGATATGGAATTGAACGGGACAGTGTGGGATAGGACAGGGAATGGAACGGGACAGTGTGTGTCAGGATATGGAATGTAACGGGACAGTGTGGGACAGGATATGGAATGGAACGGGACAGTGTGGGATAGGACATGGAATGGAACGGGACAGTGTGGGTCAGGATATGGAATGGAACGGGACAGTGTGGGATAGGATATGGAATGGAACGGGACAGTGTAGGACAGGATATGGAATGGAACGGGACAGTGGGGACAGGATATGGAATGGAACGGGATAGTGTGGGCCAGGATATGGAATGGAACGGGACAGTGTGGGACAGGATATGGAATGGAACGCGACAGAATGGGACAGAATATGGAATGGAACGGGACTTTGTTGGACAAAATATGGATTGAAACGGGACTGTGTGGGACCAGATATGGAATGGAACGGGACAGAATGGGACAGGATATGGAATGGAACAGGACAGCATGGGACAGGATATGGAATGGAACGGGACAGAATTGGACAGGATATGGAATGGAACAGGACAGAATGGGACAGGATATGGAATGGAACAGGACAGCATGGGACAGGATATGGAATGGAACGGGACAGAATTGGACAGGATATGGAATGGAACGGGACAGTGTGGGACAGGATATGGAATGGAACGGCACAGAATGGGACAGGATATGGAATGGAACGGGACAGTGTGGGACAGGATATGGAATGGAACGGCACAGAATGGGACAGGATATGGATTGGAACGGGACTGTGTGGGACCAGATATGGAATGGAACGGGACAGTGTTGGACAGGATATGGAATGGAACAGGACAGAATGGGACAGGATAGGAATGGAACGGCACAGAATGGGACAGGATGTGGAATGGAACAGGACAGAATGGGACAGGATATGGAATGGAACGGGACAGAGTGGGATAGGAACTGGAATGGAACGGGACAGTGTAGACAGGATATGGAATGGAACGGGACAGTGTGGGACAGGATATGGAATGGAACGGGACAGAAAGGGACAAGATGTGGAATGGAACAGGACAGTGTGGGACAGGATATGGAATGGAACGGGCCAGTGTGGGACAGGATATGGAATGGAACGGGACAGTGTGGGACAGGATATGGAATGGAACGGGACAGAATGGGACAGGGTATGGAATGGAACGGGACAGTGTGGGGCAGGACATGGAATGGAACGGGACAGAATGCGACAGGGTATGGAATGGAACGGGACAGTGTGGGGCAGGACATGGAATGGAACGGGACAGTGTTGGACAGGACATGGAATGTACGGGATAGTGAGTGACAGGATATGGAAAGGAATGGGACAGTGTTGGTCAGGATATGGAATGGAACGGGATAGTGTGGGACAGGATATGGAATGGAACGGGACAGTGTGGGACAGGATATGGAATGGAACGGGACAGTGTGGGGCAGGACATGGAATGGAACGGGACAGTGTGGGACAGGATATGGAATGGAACGGGACAGTGTGGGATAGGACAGGGAATTGAACGTGACAGTGTGGGTCAGGATATGGAATGGAACAGGACAGTGTGGGATAGGACATGGAATGGAACGGGACAGTGTGGGTCAGGATATGGAATGGAACGGGACAGTGTGGGACAGGATATGAAATGGAACGGGACAGAATGGGACAGGGTATGGAATGGAATGGGACAGTGTGGGTCAGGACATGGAATGTACGGGATAGTGAGTGACAGGATATGGAATGGAACGGGACAGTGTGGGACAGGATATGGAATGGAACGGGACAGAATGGGACAGGATATGGAATGGAACGGGACAGAATGGGACAGGATATGTAATGGAACGGGACAGTGAGTGACAGGATATGGAATGGAACGGGACAGTGTGGGACAGGATATGGAATGGAACGGGACAGAATGGGACAGGATATGGAATGGAACGGGACAGAATGGGACAGGATATGTAATGGAACGGGACAGTGTGTGACAGGATATGGAATGGAACGGGACAGTGTGGGACAGGATATGGAATGGAACGGGACAGTGTGGGACAGGATATGGAATGGAACGGGACAGTTTGGGACAGGATATGGAATGGAACTGGACAGTGTGGGATAGGATATGGAATGGAACTGGACAGTGTGGGACAGGATATGGAATGGAACGGGACAGTGTGGGACAGGATATGGAATGGAACGGGACTGAGTGGGTCAGCATATGGAATGGAAAGGGTCAGTGTGGGATACGATATGGAATGGAACTGGACAGTGTAGGACAAGATATGGAATTGAACGGGACAGTGTGGGACAGGACATGTAATGGAACAGGGCAGTGTGGGACAGGATATGGAATTGAACGGGACAGTGTGGGATAGGACAGGGAATGGAACGGGACAGTGTGTGTCAGGATATGGAATGTAACGGGACAGTGTGGGACAGGATATGGAATGGAACGGGACAGTGTGGGATAGGACGTGGAATGGAACGGGACAGTGTGGGTCAGGATATGGAATGGAACGGGACAGTGTGGGATAGGATATGGAATGGAACGGGACAGTGTGGGACAGGATAAGGAATGGAACGGGACAGTGTAGGACAGGATATGGAATGGAACGGGACAGTGGGGACAGGATATGGAATGGAACGGGATAGTGTGGGCCAGGATATGGAATGGAACGGGACAGTGTGGGACAGGATATGGAATGGAACGCGACAGAATGGGACAGAATATGGAATGGAACGGGAATTTGTTGGACAAAATATGGATTGAAACGGGACTGTGTGGGACCAGATATGGAATGGAACGGGACAGAATGGGACAGGATATGGAATGGAACAGGACAGCATGGGACAGGATATGGAATGGAACGGGACAGAATTGGACAGGATATGGAATGGAACAGGACAGAATGGGACAGGATATGGAATGGGACAGGACAGCATGGGACAGGATATGGAATGGAACGGGCCAGTGTGGGACAGGATATGGAATGGAACGGGACAGAATGGGACAGGCTATGGAATGGAACGGGACAGTGTGGGGCAGGACATGGAATGGAACGGGACAGAATGCGACAGGGCATGGAATGGAACGGGACAGTGTGGGGCAGGACATGGAATGGAACGGGACAGTGTTGGACAGGACATGGAATGTACGGGATAGTGAGTGACAGGATATGGAAAGGAATGGGACAGTGTTGGTCAGGATATGGAATGGAACGGGATAGTGTGGGACAGGATATGGAATGGAACGGGACAGTGTGGGACAGGATATGGAATGGAACGGGACAGTGTGGGGCAGGACATGGAATGGAACGGGACAGTGTGGGACAGGATATGGAATGGAACGGGACAGTGTGGGATAGGACAGGGAATTGAACGTGACAGTGTTGGTCAGGATATGGAATGGAACAGGACAGTGTGGGATAGGACATGGAATGGAACGGGACAGTGTGGGTCAGGATATGGAATGGAACGGGACAGTGTGGGACAGGATATGAAATGGAACGGGACAGAATGGGACAGGGTATGGAATGGAATGGGACAGTGTGGGTCAGGACATGGAATGTACGGGATAGTGAGTGACAGGATATGGAATGGAACGGGACAGTGTGGGACAGGATATGGAATGGAACGGGACAGAATGGGACAGGATATGTAATGGAACGGGACAGTGGGTGACAGGATATGGAATGGAACGGGACAGTGTGGGACAGGATATGGAATGGAACGTGACAGAATGGGACAGGATATGGAATGGAACGGGACAGAATGGGACAGGATATGTAATGGAACGGGACAGTGTGTGACAGGATATGGAATGGAACGGGACAGTTTGTGACAGGATATGGAATGGAACGGGACAGTGTGGGACAGGATATGGAATGGAACGGGACAGTTTGGGACAGGATATGGAATTGAACGGGACAGTGTGGGATAGGACAGGGAATGGAACGGGACAGTGTGGGTCAGGATATGGAATGTAACGGGACAGTGTGGGACAGGATATGGAATGGAACGGGACAGTGTGGCACAGGATATGGAATGGAACGGGACAGTGTGGGATAGGACATGGAATGGAACGGGACAGTGTGGGTCAGGACATGGAATGGAACGGGACAGTGTGGGATAGGATATGGAATGGAACGGGACAGTGTGGGACAGGATAAGGAATGGAACGGGACAGTGTAGGACAGGATATGGAATGGAACGGGACAGTGGGGACAGGATATGGAATGGAACGGGATAGTGTGGGCCAGGATATGGAATGGAACGGGACAGTGTGGGACAGGATATGGAATGGAACGCGACAGAATGGGACAGAATATGGAATGGAACGGGACTTTGTTGGACAAAATATGGATTGAAACGGGACTGTGTGGGACCAGATATGGAATGGAACGGGACAGTGTTGGACAGGATATGGAATGGAACAGGACAGAATGGGACATGATATGGAATGGAACAGGACAGCATGGGACAGGATATGGAATGGAACGAGACAGAATTGGACAGGATGTGGAATGGAACGGGACAGTGTGGGACAGGATATGGAATGGAACGGCACAGAATGGGACAGGATATGGAATGGAACGGGACAGTGTGGGACAGGATATGGAATGGAACGGCACAGAATGGGACAGGATATGGATTGGAACGGGACTGTGTGGGACCAGATATGGAATGGAACGGGACAGTATTGGACAGGATATGGAATGGAACAGGACAGAATGGGACAGGATAGGAATGGAACGGCACAGAATGGGACAGGATATGGAATGGAACGGGACAGAATGGGACAGGGTATGGAATGGAACGGGACAGTGTGGGGCAGGACATGGAATGGAACGGGACAGAATGCGACAGGGTATGGAATGGAACGGGACAGTGTGGGGCAGGACATGGAATGGAACGGGACAGTGTTGGACAGGACATGGAATGTACGGGATAGTGAGTGACAGGATATGGAAAGGAATGGGACAGTGTTGGTCAGGATATGGAATGGAACGGGATAGTGTGGGACAGGATATGGAATGGAACGGGACAGTGTGGGACAGGATATGGAATGGAACGGGAGAGTGTGGGGCAGGACATGGAATGGAACGGGACAGTGTGGGACAGGATATGGAATGGAACGGGACAGTGTGGGATAGGACAGGGAATTGAACGTGACAGTGTGGGTCAGGATATGGAATGGAACAGGACAGTGTGGGATAGGACATGGAATGGAACGGGACAGTGTGGGTCAGGATATGGAATGGAACGGGACAGTGTGGGACAGGATATGAAATGGAACGGGACAGAATGGGACAGGGTATGGAATGGAATGGGACAGTGTGGGTCAGGACATGGAATGTACGGGATAGTGAGTGACAGGATATGGAATGGAACGGGACAGTGTGGGACAGGATATGGAATGGAACGGGACAGAATGGGACAGGATATGGAATGGAACGGGACAGAATGGGACAGGATATGTAATGGAACGGGACAGTGAGTGACAGGATATGGAATGGAACGGGACAGTGTGGGACAGGATATGGAATGGAACGGGACAGAATGGGACAGGATATGGAATGGAACGGGACAGAATGGGACAGGATATGTAATGGAACGGGACAGTGTGTGACAGGATATGGAATGGAACGGGACAGTGTGGGACAGGATATGGAATGGAACGGGACAGTGTGGGACAGGATATGGAATGGAACGGGACAGTTTGGGACAGGATATGGAATGGAACTGGACAGTGTGGGATAGGATATGGAATGGAACTGGACAGTGTGGGACAGGATATGGAATGGAACGGGACAGTGTGGGACAGGATATGGAATGGAACGGGACTGAGTGGGTCAGCATATGGAATGGAAAGGGTCAGTGTGGGATACGATATGGAATGGAACTGGACAGTGTAGGACAAGATATGGAATTGAACGGGACAGTGTGGGGCAGGACATGTAATGGAACAGGGCAGTGTGGGACAGGATATGGAATTGAACGGGACAGTGTGGGATAGGACAGGGAATGGAACGGGACAGTGTGTGTCAGGATATGGAATGTAACGGGACAGTGTGGGACAGGATATGGAATGGAACGGGACAGTGTGGGATAGGACGTGGAATGGAACGGGACAGTGTGGGTCAGGATATGGAATGGAACGGGACAGTGTGGGATAGGATATGGAATGGAACGGGACAGTGTGGGACAGGATAAGGAATGGAACGGGACAGTGTAGGACAGGATATGGAATGGAACGGGACAGTGGGGACAGGATATGGAATGGAACGGGATAGTGTGGGCCAGGATATGGAATGGAACGGGACAGTGTGGGACAGGATATGGAATGGAACGCGACAGAATGGGACAGAATATGGAATGGAACGGGAATTTGTTGGACAAAATATGGATTGAAACGGGACTGTGTGGGACCAGATATGGAATGGAACGGGACAGAATGGGACAGGATATGGAATGGAACAGGACAGCATGGGACAGGATATGGAATGGAACGGGACAGAATTGGACAGGATATGGAATGGAACAGGACAGAATGGGACAGGATATGGAATGGGACAGGACAGCATGGGACAGGATATGGAATGGAACGGGCCAGTGTGGGACAGGATATGGAATGGAACGGGACAGAATGGGACAGGCTATGGAATGGAACGGGACAGTGTGGGGCAGGACATGGAATGGAACGGGACAGAATGCGACAGGGCATGGAATGGAACGGGACAGTGTGGGGCAGGACATGGAATGGAACGGGACAGTGTTGGACAGGACATGGAATGTACGGGATAGTGAGTGACAGGATATGGAAAGGAATGGGACAGTGTTGGTCAGGATATGGAATGGAACGGGATAGTGTGGGACAGGATATGGAATGGAACGGGACAGTGTGGGACAGGATATGGAATGGAACGGGACAGTGTGGGGCAGGACATGGAATGGAACGGGACAGTGTGGGACAGGATATGGAATGGAACGGGACAGTGTGGGATAGGACAGGGAATTGAACGTGACAGTGTTGGTCAGGATATGGAATGGAACAGGACAGTGTGGGATAGGACATGGAATGGAACGGGACAGTGTGGGTCAGGATATGGAATGGAACGGGACAGTGTGGGACAGGATATGAAATGGAACGGGACAGAATGGGACAGGGTATGGAATGGAATGGGACAGTGTGGGTCAGGACATGGAATGTACGGGATAGTGAGTGACAGGATATGGAATGGAACGGGACAGTGTGGGACAGGATATGGAATGGAACGGGACAGAATGGGACAGGATATGTAATGGAACGGGACAGTGGGTGACAGGATATGGAATGGAACGGGACAGTGTGGGACAGGATATGGAATGGAACGTGACAGAATGGGACAGGATATGGAATGGAACGGGACAGAATGGGACAGGATATGTAATGGAACGGGACAGTGTGTGACAGGATATGGAATGGAACGGGACAGTTTGTGACAGGATATGGAATGGAACGGGACAGTGTGGGACAGGATATGGAATGGAACGGGACAGTTTGGGACAGGATATGGAATTGAACGGGACAGTGTGGGATAGGACAGGGAATGGAACGGGACAGTGTGGGTCAGGATATGGAATGTAACGGGACAGTGTGGGACAGGATATGGAATGGAACGGGACAGTGTGGCACAGGATATGGAATGGAACGGGACAGTGTGGGATAGGACATGGAATGGAACGGGACAGTGTGGGTCAGGATATGGAATGGAACGGGACAGTGTGGGATAGGATATGGAATGGAACGGGACAGTGTGGGACAGGATAAGGAATGGAACGGGACAGTGTAGGACAGGATATGGAATGGAACGGGACAGTGGGGACAGGATATGGAATGGAACGGGATAGTGTGGGCCAGGATATGGAATGGAACGGGACAGTGTGGGACAGGATATGGAATGGAACGCGACAGAATGGGACAGAATATGGAATGGAACGGGACTTTGTTGGACAAAATATGGATTGAAACGGGACTGTGTGGGACCAGATATGGAATGGAACGGGACAGTGTTGGACAGGATATGGAATGGAACAGGACAGAATGGGACATGATATGGAATGGAACAGGACAGCATGGGACAGGATATGGAATGGAACGAGACAGAATTGGACAGGATATGGAATGGAACGGGACAGTGTGGGACAGGATATGGAATGGAACGGCACAGAATGGGACAGGATATGGAATGGAACGGGACAGTGTGGGACAGGATATGGAATGGAACGGCACAGAATGGGACAGGATATGGATTGGAACGGGACTGTGTGGGACCAGATATGGAATGGAACGGGACAGTATTGGACAGGATATGGAATGGAACAGGACAGAATGGGACAGGATAGGAATGGAACGGCACAGAATGGGACAGGATGTGGAATGGAACAGGACAGAATGGGACAGGATATGGAATGGAACGGGACAGAGTGGGATAGGAAATGGAATGGAACGGGACAGTGTAGACAGGATATGGAATGGAACGGGACAGTGTGGGACAGGATATGGAATGGAACGGGACAGAAAGGGACAAGATGTGGAATGGAACAGGACAGTGTGGGACAGGATATGGAATGGAACGGGCCAGTGTGGGACAGGATATGGAATGGAACGGGACAGTGTGTGACAGGATATGGAATGGAACGGGACAGAATGGGACAGGGTATGGAATGGAACGGGACAGTGTGGGATAGGACATGGAATGGAACGGGACAGTGTGGGTCAGGATATGGAATGGAACGGGACAGTGTGGGATAGGATATGGAATGGAACGGGACAGTGTAGGACAGGATATGGAATGGAACGGGACAGTGGGGACAGGATATGGAATGGAACGGGATAGTGTGGGACAGGATACGGAATGGAACGGAACTGAGTGGGTCAGCATATGGAATGGAAAGGGTCAGTGTGGGATACGATATGGAATGGAACTGGACAGTGTAGGACAAGATATGGAATTGAACGGGACAGTGTGGGGCAGGACATGTAATGGAACAGGGCAGTGTGGGACAGGATATGGAATTGAACGGGACAGTGTGGGATAGGACAGGGAATGGAACGGGACAGTGTGTGTCAGGATATGGAATGTAACGGGACAGTGTGGGACAGGATATGGAATGGAACGGGACAGTGTGGGATAGGACATGGAATGGAACGGGACAGTGTGGGTCAGGATATGGAATGGAACGGGACAGTGTGGGATAGGATATGGAATGGAACGGGACAGTGTAGGACAGGATATGGAATGGAACGGGACAGTGGGGACAGGATATGGAATGGAACGGGATAGTGTGGGCCAGGATATGGAATGGAACGGGACAGTGTGGGACAGGATATGGAATGGAACGCGACAGAATGGGACAGAATATGGAATGGAACGGGACTTTGTTGGACAAAATATGGATTGAAACGGGACTGTGTGGGACCAGATATGGAATGGAACGGGACAGAATGGGACAGGATATGGAATGGAACAGGACAGCATGGGACAGGATATGGAATGGAACGGGACAGAATTGGACAGGATATGGAATGGAACAGGACAGAATGGGACAGGATATGGAATGGAACAGGACAGCATGGGACAGGATATGGAATGGAACGGGACAGAATTGGACAGGATATGGAATGGAACGGGACAGTGTGGGACAGGATATGGAATGGAACGGCACAGAATGGGACAGGATATGGAATGGAACGGGACAGTGTGGGACAGGATATGGAATGGAACGGCACAGAATGGGACAGGATATGGATTGGAACGGGACTGTGTGGGACCAGATATGGAATGGAACGGGACAGTGTTGGACAGGATATGGAATGGAACAGGACAGAATGGGACAGGATAGGAATGGAACGGCACAGAATGGGACAGGATGTGGAATGGAACAGGACAGAATGGGACAGGATATGGAATGGAACGGGACAGAGTGGGATAGGAACTGGAATGGAACGGGACAGTGTAGACAGGATATGGAATGGAACGGGACAGTGTGGGACAGGATATGGAATGGAACGGGACAGAAAGGGACAAGATGTGGAATGGAACAGGACAGTGTGGGACAGGATATGGAATGGAACGGGCCAGTGTGGGACAGGATATGGAATGGAACGGGACAGTGTGGGACAGGATATGGAATGGAACGGGACAGAATGGGACAGGGTATGGAATGGAACGGGACAGTGTGGGGCAGGACATGGAATGGAACGGGACAGAATGCGACAGGGTATGGAATGGAACGGGACAGTGTGGGGCAGGACATGGAATGGAACGGGACAGTGTTGGACAGGACATGGAATGTACGGGATAGTGAGTGACAGGATATGGAAAGGAATGGGACAGTGTTGGTCAGGATATGGAATGGAACGGGATAGTGTGGGACAGGATATGGAATGGAACGGGACAGTGTGGGACAGGATATGGAATGGAACGGGACAGTGTGGGGCAGGACATGGAATGGAACGGGACAGTGTGGGACAGGATATGGAATGGAACGGGACAGTGTGGGATAGGACAGGGAATTGAACGTGACAGTGTGGGTCAGGATATGGAATGGAACAGGACAGTGTGGGATAGGACATGGAATGGAACGGGACAGTGTGGGTCAGGATATGGAATGGAACGGGACAGTGTGGGACAGGATATGAAATGGAACGGGACAGAATGGGACAGGGTATGGAATGGAATGGGACAGTGTGGGTCAGGACATGGAATGTACGGGATAGTGAGTGACAGGATATGGAATGGAACGGGACAGTGTGGGACAGGATATGGAATGGAACGGGACAGAATGGGACAGGATATGGAATGGAACGGGACAGAATGGGACAGGATATGTAATGGAACGGGACAGTGAGTGACAGGATATGGAATGGAACGGGACAGTGTGGGACAGGATATGGAATGGAACGGGACAGAATGGGACAGGATATGGAATGGAACGGGACAGAATGGGACAGGATATGTAATGGAACGGGACAGTGTGTGACAGGATATGGAATGGAACGGGACAGTGTGGGACAGGATATGGAATGGAACGGGACAGTGTGGGACAGGATATGGAATGGAACGGGACAGTTTGGGACAGGATATGGAATGGAACTGGACAGTGTGGGATAGGATATGGAATGGAACTGGACAGTGTGGGACAGGATATGGAATGGAACGGGACAGTGTGGGACAGGATATGGAATGGAACGGGACTGAGTGGGTCAGCATATGGAATGGAAAGGGTCAGTGTGGGATACGATATGGAATGGAACTGGACAGTGTAGGACAAGATATGGAATTGAACGGGACAGTGTGGGGCAGGACATGTAATGGAACAGGGCAGTGTGGGACAGGATATGGAATTGAACGGGACAGTGTGGGATAGGACAGGGAATGGAACGGGACAGTGTGTGTCAGGATATGGAATGTAACGGGACAGTGTGGGACAGGATATGGAATGGAACGGGACAGTGTGGGATAGGACGTGGAATGGAACGGGACAGTGTGGGTCAGGATATGGAATGGAACGGGACAGTGTGGGATAGGATATGGAATGGAACGGGACAGTGTGGGACAGGATAAGGAATGGAACGGGACAGTGTAGGACAGGATATGGAATGGAACGGGACAGTGGGGACAGGATATGGAATGGAACGGGATAGTGTGGGCCAGGATATGGAATGGAACGGGACAGTGTGGGACAGGATATGGAATGGAACGCGACAGAATGGGACAGAATATGGAATGGAACGGGAATTTGTTGGACAAAATATGGATTGAAACGGGACTGTGTGGGACCAGATATGGAATGGAACGGGACAGAATGGGACAGGATATGGAATGGAACAGGACAGCATGGGACAGGATATGGAATGGAACGGGACAGAATTGGACAGGATATGGAATGGAACAGGACAGAATGGGACAGGATATGGAATGGGACAGGACAGCATGGGACAGGATATGGAATGGAACGGGCCAGTGTGGGACAGGATATGGAATGGAACGGGACAGAATGGGACAGGCTATGGAATGGAACGGGACAGTGTGGGGCAGGACATGGAATGGAACGGGACAGAATGCGACAGGGCATGGAATGGAACGGGACAGTGTGGGGCAGGACATGGAATGGAACGGGACAGTGTTGGACAGGACATGGAATGTACGGGATAGTGAGTGACAGGATATGGAAAGGAATGGGACAGTGTTGGTCAGGATATGGAATGGAACGGGATAGTGTGGGACAGGATATGGAATGGAACGGGACAGTGTGGGACAGGATATGGAATGGAACGGGACAGTGTGGGGCAGGACATGGAATGGAACGGGACAGTGTGGGACAGGATATGGAATGGAACGGGACAGTGTGGGATAGGACAGGGAATTGAACGTGACAGTGTTGGTCAGGATATGGAATGGAACAGGACAGTGTGGGATAGGACATGGAATGGAACGGGACAGTGTGGGTCAGGATATGGAATGGAACGGGACAGTGTGGGACAGGATATGAAATGGAACGGGACAGAATGGGACAGGGTATGGAATGGAATGGGACAGTGTGGGTCAGGACATGGAATGTACGGGATAGTGAGTGACAGGATATGGAATGGAACGGGACAGTGTGGGACAGGATATGGAATGGAACGGGACAGAATGGGACAGGATATGTAATGGAACGGGACAGTGGGTGACAGGATATGGAATGGAACGGGACAGTGTGGGACAGGATATGGAATGGAACGTGACAGAATGGGACAGGATATGGAATGGAACGGGACAGAATGGGACAGGATATGTAATGGAACGGGACAGTGTGTGACAGGATATGGAATGGAACGGGACAGTTTGTGACAGGATATGGAATGGAACGGGACAGTGTGGGACAGGATATGGAATGGAACGGGACAGTTTGGGACAGGATATGGAATTGAACGGGACAGTGTGGGATAGGACAGGGAATGGAACGGGACAGTGTGGGTCAGGATATGGAATGTAACGGGACAGTGTGGGACAGGATATGGAATGGAACGGGACAGTGTGGCACAGGATATGGAATGGAACGGGACAGTGTGGGATAGGACATGGAATGGAACGGGACAGTGTGGGTCAGGATATGGAATGGAACGGGACAGTGTGGGATAGGATATGGAATGGAACGGGACAGTGTGGGACAGGATAAGGAATGGAACGGGACAGTGTAGGACAGGATATGGAATGGAACGGGACAGTGGGGACAGGATATGGAATGGAACGGGATAGTGTGGGCCAGGATATGGAATGGAACGGGACAGTGTGGGACAGGATATGGAATGGAACGCGACAGAATGGGACAGAATATGGAATGGAACGGGACTTTGTTGGACAAAATATGGATTGAAACGGGACTGTGTGGGACCAGATATGGAATGGAACGGGACAGTGTTGGACAGGATATGGAATGGAACAGGACAGAATGGGACATGATATGGAATGGAACAGGACAGCATGGGACAGGATATGGAATGGAACGAGACAGAATTGGACAGGATATGGAATGGAACGGGACAGTGTGGGACAGGATATGGAATGGAACGGCACAGAATGGGACAGGATATGGAATGGAACGGGACAGTGTGGGACAGGATATGGAATGGAACGGCACAGAATGGGACAGGATATGGATTGGAACGGGACTGTGTGGGACCAGATATGGAATGGAACGGGACAGTATTGGACAGGATATGGAATGGAACAGGACAGAATGGGACAGGATAGGAATGGAACGGCACAGAATGGGACAGGATGTGGAATGGAACAGGACAGAATGGGACAGGATATGGAATGGAACGGGACAGAGTGGGATAGGAAATGGAATGGAACGGGACAGTGTAGACAGGATATGGAATGGAACGGGACAGTGTGGGACAGGATATGGAATGGAACGGGACAGAAAGGGACAAGATGTGGAATGGAACAGGACAGTGTGGGACAGGATATGGAATGGAACGGGCCAGTGTGGGACAGGATATGGAATGGAACGGGACAGTGTGTGACAGGATATGGAATGGAACGGGACAGAATGGGACAGGGTATGGAATGGAACGGGACAGTGTGGGGCAGGACATGGAATGGAACGGGACAGAATGCGACAGGGTATGGAATGGAACGGGACAGTGTGGGGCAGGACATGGAATGGAACGGGACAGTGTTGGACAGGACATGGAATGTACGGGATAGTGAGTGACAGGATATGGAAAGGAATGGGACAGTGTTGGTCAGGATATGGAATGGAACGGGATAGTGTGGGACAGGATATGGAATGGAACGGGACAGTGTGGGACAGGATATGGAATGGAACGGGACAGTGTGGGGCAGGACATGGAATGGAACGGGACAGTGTGGGACAGGATATGGAATGGAACGGGACAGTGTGGGATAGGACAGGGAATTGAACGTGACAGTGTGGGTCAGGATATGGAATGGAACAGGACAGTGTGGGATAGGACATGGAATGGAACGGGACAGTGTGGGTCAGGATATGGAATGGAACGGGACAGTGTGGGACAGGATATGAAATGGAACGGGACAGAATGGGACAGGGTATGGAATGGAATGGGACAGTGTGGGTCAGGACATGGAATGTACGGGATAGTGAGTGACAGGATATGGAATGGAACGGGACAGTGTGAGACAGGATATGGAATGGAACGGGACAGAATGGGACAGGATATGGAATGGAACGGGACAGAATGGGACAGGATATGTAATGGAACGGGACAGTGAGTGACAGGATATGGAATGGAACGGGACAGTGTGGGACAGGATATGGAATGGAACGGGACAGAATGGGACAGGATATGGAATGGAACGGGACAGAATGGGACAGGATATGTAATGGAACGGGACAGTGTGTGACAGGATATGGAATGGAACGGGACAGTGTGGGACAGGATATGGAATGGAACGGGACAGTGTGGGACAGGATATGGAATGGAACGGGACAGTTTGGGACAGGATATGGAATGGAATGGGACAGAATGGGACAGGATATGGAATGGAACGGGACAGAATGGGACAGGATATGGAATGGAAAGGGCCAGTCTGGGACAGGATATGGACTGGAATGGGACAATGTGGGTCAGGATATGGAATGGAACGGGACAGAATGGGACAGGGTATGGAATGAAATGGGACAGTGTGGGACAGGACATGGAAAGTACGGCATAGTGAGTGACAGGATATGGAATGGAACTGGACAGTGTGGGACAGGATATGGAATGGAACGGGACAGAATGTGACAGGATATGGAATGGAACGGGACAGACTGGGACACGATATGGAATGGAACGGGACAGTGTGGGAAAGGATATGGAATGGAACTGGACAGTGTGGGATAGGATATGGAATGGAACGGGACAGTGTGGGACAGGATATGGAATGGAACGGGACAGTTTGGGACAGAATATGGAATGGAACGGGACAGTGTGGGATAGGACATGGAATGGAACGGGACAGTGTGGGTCAGAATATGGAATGGAACGGCACAGTGTGGGACAGGATATGGAATGGAACGGGACAGTGTGGGACAGGATATGGAAAGGAACGGGACAGTGTAGGACAGGATATGGAATGGAATGGGAGAGTGTGGGACAAAATATTGTATGTACAGGACAGTGTGGGACTGGAGGTGGAATGGAACGGGACGGAGTTGGACAGGATATGGAATGAAACTGGAGAGTGTGGGACAGGATGTGGAATGGAACGGTACAGTGTGGGATAGGATATGGAATGGAACGGGACAGTGTGGGACAGGATATGGAATGGAACTGGACAGTGTGGGACAGGATATGGAATGAAACGGGACATGGTGGGACATGATATGGAACGGAACAGGACTGTGTGGGACAGTCTATGGCATGGAACTGGACAGTGTGAGACAGGATATGGATTGTACGGGACAGTGTGGGACAGGATATGGAATGGAACGGGACAGTGTGGGACAGGACATGGAATGGAACCGCACAGTGTGGGATAGGATATGGAATGGAACTGGACAGTGTGAGACAGGATATGGATTGTACGGGACAGTGTGGGACAGGATATGTAATGGAACGGGACAGTGTGGGACAGGACATGGAATGGAACGGGACAGTGTGGGACAGGATATGGAATGGAACGGGACAGTGTGGGATACGATATGGAATGGAACTGGACAGTGTAGGACAGGATATGGAATTGAACGGGACAGAATGGGACAGGATATGGAATGGAACGGGACAGTGTGGGACAGGATATGGAATGGAACGGCACAGAATGGGACAGGATATGGAATGGAACGGGACAGTGTTGGACAGGTTATGGAATGGAACAGGACAGAATGGGACAGGATATGGAATGGAATGGGACAGTGTAGACAGGGTATGGAATGGAACGGGACAGAGTGGGACAGGATATGGAATGGAACGGGACAGAATGGGACAGGATGTGGAATGGAACAGGACAGTGTGGGACAGGATATGGAATGGAACGGGCCAGTGTGGGACACGATGTAGAATGGAACGGGACAGTGTGGGACAGGATATGGAATGGAACGGGACAGAATAGGACAGGGTATGGAATGGAACGGGACAGTGTGGGGCAGGACATGGAATGGAACGGGACAGTGTGGGACAGGATATAGAATGGAACGGGACAGTGTGGGACAGGATATGGAATGGAACCGGACAGAATAGGACAGGGTATGGAATGGAAAGGGACAGTGTGGGGCAGGACATGGAATGGAACGGGACAGTGTGGGACAGGATATGGAATGGAACGGGACAGTGTGGGACAGGATATGGAATGAAACTGGAGAGTGTGGGACAGGATGTGGAATGGAACGGTACAGTGTGGGATAGGATATGGAATGGAACGGGACAGTGTGGGACAGGATATGGAATGGAATGGGACAGAATGGGACAGGATATGGAATGGAACGGGACAGAATGGGACAGGATATGGAATGGAAAGGGCCAGTCTGGGACAGGATATGGACTGGAATGGGACAGTGTGGGTCAGGATATGGAATGGAACGGGACAGAATGGGACAGGGTATGGAATGAAATTGGACAGTGTGGGACAGGACATGGAAAGTACGGCATAGTGAGTGACAGGATATGGAATGGAACTGGACAGTGTGGGACAGGATATGGAATGGAACGGGACAGAATGGGACAGGATATGGAATGGAACGGGACAGACTGGGACACGATATGGAATGGAACGGGACAATGTGGGAAAGGATATGGAATGGAACTGGACAGTGTGGGATAGGATATGGAATGGAACGGGACAGTGTGGGACAGGATATGGAATGGAACGGGACAGTTTGGGACAGAATATGGAATGGAACGGGACAGTGTGAGATAGGACATGGAATGGAACGGGACAGTGTGGGTCAGGATATGGAATGGAACGGGACAGTGTGGGACAGGATATGGAAAGGAACGGGACAGTGTTGGACAGGATATGGAATGGAATGGGAGAGTGTGGGACAAAATATTGAATGGAACAGGACAGTGTGGGACAGGAGATGGAATGGAACGGGACGGAGTGGGACAGGATATGGAATGAAACTGGAGAGTGTGGGACAGGATGTGGAATGGAACGGTACAGTGTGGGAAAGGATATGGAATGGAACGGGACAGTGTGGGACAGGATATGGAATGGAACTGGACAGTGTGGGACAGGATATGGAATGAAACGGGACATGGTGGGACATGATATGGAACGGAACAGGACTGTGTGGGACAGTCTATGGCATGGAACTGGACAGTGTGAGACAGGATATGGATTGTACGGGACAGTGTGGGACAGGATATGGAATGGAACGGGACAGTGTGGGACAGGACATGGAATGGAACCGCACAGTGTGGGATAGGATATGGAATGGAACTGGACAGTGTGAGACAGGATATGGATTGTACGGGACAGTGTGGGACAGGATATGTAATGGAACGGGACAGTGTGGGACAGGACGTGGAATGGAACGGGACAGTGTGGGACAGGATATGGAATGGAACGGGACAGTGTGGGATACGATATGGAATGGAACTGGACAGTGTAGGACAGGATATGGAATTGAACGGGACAGAATGGGACAGGATATGGAATGGAACGGGACAGTGTGGGACAGGATATGGAATGGAACGGCACAGAATGGGACAGGATATGGAATGGAACGGGACAGTGTTGGACAGGTTATGGAATGGAACAGGACAGAATGGGACAGGATGTGGAATGGAACAGGACAGAATGGGACAGGATATGGAATGGAACGGGACAGTGTAGACAGGATATGGAATGGAACGGGACAGTGTGGGACAGGATATGGAATGGAACGGGACAGAATGGGACAGGATTTGGAATGGAACAGGACAGTGTGGGACAGGATAT
Source organism: Cetorhinus maximus (assembly GCF_964194155.1). Classification (NCBI taxonomy): domain Eukaryota; kingdom Metazoa; phylum Chordata; class Chondrichthyes; order Lamniformes; family Cetorhinidae; genus Cetorhinus; species Cetorhinus maximus. Next base: position 115,967 of record NW_027596206.1, read on the forward strand.
GGAATGGAACGGGCCAGTGTGGGACAGGATATAGAATGGAACGGGACAGTGTGGGACAGGATATGGAATGGAACGGGACAGAATAGGACAGGGTATGGAATGGAACGGGACAGTGTGGGGCAGGACATGGAATGGAACGGGACAGTGTGGGACAGGATATAGAATGGAACGGGACAGAATGGGACAGGATATGGAATGGAACGGGACAGAATAGGACAGGGTATGGAATGGAACGGGACAGTGTTGGGCAGGACATGGAATGGAACGGGACAGTGTGGGACAGGATATGGAATGGAACGGGACAGTGTGGGACAGGATATGGAATGGAACGGGACAGAATGGGACAGGGTATGGAATGGAACGGGACAGTGTGGGGCAGGACATGGAATGGAACGGGTTAGTGTGGGACAGGATATGGAATGGAACGGGACAGTGTGGGGCAGGACATGGAATGGAACGGGACAGTGTGGGACAGGATATGGAATGGAACGGGACAGTGTGGGACAGGATATGGAATGGAACGGGACAGTGTGGGACATGGTATGGAATGGAACGGGACAGTGTGGTACAGGATATGGAATGGAACAGGAGAGTGTGGGATAGGACATGGAATGGAACGGGACAGTGTGGGTCAGGATATGGAATGGAACGGGACAGTGTGGGACATGGTATGGAATGGAACGGGACAGTGTGGTACAGGATATGGAATGGAACAGGAGAGTGTGGGATAGGACATGGAATGGAACGGGACAGTGTGGGTCAGGATATGGAATGGAACGGGACAGTGTGGGACAGGATATGGAATGGAACGGGACAGTGTGGGACAGGATATGGAATGGAACGGGACAGTGGGGAGAGGATATGGAATGGAACGGGACAGTGTGGGCCAGGATATGGAATGGAACGGGACAGTGTGGGACAGGATATGGAATGGTACGCGACAGAACGGGACAGGATATGGAATGGAACGGGACTTTGTTGGACAAAATATGGATTGGAACGGGATTGTGTGGGACCAGATATGGAATGGAATGGGACAGTGTTGGACAGGATATGGAATGGAACAGGACAGAATGGGACAGGATATGGAATGGAACAGGTCAGAATGGGACAGGATATGGAATGGAACTGGACAGTGTGGGACTGCATTTGGAATGGACCGGGACAATGTGGGACAGGACATGGAATCGAACGGGACAGTGTGGGACAGGATATGGAATGGAATGGGACAGTGTGGGACAGGATATGGAATGGAACTGGACAGTGTGGTACTGGATATGGAAAGGAACAGGACAGTGTGGGACGGGATATGGAATGGAATGGACAGTGTGGGACTGGATATGGAAAGGAACAGGACAGTGTGGGACAGGTTATGGAATGGAACGGGACAGTGTGGGACAGGATATGGAATGGAACGGGACAGTGTGGGACAGGATATGGATTGGAACGGGACTGCGTGGGACAAAATATGGAATGGAGCACGACAGAATGGGACAGGATATGGAATGTAACGGGACAGAATGGGACCGGATATGGAATGGAACGGGACAGTGTTGGACAGGATATGGAATGGAACGGGACAGTGTTGGACAGGATATGGAATGGAACGGGACAATCTGGGACAGGATATGGAATGGAACGGGACTTTGTTGGACAAAATATGGATTGGAACGGGACTGTGTAGGACCAGATATGGAATGGAACGGGACACTGTTGGACAGGATATGGAATGGAACAGGACAGAATGGGGCAGGATATGGAATGGAACAGGACAGAATGGGACAGGATATGGAATGGAACGGGACAGAATGGGACAGGATATGGAATGGAACGGGACAGTGTGGGACAGGATATGGAATGGAACGGGACAGAATGGGACAGGATATGGAATGGAACGGGACAGTTTTGGACAGGATATGGAATGGAACAGGACAGAATTGGACAGGATGTGGAATAGAACAGGACAGAATGGGACAGGATATGGAATGGAACGGGACAGAATGGGATAGGAAATGGAATGGAACGGGACAGTGTCGACAGGATATGGAATGGAACGGGACAGTGTGGGACAGGATATGGAATGGAACGGGACAGAATGGGACAGGATATGGAAAGGAACGGGATAGTGTGGGACAGGTTATGGAATGGAACGGGACAGAATGGGAAAGGATATGGAACGGAACGGGACTCAGTAGGTCAGGATATGGAATTGAACGGGACAGTGTGGGACAGGATATGGAACGGAACGGCACAGTGTGGGACAGGATATGGAATGGAACTGGACAGTGTGGGATAGGATATGGAATGGAACTGGACAGTGTGGGACAGGATATGGAATGGAACGGGACAGTGTGGGACAGGATATGGAATGGAACGGGACTGAGTGGGTCAGCATATGGAATGGAAAGGGTCAGTGTGGGATACGATATGGAATGGAACTGGACAGTGTAGGACAAGATATGGAATTGTACGGGACAGTGTGGGGCAGGACATGTAATGGAACAGGGCAGTGTGGGACAGGATATGGAATTGAACGGGACAGTGTGGGATAGGACAGGGAATGGAACGGGACAGTGTGGGTCAGGATATGGAATGTAACGGGACAGTGTGGCACAGGATATGGAATGGAACGGGACAGTGTGGCACAGGATATGGAATGGAACGGGACAGTGTGGGATAGGACATGGAATGGAACGGGACAGTGTGGGTCAGGATATGGAATGGAACGGGACAGTGTGGGATAGGATATGGAATGGAACGGGACAGTGTGGGACAGGATAAGGAATGGAACGGGACAGTGTAGGACAGGATATGGAATGGAACGGGACAGTGAGGACAGGATATGGAATGGAACGGGATAGTGTGGGCCAGGATATGGAATGGAACGGGACAGTGTGGGACAGGATATGGAATGGAACGCGACAGAATGGGACAGAATATGGAATGGAACGGGACTTTGTTGGACAAAATATGGATTGAAAAGGGACTGTGTGGGAACAGATATGGAATGGAACGGGACAGTGTTGGACAGGATATGGAATGGAACAGGACAGAATGGGACAGGATATGGAATGGAACAGGACAGCATGGGACAGGATATGGAATGAAACGGGACAGAGTGGGATAGGAAATGGAATGGAACGGGACAGTGTAGACAGGATATGGAATGGAACGGGACAGTGTGGGACAGGATATGGAATGGAACGGGACAGAAAGGGACAAGATGTGGAATGGAACAGGACAGTGTGGGACAGGATATGGAATGGAACGGGCCAGTGTGGGACAGGATATTGAATGGAACGGGACAGTGTGGGACAGGATATGGAATGGAACGGGACAGAATGGGACAGGGTATGGAATGGAACGGGACAGTGTGGGGCAGGACATGGAATGGAACGGGACAGAATGCGACAGGGTATGGAATGGAACGGGACAGTGTGGGGCAGGACATGGAATGGAACGGGACAGTGTTGGACAGGACATGGAATGTACGGGATAGTGAGTGACAGGATATGGAAAGGAATGGGACAGTGTTGGTCAGGATATGGAATGGAACGGGATAGTGTGGGACAGGATATGGAATGGAACGGGACAGTGTGGGACAGGATATGGAATGGAACGGGACAGTGTGGGGCAGGACATGGAATGGAACGGGACAGTGTGGGACAGGATATGGAATGGAACGGGACAGTGTGGGATAGGACAGGGAATTGAACGTGACATTGTGGGTCAGGATATGGAATGGAACAGGACAGTGTGGGATAGGACATGGAATGGAACGGGACAGTGTGGGTCAGGATATGGAATGGAACGGGACAGTGTGGGACAGGATATGAAATGGAACGGGACAGAATGGGACAGGGTATGGAATGGAATGGGACAGTGTGGGTCAGGACATGGAATGTATGGGATAGTGAGTGACAGGATATGGAATGGAACGGGACAGTGTGGGACAGGATATGGAATGGAACGGGACAGAATGGGACAGGATATGGAATGGAACGGGACAGAATGGGACAGGATATGTAATGGAACGGGACAGTGAGTGACAGGATATGGAATGGAACGGGACAGTGTGGGACAGGATATGGAATGGAACGGGACAGTGTGGGACAGGATATGGAATGGAACGGGATAGTGTGGGACAGGATATGGAATGGAACGGGACAGTTTGGGACAGGATATGGAATGGAATGGGACAGTGTGGGACAGGATATGGAATGGAACGGGACAGAATGGGACAGGATATGGAATGGAACGGGACAGAATGGGACAGGATATGGAATGGAAAGGGCCAGTCTGGGACAGGATATGGAATGGAACTGGACAGTGTGGGACAGAATATGGAATGCAATGGGACAGTGTGGGACAGGATATGGAATGTAACGGGACAGAATGGGACAGGATATGGAATGGAACGGGACAGAATGGGACAGGATATGGAACGGAACGGGACTCAGTGGGTCAGGATATGGAATTGAACGGGACAGTGTGGGACAGGATATGGAACGGAACGGCACAGTGTGGGACAGGATATTGAATGGAACGGGACAGTGTGGGACAGGATATGGAATGGAACGGGACAGAATGGTACAGGATATGGAATGGAACTGAACCGTCTGGGACAGGATATGGAATGGAACGGGACAGTGTGGGACAGGATATGGAAAGGAACCGGACAGTGTGGGACAGGATATGGAATGGAAGGTGACAGTGTGGGACAGGATATGGAATGGAACTGGACAGTGTGGGACAGAATATGGAATGCAATGGGACAGTGTGGGACAGGATATGGAATGTAACGGGACAGAATGGGACAGGATATGGAATGTAACGGGACAGATTGGGACAGGATATGGAACGGAACGGGACAGAATGGGACAGGATATGGAACGGAACGGGACTCAGTGGGTCAGGATATGGAATTGAACGGGACAGTGTGGGACAGGATATGGAATGGAACAGGACAGTGTGGGACAGGATATGGAATGGAACTGGACAGTGTGGGATAGGATATGGAATGGAACTGGACAGTGTGGGACAGGATATGGAATGGAACGGGACAGTGTGGGACAGGATATGGAATGGAACGGGACTGAGTGGGTCAGCATATGGAATGGAAAGGGTCAGTGTGGGATACGATATGGAATGGAACTGGACAGTGTAGGACAAGATATGGAATTGAACGGGACAGTGTGGGGCAGGACATGTAATGGAACAGGGCAGTGTGGGACAGGATATGGAATTGAACGGGACAGTGTGGGATAGGACAGGGAATGGAACGGGACAGTGTGGGTCAGGATATGGAATGTAACGGGACAGTGTGGGACAGGATATGGAATGGAACGGGACAGTGTGGCACAGGATATGGAATGGAACGGGACAGTGTGGGATAGGACATGGAATGGAACGGGACAGTGTGGGTCAGGATATGGAATGGAACGGGACAGTGTGGGATAGGATATGGAATGGAACGGGACAGTGTGGGACAGGATAAGGAATGGAACGGGACAGTGTAGGACAGGATATGGAATGGAACGGGACAGTGAGGACAGGAAATGGAATGGAACGGGATAGTGTGGGCCAGGATATGGAATGGAACGGGACAGTGTGGGACAGGATATGGAATGGAACGCGACAGAATGGGACAGAATATGGAATGGAACGGGACTTTGTTGGACAATATATGGATTGAAAAGGGACTGTGTGGGAACAGATATGGAATGGAACGGGACAGTGTTGGACAGGATATGGAATGGAACAGGACAGAATGGGACAGGATATGGAATGGAACAGGACAGCATGGGACAGGATATGGAATGGAACGGGACAGAATTGGACAGGATATGGAATGGAACGGGACAGTGTGGGACAGGATATGGAATGGAACGGCACAGAATGGGACAGGATATGGAATGGAACGGGACAGTGTGGGACAGGATATGGAATGGAACGGCACAGAATGGGACAGGATATGGATTGGAACGGGACTGTGTGGGACCAGATATGGAATGGAACGGGACAGTGTTGGACAGGATATGGAATGGAACAGGACAGAATGGGACAGGATAGGAATGGAACGGCACAGAATGGGACAGGATGTGGAATGGAACAGGACAGAATGGGACAGGTTATGGAATGAAACGGGACAGAGTGGGATAGGAAATGGAATGGAACGGGACAGTGTAGACAGGATATGGAATGGAACGGGACAGTGTGGAACAGCATATGGAATGGAATGGGACAGAAAGGGACAGAATATGGAATGCAATGGGACAGTGTGGGACAGGATATGGAATGTAACGGGACAGAATGGGACAGGATATGGAATGGAACGGGACAGAATGGGACAGGATATGGAACGGAACGGGACTCAGTGGGTCAGGATGTGGAATTGAACGGGACAGTGTGGGACAGGATATGGAACGGAACGGCACAGTGTGGGACAGGATATTGAATGGAACGGGACAGTGTGGGACAGGATATGGAATGGAACGGGACAGAATGGTACAGGATATGGAATGGAACTGAACCGTCTGGGACAGGATATGGAATGGAACGGGACAGTGTGGGACAGGATATGGAAAGGAACCGGACAGTGTGGGACAGGATATGGAATGGAAGGGGACAGTGTGGGACAGGATATGGAATGGAACTGGACAGTGTGGGACAGAATATGGAATGCAATGGGACAGTGTGGGACAGGATATGGAATGTAACGGGACAGAATGGGACAGGATATGGAATGTAACGGGACAGATTGGGACAGGATATGGAACGGAACGGGACAGAATGGGACAGGATATGGAACGGAACGGGACTCAGTGGGTCAGGATATGGAATTGAACGGGACAGTGTGGGACAGGATATGGAATGGAACAGGACAGTGTGGGACAGGATATGGAATGGAACTGGACAGTGTGGGATAGGATATGGAATGGAACTGGACAGTGTGGGACAGGATATGGAATGGAACGGGACAGTGTGGGACAGGATATGGAATGGAACGGGACTGAGTGGGTCAGCATATGGAATGGAAAGGGTCAGTGTGGGATACGATATGGAATGGAACTGGACAGTGTAGGACAAGATATGGAATTGAACGGGACAGTGTTGGGCTGGACATGTAATGGAACAGGGCAGTGTGGGACAGGATATGGAATTGAACGGGACAGTGTGGGATAGGACAGGGAATGGAACGGGACAGTGTGGGTCAGGATATGGAATGTAACGGGACAGTGTGGGACAGGATATGGAATGGAACGGGACAGTGTGGCACAGGATATGGAATGGAACGGGACAGTGTGGGATAGGACATGGAATGGAACGGGACAGTGTGGGTCAGGATATGGAATGGAACGGGACAGTGTGGGATAGGATATGGAATGGAACGGGACAGTGTGGGACAGGATAAGGAATGGAACGGGACAGTGTAGGACAGGATATGGAATGGAACGGGACAGTGGGGACAGGATATGGAATGGAACGGGATAGTGTGGGCCAGGATATGGAATGGAACGGGACAGTGTGGGACAGGATATGGAATGGAACGCGACAGAATGGGACAGAATATGGAATGGAACGGGACTTTGTTGGACAAAATATGGATTGAAACGGGACTGTGTGGGACCAGATATGGAATGGAACGGGACAGTGTTGGACAGGATATGGAATGGAACAGGACAGAATGGGACAGGATATGGAATGGAACAGGACAGCATGGGACAGGATATGGAATGGAACGGGACAGAATTGGACAGGATATGGAATGGAACGGGACAGTGTGGGACAGGATATGGAATGGAACGGCACAGAATGGGACAGGATATGGAATGGAACGGGACAGTGTGGGACAGGATATGGAATGGAACGGCACAGAATGGGACAGGATATGGATTGGAACGGGACTGTGTGGGACCAGATATGGAATGGAACGGGACAGTGTTGGACAGGATATGGAATGGAACAGGACAGAATGGGACAGGATAGGAATGGAACGGCACAGAATGGGACAGGATGTGGAATGGAACAGGACAGAATGGGACAGGATATGGAATGGAACGGGACAGAGTGGGATAGGAAAGGGAATGGAACGGGACAGTGTAGACAGGATATGGAATGGAACGGGACAGTGTGGGACAGGATATGGAATGGAACGGGACAGAAAGGGACAAGATGTGGAATGGAACAGGACAGTGTGGGACAGGATATGGAATGGAACGGGACAGTGTGGGACAGGATATGGAATGGAACGGGACAGTGTGGGACAGGATATGGAATGGAACGGGACAGAATGGGACAGGGTATGGAATGGAACGGGACAGTGTGGGGCAGGACATGGAATGGAACGGGACAGAATGCGACAGGGTATGGAATGGAACGGGACAGTGTGGGGCAGGACATGGAATGGAACGGGACAGTGTTGGACAGGACATGGAATGTACGGGATAGTGAGTGACAGGATATGGAAAGGAATGGGACAGTGTTGGTCAGGATATGGAATGGAACGGGATAGTGTGGGACAGGATATGGAATGGAACGGGACAGTGTGGGACAGGATATGGAATGGAACGGGACAGTGTGGGGCAGGACATGGAATGGAACGGGACAGTGTGGGACAGGATATGGAATGGAACGGGACAGTGTGGGATAGGACAGGGAATTGAACGTGACAGTGTGGGTCAGGATATGGAATGGAACAGGACAGTGTGGGATAGGACATGGAATGGAACGGGACAGTGTGGGTCAGGATATGGAATGGAACGGGACAGTGTGGAACAGGATATGAAATGGAACGGGACAGAATGGGACAGGGTATGGAATGGAATGGGACAGTGTGGGTCAGGACATGGAATGTACGGGATAGTGAGTGACAGGATATGGAATGGAACGGGACAGTGTGGGACAGGATATGGAATGGAACGGGACAGAATGGGACAGGATATGGAATGGAACGGGACAGAATGGGACAGGATATGTAATGGAACGGGACAGTGAGTGACAGGATATGGAATGGAACGGGACAGTGTGGGACAGGATATGGAATGGAACGGGACAGAATGGGACAGGATATGGAATGGAACGGGACAGAATGGGACAGGATATGTAATGGAACGGGACAGTGTGTGACAGGATATGGAATGGAACGGGACAGTGTGGGACAGGATATGGAATGGAACGGGACAGTGTGGGACAGGATATGGAATGGAACGGGACAGTTTGGGACAGGATATGGAATGGAATGGGACAGTGTGGGACAGGATATGGAATGGAACGGGACAGAATGGGACAGGATATGGAATGGAAAGGGCCAGCCTGGGACAGGATATGGACTGGAATGGGACAGTGTGGGTCAGGATATGGAATGGAACGGGACAGAATGGGACAGGGTATGGAATGAAATGGGACAGTGTGGGACAGGACATGGAAAGTACGGCATAGTGAGTGACAGGATATGGAATGGAACTGGACAGTGTGGGACAGGATATGGAATGGAACGGGACAGAATGTGACAGGATATGGAATGGAACGGGACAGACTGGGACACGATATGGAATGGAACGGGACAGTGTGGGAAAGGATATGGAATGGAACTGGACAGTGTGGGATAGGATATGGAATGGAACGGGACAGTGTGGGACAGGATATGGAATGGAACGGGACAGTTTGGGACAGAATATGGAATGGAACGGGACAGTGTGGGATAGGACATGGAATGGAACGGGACAGTGTGGGTCAGAATATGGAATGGAACGGGACAGTGTGGGACAGGATATGGAATGGAACGGGACAGTGTGGGACAGGATATGGAAAGGAACGGGACAGTGTAGGACAGGATATGGAATGGAATGGGAGAGTGTGGGACAAAATATTGAATGTACAGGACAGTGTGGGACAGGAGATGGAATGGAACGGGACGGAGTGGGACAGGATATGGAATGAAACTGGAGAGTGTGGGACAGGATGTGGAATGGAACGGTACAGTGTGGGATAGGATATGGAATGGAACGGGACAGTGTGGGACAGGATATGGAATGGAACTGGACAGTGTGGGACAGGATATGGAATGAAACGGGACATGGTGGGACATGATATGGAACGGATCAGGACTGTGTGGGACAGTCTATGGCATGGAACTGGACAGTGTGAGACAGGATATGGATTGTACGGGACAGTGTGGGACAGGATATGGAATGGAACGGGACAGTGTGGGACAGGACATGGAATGGAACCGCACAGTGTGGGATAGGATATGGAATGGAACTGGACAGTGTGAGACAGGATATGGATTGTACGGGACAGTGTGGGACAGGATATGTAATGGAACGGGACAGTGTGGGACAGGACATGGAATGGAACGGGACAGTGTGGGACAGGATATGGAATGGAACGGGACAGTGTGGGATACGATATGGAATGGAACTGGACAGTGTAGGACAGGATATGGAATTGAACGGGACAGAATGGGACAGGATATGGAATGGAACGGGACAGTGTGGGACAGGATATGGAATGGAACGGCACAGAATGGGACAGGATATGGAATGGAACGGGACAGTGTTGGACAGGTTATGGAATGGAACAGGACAGAATGGGACAGGATGTGGAATGGAACAGGACAGAATGGGACAGGATATGGAATGGAACGGGACAGTGTAGACAGGATATGGAATGGAACGGGACAGTGTGGGACAGGATATGGAATGGAACGGGACAGAATGGGACAGGATGTGGAATGGAACAGGACAGTGTGGGACAGGATATGGAATGGAACGGGCCAGTGTGGGACAGGATATAGAATGGAACGGGACAGTGTGGGACAGGATATGGAATGGAACGGGATAGAATAAGACAGGGTATGGAATGGAACGGGACAGTGTGGGGCAGGACATGGAATGGAACGGGACTGTGTGGGACAGGATATAGAATGGAACGGGACAGTGTGGGACAGGATATGGAATGGAACGGGACAGAATAGGACAGGGTATGGAATGGAAAGGGACAGTGTGGGGCAGGACATGGAATGGAACGGGACAGTGTGGGACAAGATATGGAATGGAATGGGACAGTGTGGGACAGGACATGGAAAGTACGGCATAGTGAGTGACAGGATATGGAATGGAACTCGACAGTGTGGGACAGGATATGGAATGGAACGGGACAGAATGGGACAGGATATGGAATGGAACGGGACAGTGTGGGACAGGATATGGAAAGGAACCGGACAGTGTGGGACAGGATATGGAATGGAACGGGACAGTGTGGGACAGGATATGGAATGGAACTGGACAGTGTGGGACAGAATATGGAATGCAATGGGACAGTGTGGGACAGGATATGGAATGTAACGGGACAGAATGGGACAGGATATGGAATGGAACGGGACAGAATGGGACAGGATATGGAACGGAACGGGACTCAGTGGGTCAGGATATGGAATTGAACGGGACAGTGTGGGACAGGATATGGAACGGAACGGCACAGTGTGGGACAGGATATTGAATGGAACGGGACAGTGTGGGACAGGATATGGAATGGAACGGGACAGAATGGTACAGGATATGGAATGGAACTGAACCGTCTGGGACAGGATATGGAATGGAACGGGACAGTGTGGGACAGGATATGGAAAGGAACCGGACAGTGTGGGACAGGATATGGAATGGAAGGGGACAGTGTGGGACAGGATATGGAATGGAACTGGACAGTGTGGGACAGAATATGGAATGCAATGGGACAGTGTGGGACAGGATATGGAATGTAACGGGACAGAATGGGACAGGATATGGAATGTAACGGGACAGATTGGGACAGGATATGGAACGGAACGGGACAGAATGGGACAGGATATGGAACGGAACGGGACTCAGTGGGTCAGGATATGGAATTGAACGGGACAGTGTGGGACAGGATATGGAATGGAACAGGACAGTGTGGGACAGGATATGGAATGGAACTGGACAGTGTGGGATAGGATATGGAATGGAACTGGACAGTGTGGGACAGGATATGGAATGGAACGGGACAGTGTGGGACAGGATATGGAATGGAACGGGACTGAGTGGGTCAGCATATGGAATGGAAAGGGTCAGTGTGGGATACGATATGGAATGGAACTGGACAGTGTAGGACAAGATATGGAATTGAACGGGACAGTGTTGGGCAGGACATGTAATGGAACAGGGCAGTGTGGGACAGGATATGGAATTGAACGGGACAGTGTGGGATAGGACAGGGAATGGAACGGGACAGTGTGGGTCAGGATATGGAATGTAACGGGACAGTGTGGGACAGGATATGGAATGGAACGGGACAGTGTGGCACAGGATATGGAATGGAACGGGACAGTGTGGGATAGGACATGGAATGGAACGGGACAGTGTGGGTCAGGATATGGAATGGAACGGGACAGTGTGGGATAGGATATGGAATGGAACGGGACAGTGTGGGACAGGATAAGGAATGGAACGGGACAGTGTAGGACAGGATATGGAATGGAACGGGACAGTGGGGACAGGATATGGAATGGAACGGGATAGTGTGGGCCAGGATATGGAATGGAACGGGACAGTGTGGGACAGGATATGGAATGGAACGCGACAGAATGGGACAGAATATGGAATGGAACGGGACTTTGTTGGACAAAATATGGATTGAAACGGGACTGTGTGGGACCAGATATGGAATGGAACGGGACAGTGTTGGACAGGATATGGAATGGAACAGGACAGAATGGGACAGGATATGGAATGGAACAGGACAGCATGGGACAGGATATGGAATGGAACGGGACAGAATTGGACAGGATATGGAATGGAACGGGACAGTGTGGGACAGGATATGGAATGGATCGGCACAGAATGGGACAGGATATGGAATGGAACGGGACAGTGTGGGACAGGATATGGAATGGAACGGCACAGAATGGGACAGGATATGGATTGGAACGGGACTGTGTGGGACCAGATATGGAATGGAACGGGACAGTGTTGGACAGGATATGGAATGGAACAGGACAGAATGGGACAGGATAGGAATGGAACGGCACAGAATGGGACAGGATGTGGAATGGAACAGGACAGAATGGGACAGGATATGGAATGGAACGGGACAGAGTGGGATAGGAAATGGAATGGAACGGGACAGTGTAGACAGGATATGGAATGGAACGGGACAGTGTGGGACAGGATATGGAATGGAACGGGACAGAAAGGGACAAGATGTGGAATGGAACAGGACAGTGTGGGACAGGATATGGAATGGAACGGGCCAGTGTGGGACAGGATATGGAATGGAACGGGACAGTGTGGGACAGGATATGGAATGGAACGGGACAGAATGGGACAGGGTATGGAATGGAACGGGACAGTGTGGGGCAGGACATGGAATGGAACGGGACAGAATGCGACAGGGTATGGAATGGAACGGGACAGTGTGGGGCAGGACATGGAATGGAACGGGACAGTGTTGGACAGGACATGGAATGTACGGGATAGTGAGTGACAGGATATGGAAAGGAATGGGACAGTGTTGGTCAGGATATGGAATGGAACGGGATAGTGTGGGACAGGATATGGAATGGAACGGGACAGTGTGGGACAGGATATGGAATGGAACGGGACAGTGTGGGGCAGGACATGGAATGGAACGGGACAGTGTGGGACAGGATATGGAATGGAACGGGAAATTGTGGGATAGGACAGGGAATTGAACGTGACAGTGTGGGTCAGGATATGGAATGGAACAGGACAGTGTGGGATAGGACATGGAATGGAACGGGACAGTGTGGGTCAGGATATGGAATGGAACGGGACAGTGTGGGACAGGATATGAAATGGAACGGGACAGAATGGGACAGGGTATGGAATGGAATGGGACAGTGTGGGTCAGGACATGGAATGTACGGGATAGTGAGTGACAGGATATGGAATGGAACGGGACAGTGTGGGACAGGATATGGAATGGAACGGGACAGAATGGGACAGGATATGGAATGGAACGGGACAGAATGGGACAGGATATGTAATGGAACGGGACAGTGAGTGACAGGATATGTAATGGAACGGGACAGTGTGGGACAGGATATGGAATGGAACGGGACAGAATGGAACAGGATATGGAATGGAACGGGACAGAATGGGACAGGATATGTAATGGAACGGGACAGTGTGTGACAGGATATGGAATGGAACGGGACAGTGTGGGACAGGATATGGAATGGAACGGGACAGTGTGGGACAGGATATGGAATGGAACGGGACAGTTTGGGACAGGATATGGAATGGAATGGGACAGAATGGGACAGGATATGGAATGGAACGGGACAGAATGGGACAGGATATGGAATGGAAAGGGCCAGTCTGGGACAGGATATGGACTGGAATGGGACAGTGTGGGTCAGGATATGGAATGGAACGGGACAGAATGGGACAGGGTATGGAATGAAATGGGACAGTGTGGGACAGGACATGGAAAGTACGGCATAGTGAGTGACAGGATATGGAATGGAACTGGACAGTGTGGGACAGGATATGGAATGGAACGGGACAGAATGTGACAGGAATGGAATGGAACGGGACAGACTGGGACACGATATGGAATGGAACGGGACAGTGTGGGAAAGGATATGGAATGGAACTGGACAGTGTGGGATAGGATATGGAATGGAACGGGACAGTGTGGGACAGGATATGGAATGGAACGGGACAGTTTGGGACAGAATATGGAATGGAACGGGACAGTGTGGGATAGGACATGGAATGGAACGGGACAGTGTGGGTCAGAATATGGAATGGAACGGCACAGTGTGGGACAGGATATGGAATGGAACGGGACAGTGTGGGACAGGATATGGAAAGGAACGGGACAGTGTAGGACAGGATATGGAATGGAATGGGAGAGTGTGGGACAAAATATTGAATGTACAGGACAGTGTGGGACAGGAGATGGAATGGAACGGGACGGAGTGGGACAGGATATGGAATGAAACTGGAGAGTGTGGGACAGGATGTGGAATGGAACGGTACAGTGTGGGATAGGATATGGAATGGAACGGGACAGTGTGGGACAGGATATGGAATGGAACTGGACAGTGTGGGACAGGATATGGAATGAAACGGGACATGGTGGGACATGATATGGAACGGAACAGGACTGTGTGGGACAGTCTATGGCATGGAACTGGACAGTGTGAGACAGGATATGGATTGTACGGGACAGTGTGGGACAGGATATGGAATGGAACGGGACAGTGTGGGACAGGACATGGAATGGAACCGCACAGTGTGGGATAGGATATGGAATGGAACTGGACAGTGTGAGACAGGATATGGATTGTACGGGACAGTGTGGGACAGGATATGTAATGGAACGGGACAGTGTGGGACAGGACATGGAATGGAACGGGACAGTGTGGGACAGGATATGGAATGGAACGGGACAGTGTGGGATACGATATGGAATGGAACTGGACAGTGTAGGACAGGATATGGAATTGAACGGGACAGAATGGGACAGGATATGGAATGGAACGGGACAGTGTGGGACAGGATATGGAATGGAACGGCACAGAATGGGAAAGGATATGGAATGGAACGGGACAGTGTTGGACAGGTTATGGAATGGAACAGGACAGAATGGGACAGGATGTGGAATGGAACAGGACAGAATGGGACAGGATATGGAATGGAACGGGACAGTGTAGACAGGATATGGAATGGAACGGGACAGTGTGGGACAGGATATGGAATGGAACGGGACAGAATGGGACAGGATGTGGAATGGAACAGGACAGTGTGGGACAGGATATGGAATGGAACGGGCCAGTGTGGGACAGGATATGGAATGGAACGGGACACTGTGGTACAGGATATGGAATGGAACAGGAGAGTGTGGGATAGGACATGGAATGGAACGGGACAGTGTGGGTCAGGATATGGAATGGAACGGGACAGTGTGGGACATGGTATGGAATCGAACGGGACAGTGTGGTACAGGATATGGAATGGAACAGGAGAGTGTGGGATAGGACATGGAATGGAACGGGACAGTGTGGGTCAGGAAATGGAATGGAACGGGACAGTGTGGGACAGGATATGGAATGGAACGGGACAGTGGGGACAGGATATGGAATGGAACGGGACAGTGTGGCCCAGGATATGGAATGGAACGGGACAGTGTGGGACAGGATATGGAATGGTACGCGACAGAATGGGACAGGATATGGAATGGAACGGGACTTTGTTGGACAAAATATGGATTGGAACGGGATTGTGTGGGACCAGATATGGAATGGAATGGGACAGTGTTGGACAGGATATGGAATGGATCAGGACAGAATGGGACAGGATATGGAATGGAACAGGTCAGAATGGGACAGGATATGGAATGGAACTGGACAGTGTGGGACTGGATTTGGAATGGACCGGGACAGTGTGGGACAGGACATGGAATCGAACGGGACAGTGTGGGACAGGATATGGAATGGAATGGGACAGTGTGGGACAGGATATGGAATGGAACTGGACAGTGTGGTACTGGATATGGAAAGGAACAGGACAGTGTGGGACGGGATATGGAATGGAATGGACAGTGTGGGACTGGATATGGAAAGGAACAGGACAGTGTGGGACAGGTTATGGAATGGAACGGGACAGTGTGGGACAGGATATGGAATGGAACGGGACAGTGTGGGACAGGATATGGAATGGAACGGGACTGCGTGGGACAAAATATGGAATGGAGCACGACAGAATGGGACAGGATATGGAATGTAACGGGACAGAATGGGACCGGATATGGAATGGAACGGGACAGTGTTGGACAGGATATGGAATGGAACGGGACAGTGTTGGACAGGATATGGAATGGAACGGGACAATCTGGGACAGGATACGGAATGGAACGGGACTTTGTTCGACAAAATATGGATTGGAACGGGACTGTGTAGGACCAGATATGGAATGGAACGGGACACTGTTGGACAGGATATGGAATGGAACAGGACAGAATGGGGCAGGATATGGAATGGAACAGGACAGAATGGGACAGGATATGGAATGGAACGGGACAGAATGGGACAGGATATGGAATGGAACGGGACAGTGTGGGACAGGATATGGAATGGAACGGGACAGAATGGGACAGGATATGGAATGGAACGGGACAGTTTTGGACAGGATATGGAATGGAACAGGACAGAATTGGACAGGATGTGGAATAGAACAGGACAGAATGGGACAGGATATGGAATGGAACGGGACAGAATGGGATAGGAAATGGAATGGAACGGGACAGTGTCGACAGGATATGGAATGGAACGGGACAGTGTGGGACAGGATATGGAATGGAACGGGACAGAATGGGACAGGATATGGAAAGGAACGGGATAGTGTGGGACAGGTTATGGAATGGAACGGGACAGTGTGGGACAGGATATCGAATGGTACGGGATAGTGTGGGACAGGATATGGAAAGGAACGGGTCAGTGTGGGACAGGATATGGAATGGAACGGGAGAGTGTGGGACATAATATTGAATGGAACAGGACAGTGTGGGACAGGATATGGAATGGAACGGGACAGTTTGGGACAGGAGATGGAATGGAACGGGACAGAGTGGGACAGGATATGGAATGGAACGGGTGAGTGTGGGACATAATATTCAATGGAACAGGACAGTGTGGGACAGGATATGGAATGGAACGGGACAGTTTGGGACAGGATATGGAATGGAACGGGACAGTTTGGGACAGGAGATGGAATGGAACGGGACAGAGTGGGACAGGATATGGAATGAAACTGTACAGTGTAGGACAGGATATGGAATGGAACGGTACAGTGTGGGATAGGATATGGAATGGAACGGGACAGTGTGGGACAGGATATGGAATGGAACCGGACAGTGTGGGACATGATATGGAATGAAACGGGACATGGTGGGACAGGATATGGAATGGAACAGGACAGTGTGGGTCAGTCTATGGCATGGAATTGGACAGTGTGAGACAGGATATGGAATGGAACGGGACAGTGTGGGACAGGATATGGAATGGAACGGTACAGTGTGAGACAGGATATGGAATGGAAGGGGACAGTATGGGACAGGATATGGAATGGAACGGGATAGTGTGGGACAGGATATGGAATGGAACGGGACAGTGTGGGACAGGATAATGAATGCAACGGGACAGTGTGGGACAGGATATGGAATGAAACGGGACAGTGTGGGACAGGATATGGAATGGAACGGGACAGCGTGGGACAGGATATGGAATCAAACGGGACAGTGTGGGACAGGATATGGAATCAAACGGGACAGTGTGGGACAGGATATGGAATGGAACGGGACAATCTGGGACAGGATATGGAATGTAACGGGACAGTGTGGGACAGGATATGGAATGGAACGGGCCAGAATGGGACAGGATATGGAATGGAACGGGCCAGTGTGGGACAGGATATGGACTGGAACGGGACTGTGTGGGACAGGATATGGAATGGAACGGGCAGAATGGGACTGGATATGGAATGGAATGGGACAGAGTGGGACAGGACATGGAATGTATGGGATAGTGAGTGACAGGATGTGGAATGGAAAGGGACAGTGTGGGATAGGATATGGAATGGCACGGGACAGTGTGGGACAGGATATGGAATGGAGCGGGACAGTGTGGGACAGGATATGGAATGGATAGCGACAGTGTGGGACAGGATATGGAATGGAACGGACAGTGTGGGACAGGATCTGGAATGGAACGGGACAGTGTGGGTTAGGATATGGAATGGATCGGCACAGTGTGGGACAGGATATTGAATGGAACGGGACAGTGTGGGACAGGATATGGAATGGAACGAGACAGAATGGTACAGGATATGGAATGGAACTGAACCGTCTGGGACAGGATATGGAATGGAACGGGACAGTGTGGGACAGGATATGGAAAGGAACCGGACAGTGTGGGACAGGATATGGAATGGAAGGGGACAGTGTGGGACAGGATATGGAATGGAACTGGACAGTGTGGGACAGAATATGGAATGCAATGGGACAGTGTGGGACAGGATATGGAATGTAACGGGACAGAATGGGACAGGATATGGAACGGAACGGGACAGAATGGGACAGGATATGGAACGGAACGGGACTCAGTGGGTCAGGATATGGAATTGAACGGGACAGTGTGGGACAGGATATGGAACGGAACGGCACAGTGTGGGACAGGATATTGAATGGAACGGGACAGTGTGGGACAGGATATGGAAAGGAACGGGACAGAATGGTACAGGATATGGAATGGAACTGAACCGTCTGGGACAGGATATGGAATGGAACGGGACAGTGTGGGACAGGATATGGAAAGGAACCGGACAGTGTGGGACAGGATATGGAATGGAAGGGGACAGTGTGGGACAGGATATGGAATGGAACTGGACAGTGTGGGACAGAATATGGAATGCAATGGGACAGTGTGGGACAGGATATGGAATGTAACGGGACAGAATGGGACAGGATATGGAACGGAACGGGACAGAATGGGACAGGATATGGAATGGAACTGGACAGTGTGGGACAGGATATGGATTGGAACGGGACAGTGTGGGACAGGATATGGAAAGGAACGGGACAGAATGGTACAGGATATGGAATGGAACTGAACCGTCTGGGACAGGATATGGAATGGAAGGGGACAGTGTGGGACAGGATATGGAATGGAACTGGACAGTGTGGGACAGAATATGGAATGCAATGGGACAGTGTGGGACAGGATATGGAATGTAACGGGACAGGATATGGAATGTAACGGGACAGATTGGGACAGGATATGGAACGAAACGGGACAGAATGGGACAGGATATGGAACGGAACGGGAATCAGTGGGTCAGGATATGGAATTGAACGGGACAGTGTGGGACAGGATATGGAATGGAACAGAACAGTGTGGGACAGGATATGGAATGGAACTGGACAGTGTGGGATAGGATATGGAATGGAACTGGACAGTGTGCGACAGGATATGGAATGGAACGGGACAGTGTGGGACAGGATATGGAATGGAATGGGACTGAGTGGGTCAGCATATGGAATGGAAAGGGTCAGTGTGGGATACGATATGGAATGGAACTGGACAGTGTAGGACAAGATATGGAATTGAACGGGACAGTGTGGGGCAGGACATGTAATGGAACAGGGCAGTGTGGGACAGGATATGGAATTGAACAGGACAGTGTGGGATAGGACAGGGAATGGAACGGGACAGTGTGTGTCAGGATATGGAATGTAACGGGACAGTGTGGGACAGGATATGCAATGGAACGGGACAGTGTGGGATAGGACATGGAATGGAACGGGACAGTGTGGGTCAGGATATGGAACGGAACGGGACAGTGTGGGATAGGATATGGAATGGAACGGGACAGTGTGGGACAGGATAAGGAATGGAACGGGACAGTGTAGGACAGGATATGGAATGGAACGGGACAGTGGGGACAGGATATGGAATGGAACGGGATAGTGTGGGCCAGGATATGGAATGGAACGGGACAGTGTGGGACAGGATATGGAATGGAACGCGACAGAATGGGACAGAATATGGAATGGAACGGGACTTTGGTGGACAAAATATGGATTGAAACGGGACTGTGTGGGACCAGATATGGAATGGAACGGGACAGAATGGGACAGGATATGGAATGGAACAGGACAGCATGGGACAGGATATGGAATGGAACGGGACAGAATTGGACAGGATATGGAATGGAACGGGACAGTGTGGGACAGGATATGGAATGGAACGGCACAGAATGGGACAGGATATGGAATGGAACGGGACTGTGTGGGACAGGATATGGAATGGAACGGCACAGAATGGGACAGGATATGGATTGGAACGGGACTGTGTGGGACCAGATATGGAATGGAACGGGACAGTGTTGGACAGGATATGGAATGGAACAGGACAGAATGGGACAGGATAGGAATGGAACGGCACAGAATGGGACAGGATGTGGAATGGAACAGGACAGAATGGGACAGGATATGGAATGGAACGGGACAGAGTGGGATAGGAAATGGAATGGAACGGGACAGTGTAGACAGGATATGGAATGGAACGGGACAGTGTGGGACAGGATATGGAATGGAACGGGACAGAAAGGGACAAGATGTGGAATGGAACAGGACAGTGTGGGACAGGATATGGAATGGAACGTGCCAGTGTGGGACAGGATATGGAATGGAACGGGACAGTGTGGGACAGGATATGGAATGGAACGGGACAGAATGGGACAGGGTATGGAATGGAACGGGACAGTGTGGGGCAGGACATGGAATGGAACGGGACAGAATGCGACAGGGTATGGAATGGAACGGGACAGTGTGGGGCAGGACATGGAATGGAACGGGACAGTGTTGGACAGGACATGGAATGTACGGGATAGTGAGTGACAGGATATGGAAAGGAATGGGACAGTGTTGGTCAGGATATGGAATGGAACGGGATAGTGTGGGACAGGATATGGAATGGAACGGGACAGTGTGGGACAGGATATGGAATGGAACGGGACAGTGTGGGGCAGGATATGGAATGGAACGGGACAGTGTGGGACAGGATATGGAATGGAACGGGACAGTGTGGGATAGGACAGGGAATTGAACGTGACAGTGTGGGTCAGGATATGGAATGGAACAGGACAGTGTGGGATAGGACATGGAATGGAACGGGACAGTGTGGGTCAGGATATGGAATGGAACGGGACAGTGTGGGACAGGATATGAAATGGAACGGGACAGAATGGGACAGGGTATGGAATGGAATGGGACAGTGTGGGTCAGGACATGGAATGTACGGGATAGTGAGTGACAGGATATGGAATGGAACGGGACAGTGTGGGACAGGACATGGAATGGAACGGGACAGAATGGGACAGGATATGGAATGGAACGGGACAGAATGGGACAGGATATGTAATGGAACGGGACAGTGAGTGACAGGATATGGAATGGAACGGGACAGTGTGGGACAGGATATGGAATGGAACGGGACAGAATGGGACAGGATATGGAATGGAACGGGACAGAATGGGACAGGATATGTAATGGAACGGGACAGTGTGTGACAGGATATGGAATGGAACGGGACAGTGTGGGACAGGATATGGAATGGAACGGGACAGTGTGGGACAGGATATGGAATGGAACGGGACAGTTTGGGACAGGATATGGAATGGAATGGGACAGTGTGGGACAGGATATGGAATGGAACGGGACAGAATGGGACAGGATATGAAATGGAACGGGACAGAATGGGACAGGATATGGAATGGAAAGGGCCAGTCTGGGACAGGATATGGACTGGAATGGGACAGTGTGGGACAGGACATGGAAAGTACGGCATAGTGAGTGACAGGTTATGGAATGGAACTGGACAGTGTGGGACAGGATATGGAATGGAACGGGACAGAATGGGACAGGATATGGAATGGAACGGGACAGTGTGGGACAGGATGTGGAAAGGAACTGGACAGTGTGGGACAGGATATGGAATGGAACGGGACAGTGTGGGACAGGATATGGAATGGAACTGGACAGTGTGGGACAGAATATGGAATGCAATGGGACAGTGTGGGACAGGATATGGAATGTAACGGGACAGAATGGGACAGGATATGGAATGGAACGGGACAGAATGGGACAGGATATGGAACGGAACGGGACTCAGTGGGTCAGGATATGGAATTGAACGGGACAGTGAGCGACAGGATATGGAACGGAACGGCACAGTGTGGGACAGGATATTGAATGGAACGGGACAGTGTGGGACAGGATATGGAATGGAACGGGACAGAATGGTACAGGATATGGAATGGAACTGAACCGTCTGGGACAGGATATGGAATGGAACGGGACAGTGTGGGACAGGATATGGAAAGGAACCGGACAGTGTAGGACAGGATATGGAATGGAAGGGGACAGTGTGGGACAGGATATGGAATGGAACTGGACAGTGTGGGACAGAATATGGAATGCAATGGGACAGTGTGGGACAGGATATGGAATGTAACGGGACAGACTGGGACAGGATATGGAATGTAATGGGACAGATTGGGACAGGATATGGAACGGAACGGGACAGAATGGGACAGGATATGGAACGGAACGGGACTCAGTGGGTCAGGATATGGAATTGAACGGGACAGTGTGGGACAGGATATGGAATGGAACAGGACAGTGTGGGACAGGATATGGAATGGAACTGGACAGTGTGGGATAGGATATGGAATGGAACTGGACAGTGTGGGACAGGATATGGAATGGAACGGGACAGTGTGGGACAGGATATGGAATGGAACGGGACTGAGTGGGTCAGCATATGGAATGGAAAGGGTCAGTGTGGGATACGATATGGAATGGAACTGGACAGTGTAGGACAAGATATGGAATTGAACGGGACAGTGTGGGGCAGGACATGTAATGGAACAGGGCAGTGTGGGACAGGATATGGAATTGAACGGGACAGTGTGGGATAGGACAGGGAATGGAACGGGACAGTGTGGGTCAGGATATGGAATGTAACGGGACAGTGTGGGACAGGATATGGAATGGAACGGGACAGTGTGGCACAGGATATGGAATGGAACGGGACAGTGTGGGATAGGACATGGAATGGAACGGGACAGTGTGGGTCAGGATATGGAATGGAACGGGACAGTGTGGGATAGGATATGGAATGGAACGGGACAGTGTGGGACAGGATAAGGAATGGAACGGGACAGTGTAGGACAGGATATGGAATGGAACGGGACAGTGAGGACAGGATATGGAATGGAACGGGATAGTGTGGGCCAGGATATGGAATGGAACGGGACAGTGTGGGACAGGATATGGAATGGAACGCGACAGCATGGGACAGAATATGGAATGGAACGGGACTTTGTTGGACAAAATATGGATTGAAAAGGGACTGTGTGGGAACAGATATGGAATGGAACGGGACAGTGTTGGACAGGATATGGAATGGAACAGGACAGAATGGGACAGGATATGGAATGGAACAGGACAGCATGGGACAGGATATGGAATGGAACGGGACAGAATTGGACAGGATATGGAATGGAACGGGACAGTGTGGGACAGGATATGGAATGGAACGGCACAGAATGGGACAGGATATGGAATGGAACGGGACAGTGTGGGACAGGATATGGAATGGAACGGCACAGAATGGGACAGGATATGGATTGGAACGGGACTGTGTGGGACCAGATATGGAATGGAACGGGACAGTGTTGGACAGGATATGGAATGGAACAGGACAGAATGGGACAGGATAGGAATGGAACGGCACAGAATGGGACAGGATGTGGAATGGAACAGGACAGAATGGGACAGGATATGGAATGAAACGGGACAGAGTGGGATAGGAAATGGAATGGAACGGGACAGTGTAGACAGGATATGGAATGGAACGGGACAGTGTGGGACAGGATATGGAATGGAACGGGACAGAAAGGGACAAGATGTGGAATGGAACAGGACAGTGTGGGACAGGATATGGAATGGAACGGGACAGTGTGGGACAGGATATGGAATGGAACGGGACAGAATGGGACAGGGTATGGAATGGAACGGGACAGTGTGGGACAGGATATGGAATGGAACGGGACAGTGTGGGACAGGATATGGAATGGAACGGGACAGAATGGGACAGGGTATGGAATGGAACGGGACAGTGTGGGGCAGGACATGGAATGGAACGGGACAGAATGCGACAGGGTATGGAATGGAACGGGACAGTGTGGGGCAGGACATGGAATGGAACGGGATAGTGTTGGACAGGACATGGAATGTACGGGATAGTGAGTGACAGGATATGGAAAGGAATGGGACAGTGTTGGTCAGGATATGGAATGGAACGGGATAGTGTGGGACAGGATATGGAATGGAACGGGACAGTGTGGGACAGGATATGGAATGGAACGGGACAGTGTGGGGCAGGACATGGAATGGAACGGGACAGTGTGGGACAGGATATGGAATGGAACGGGACAGTGTGGGATAGGACAGGGAATTGAACGTGACAGTGTGGGTCAGGATATGGAATGGAACAGGACAGTGTGGGATAGGACATGGAATGGAACGGGACAGTGTGGGACAGGATATGGAATGGAACGGCACAGAATGGGACAGGATATGGATTGGAACGGGACTGTGTGGGACCAGATATGGAATGGAACGGGACAGTGTTGGACAGGATATGGAATGGAACAGGACAGAATGGGACAGGATAGGAATGGAACGGCACAGAATGGGACAGGATGTGGAATGGAACAGGACAGAATGGGACAGGATATGGAATGGAACGGGACAGAGTGGGATAGGAAATGGAATGGAACGGGACAGTGTAGACAGGATATGGAATGGAACGGGACAGTGTGGGACAGGATATGGAATGGAACGGGACAGAAAGGGACAAGATGTGGAATGGAACAGGACAGTGTGGGACAGGATATGGAATGGAACGGGCCAGTGTGGGACAGGATATGGAATGGAACGGGACAGTGTGGGACAGGATATGGAATGGAACGGGACAGAATGGGACAGGGTATGGAATGGAACGGGACAGTGTGGGGCAGGACATGGAATGGAACGGGACAGAATGCGACAGGGTATGGAATGGAACGGGACAGTGTGGGGCAGGACATGGAATGGAACGGGACAGTGTTGGACAGGACATGGAATGTACGGGATAGTGAGTGACAGGATATGGAAAGGAATGGGACAGTGTTGGTCAGGATATGGAATGGAACGGGATAGTGTGGGACAGGATATGGAATGGAACGGGACAGTGTGGGACAGGATATGGAATGGAACGGGACAGTGTGGGGCAGGATATGGAATGGAACGGGACAGTGTGGGACAGGATATGGAATGGAACGGGACAGTGTGGGATAGGACAGGGAATTGAACGTGACAGTGTGGGTCAGGATATGGAATGGAACAGGACAGTGTGGGATAGGACATGGAATGGAACGGGACAGTGTGGGTCAGGATATGGAATGGAACGGGACAGTGTGGGACAGGATATGAAATGGAACGGGACAGAATGGGACAGGGTATGGAATGGAATGGGACAGTGTGGGTCAGGACATGGAATGTACGGGATAGTGAGTGACAGGATATGGAATGGAACGGGACAGTGTGGGACAGGATATGGAATGGAACGGGACAGAATGGGACAGGATATGGAATGGAACGGGACAGAATGGGACAGGATATGTAATGGAACGGGACAGTGAGTGACAGGATATGGAATGGAACGGGACAGTGTGGGACAGGATATGGAATGGAACGGGACAGAATGGGACAGGATATGGAATGGAACGGGACAGAATGGGACAGGATATGTAATGGAACGGGACAGTGTGTGACAGGATATGGAATGGAACGGGACAGTGTGGGACAGGATATGGAATGGAACGGGACAGTGTGGGACAGGATATGGAATGGAACGGGACAGTTTGGGACAGGATATGGAATGGAATGGGACAGTGTGGGACAGGATATGGAATGGAACGGGACAGAATGGGACAGGATATGGAATGGAACGGGACAGAATGGGACAGGATATGGAATGGAAAGGGCCAGTCTGGGACAGGATATGGACTGGAATGGGACAGTGTGGGACAGGACATGGAAAGTACGGCATAGTGAGTGACAGGATATGGAATGGAACTGGACAGTGTGGGACAGGATATGGAATGGAACGGGACAGAATGGGACAGGATATGGAATGGAACGGGACAGTGTGGGACAGGATGTGGAAAGGAACCGGACAGTGTGGGACAGGATATGGAATGGAACGGGACAGTGTGGGACAGGATATGGAATGGAACTGGACAGTGTGGGACAGAATATGGAATGCAATGGGACAGTGTGGGACAGGATATGGAATGTAACGGGACAGAATGGGACAGGATATGGAATGGAACGGGACAGAATGGGACAGGATATGGAACGGAACGGGACTCAGTGTGTCAGGATATGGAATTGAACGGGACAGTGAGGGACAGGATATGGAACGGAACGGCACAGTGTGGGACAGGGTATGGAATGGAACGGGACAGTGTGGGGCAGGACATGGAATGGAACGGGACAGAATGCGACAGGGTATGGAATGGAACGGGACAGTGTGGGGCAGGACATGGAATGGAACGGGACAGTGTTGGACAGGACATGGAATGTACGGGATAGTGAGTGACAGGATATGGAAAGGAATGGGACAGTGTTGGTCAGGATATGGAATGGAACGGGATAGTGTGGGACAGGATATGGAATGGAACGGGACAGTGTGGGACAGGATATGGAATGGAACGGGACAGTGTGGGGCAGGATATGGAATGGAACGGGACAGTGTGGGACAGGATATGGAATGGAACGGGACAGTGTGGGATAGGACAGGGAATTGAACGTGACAGTGTGGGTCAGGATATGGAATGGAACAGGACAGTGTGGGATAGGACATGGAATGGAACGGGACAGTGTGGGTCAGGATATGGAATGGAACGGGACAGTGTGGGACAGGATATGAAATGGAACGGGACAGAATGGGACAGGGTATGGAATGGAATGGGACAGTGTGGGTCAGGACATGGAATGTACGGGATAGTGAGTGACAGGATATGGAATGGAACGGGACAGTGTGGGACAGGATATGGAATGGAACGGGACAGAATGGGACAGGATATGGAATGGAACGGGACAGAATGGGACAGGATATGTAATGGAACGGGACAGTGAGTGACAGGATATGGAATGGAACGGGACAGTGTGGGACAGGATATGGAATGGAACGGGACAGAATGGGACAGGATATGGAATGGAACGGGACAGAATGGGACAGGATATGTAATGGAACGGGACAGTGTGTGACAGGATATGGAATGGAACGGGACAGTGTGGGACAGGATATGGAATGGAACGGGACAGTGTGGGACAGGATATGGAATGGAACGGGACAGTTTGGGACAGGATATGGAATGGAATGGGACAGTGTGGGACAGGATATGGAATGGAACGGGACAGAATGGGACAGGATATGGAATGGAACGGGACAGAATGGGACAGGATATGGAATGGAAAGGGCCAGTCTGGGACAGGATATGGACTGGAATGGGACAGTGTGGGACAGGACATGGAAAGTACGGCATAGTGAGTGACAGGATATGGAATGGAACTGGACAGTGTGGGACAGGATATGGAATGGAACGGGACAGAATGGGACAGGATATGGAATGGAACGGGACAGTGTGGGACAGGATGTGGAAAGGAACTGGACAGTGTGGGACAGGATATGGAATGGAACGGGACAGTGTGGGACAGGATATGGAATGGAACTGGACAGTGTGGTACAGAATATGGAATGCAATGGGACAGTGTGGGACAGGATATGGAATGTAACGGGACAGAATGGGACAGGATATGGAATGGAACGGGACAGAATGGGACAGGATATGGAACGGAACGGGACTCAGTGGGTCAGGATATGGAATTGAACGGGACAGTGAGGGACAGGATATGGAACGGAACGGCACAGTGTGGGACAGGATATTGAATGGAACGGGACAGTGTGGGACAGGATATGGAATGGAACGGGACAGAATGGTACAGGATATGGAATGGAACTGAACCGTCTGGGACAGGATATGGAATGGAACGGGACAGTGTGGGACAGGATATGGAAAGGAACCGGACAGTGTAGGACAGGATATGGAATGGAAGGGGACAGTGTGGGACAGGATATGGAATGGAACTGGACAGTGTGGGACAGAATATGGAATGCAATGGGACAGTGTGGGACAGGATATGGAATGTAACGGGACAGACTGGGACAGGATATGGAATGTAATGGGACAGATTGGGACAGGATATGGAACGGAACGGGACAGAATGGGACAGGATATGGAACGGAACGGGACTCAGTGGGTCAGGATATGGAATTGAACGGGACAGTGTGGGACAGGATATGGAATGGAACAGGACAGTGTGGGACAGGATATGGAATGGAACTGGACAGTGTGGGATAGGATATGGAATGGAACTGGACAGTGTGGGACAGGATATGGAATGGAACGGGACAGTGTGGGACAGGATATGGAATGGAACGGGACTGAGTGGGTCAGCATATGGAATGGAAAGGGTCAGTGTGGGATACGATATGGAATGGAACTGGACAGTGTAGGACAAGATATGGAATTGAACGGGACAGTGTGGGGCAGGACATGTAATGGAACAGGGCAGTGTGGGACAGGATATGGAATTGAACGGGACAGTGTGGGATAGGACAGGGAATGGAACGGGACAGTGTGGGTCAGGATATGGAATGTAACGGGACAGTGTGGGACAGGATATGGAATGGAACGGGACAGTGTGGCACAGGATATGGAATGGAACGGGACAGTGTGGGATAGGACATGGAATGGAACGGGACAGTGTGGGTCAGGATATGGAATGGAACGGGACAGTGTGGGATAGGATATGGAATGGAACGGGACAGTGTGGGACAGGATAAGGAATGGAACGGGACAGTGTAGGACAGGATATGGAATGGAACGGGACAGTGAGGACAGGATATGGAATGGAACGGGATAGTGTGGGCCAGGATATGGAATGGAACGGGACAGTGTGGGACAGGATATGGAATGGAACGCGACAGAATGGGACAGAATATGGAATGGAACGGGACTTTGTTGGACAAAATATGGATTGAAAAGGGACTGTGTGGGAACAGATATGGAATGGAACGGGACAGTGTTGGACAGGATATGGAATGGAACAGGACAGAATGGGACAGGATATGGAATGGAACAGGACAGCATGGGACAGGATATGGAATGGAACGGGACAGAATTGGACAGGATATGGAATGGAACGGGACAGTGTGGGACAGGATATGGAATGGAACGGCACAGAATGGGACAGGATATGGAATGGAACGGGACAGTGTGGGACAGGATATGGAATGGAACGGCACAGAATGGGACAGGATATGGATTGGAACGGGACTGTGTGGGACCAGATATGGAATGGAACGGGACAGTGTTGGACAGGATATGGAATGGAACAGGACAGAATGGGACAGGATAGGAATGGAACGGCACAGAATGGGACAGGATGTGGAATGGAACAGGACAGAATGGGACAGGATATGGAATGAAACGGGACAGAGTGGGATAGGAAATGGAATGGAACGGGACAGTGTAGACAGGATATGGAATGGAACGGGACAGTGTGGGACAGGATATGGAATGGAACGGGACAGAAAGGGACAAGATGTGAAATGGAACAGGACAGTGTGGGACAGGATATGGAATGGAACGGGCCAGTGTGGGACAGGATATGGAATGGAACGGGACAGTGTGGGACAGGATATGGAATGGAACGGGACAGAATGGGACAGGGTATGGAATGGAACGGGACAGTGTGGGGCAGGACATGGAATGGAACGGGACAGAATGCGACAGGGTATGGAATGGAACGGGACAGTGTGGGGCAGGACATGGAATGGAACGGGATAGTGTTGGACAGGACATGGAATGTACGGGATAGTGAGTGACAGGATATGGAAAGGAATGGGACAGTGTTGGTCAGGATATGGAATGGAACGGGATAGTGTGGGACAGGATATGGAATGGAACGGGACAGTGTGGGACAGGATATGGAATGGAACGGGACAGTGTGGGGCAGGACATGGAATGGAACGGGACAGTGTGGGACAGGATATGGAATGGAACGGGACAGTGTGGGATAGGACAGGGAATTGAACGTGACAGTGTGGGTCAGGATATGGAATGGAACAGGACAGTGTGGGATAGGACATGGAATGGAACGGGACAGTGTGGGACAGGATATGGAATGGAACGGCACAGAATGGGACAGGATATGGATTGGAACGGGACTGTGTGGGACCAGATATGGAATGGAACGGGACAGTGTTGGACAGGATATGGAATGGAACAGGACAGAATGGGACAGGATAGGAATGGAACGGCACAGAATGGGACAGGATGTGGAATGGAACAGGACAGAATGGGACAGGATATGGAATGGAACGGGACAGAGTGGGATAGGAAATGGAATGGAACGGGACAGTGTAGACAGGATATGGAATGGAACGGGACAGTGTGGGACAGGATATGGAATGGAACGGGACAGAAAGGGACAAGATGTGGAATGGAACAGGACAGTGTGGGACAGGATATGGAATGGAACGGGCCAGTGTGGGACAGGATATGGAATGGAACGGGACAGTGTGGGACAGGATATGGAATGGAACGGGACAGAATGGGACAGGGTATGGAATGGAACGGGACAGTGTGGGGCAGGACATGGAATGGAACGGGACAGAATGCGACAGGGTATGGAATGGAACGGGACAGTGTGGGGCAGGACATGGAATGGAACGGGACAGTGTTGGACAGGACATGGAATGTACGGGATAGTGAGTGACAGGATATGGAAAGGAATGGGACAGTGTTGGTCAGGATATGGAATGGAACGGGATAGTGTGGGACAGGATATGGAATGGAACGGGACAGTGTGGGACAGGATATGGAATGGAACGGGACAGTGTGGGGCAGGATATGGAATGGAACGGGACAGTGTGGGACAGGATATGGAATGGAACGGGACAGTGTGGGATAGGACAGGGAATTGAACGTGACAGTGTGGGTCAGGATATGGAATGGAACAGGACAGTGTGGGATAGGACATGGAATGGAACGGGACAGTGTGGGTCAGGATATGGAATGGAACGGGACAGTGTGGGACAGGATATGAAATGGAACGGGACAGAATGGGACAGGGTATGGAATGGAATGGGACAGTGTGGGTCAGGACATGGAATGTACGGGATAGTGAGTGACAGGATATGGAATGGAACGGGACAGTGTGGGACAGGATATGGAATGGAACGGGACAGAATGGGACAGGATATGGAATGGAACGGGACAGAATGGGACAGGATATGTAATGGAACGGGACAGTGAGTGACAGGATATGGAATGGAACGGGACAGTGTGGGACAGGATATGGAATGGAACGGGACAGAATGGGACAGGATATGGAATGGAACGGGACAGAATGGGACAGGATATGTAATGGAACGGGACAGTGTGTGACAGGATATGGAATGGAACGGGACAGTGTGGGACAGGATATGGAATGGAACGGGACAGTGTGGGACAGGATATGGAATGGAACGGGACAGTTTGGGACAGGATATGGAATGGAATGGGACAGTGTGGGACAGGATATGGAATGGAACGGGACAGAATGGGACAGGATATGGAATGGAACGGGACAGAATGGGACAGGATATGGAATGGAAAGGGCCAGTCTGGGACAGGATATGGACTGGAATGGGACAGTGTGGGACAGGACATGGAAAGTACGGCATAGTGAGTGACAGGATATGGAATGGAACTGGACAGTGTGGGACAGGATATGGAATGGAACGGGACAGAATGGGACAGGATATGGAATGGAACGGGACAGTGTGGGACAGGATGTGGAAAGGAACCGGACAGTGTGGGACAGGATATGGAATGGAACGGGACAGTGTGGGACAGGATATGGAATGGAACTGGACAGTGTGGGACAGAATATGGAATGCAATGGGACAGTGTGGGACAGGATATGGAATGTAACGGGACAGAATGGGACAGGATATGGAATGGAACGGGACAGAATGGGACAGGATATGGAACGGAACGGGACTCAGTGTGTCAGGATATGGAATTGAACGGGACAGTGAGGGACAGGATATGGAACGGAACGGCACAGTGTGGGACAGGATATTGAATGGAACGGGACAGTGTGGGACAGGATATGGAATGGAACGGGACAGAATGGTACAGGATATGGAATGGAACTGAACCGTCTGGGACAGGATATGGAATGGAACGGGACAGTGTGGGACAGGATATGGAAAGGAACCGGACAGTGTAGGACAGGATATGGAATGGAAGGGGACAGTGTGGGACAGGATATGGAATGGAACTGGACAGTGTGGGACAGAATATGGAATGCAATGGGACAGTGTGGGACAGGATATGGAATGTAACGGGACAGACTGGGACAGGATATGGAATGTAATGGGACAGATTGGGACAGGATATGGAACGGAACGGGACAGAATGGGACAGGATATGGAACGGAACGGGACTCAGTGGGTCAGGATATGGAATTGAACGGGACAGTGTGGGACAGGATATGGAATGGAACAGGACAGTGTGGGACAGGATATGGAATGGAACTGGACAGTGTGGGATAGGATATGGAATGGAACTGGACAGTGTGGGACAGGATATGGAATGGAACGGGACAGTGTGGGACAGGATATGGAATGGAACGGGACTGAGTGGGTCAGCATATGGAATGGAAAGGGTCAGTGTGGGATACGATATGGAATGGAACTGGACAGTGTAGGACAAGATATGGAATTGAACGGGACAGTGTGGGGCAGGACATGTAATGGAACAGGGCAGTGTGGGACAGGATATGGAATTGAACGGGACAGTGTGGGATAGGACAGGGAATGGAACGGGACAGTGTGGGTCAGGATATGGAATGTAACGGGACAGTGTGGGACAGGATATGGAATGGAACGGGACAGTGTGGCACAGGATATGGAATGGAACGGGACAGTGTGGGATAGGACATGGAATGGAACGGGACAGTGTGGGTCAGGATATGGAATGGAACGGGACAGTGTGGGATAGGATATGGAATGGAACGGGACAGTGTGGGACAGGATAAGGAATGGAACGGGACAGTGTAGGACAGGATATGGAATGGAACGGGACAGTGAGGACAGGATATGGAATGGAACGGGATAGTGTGGGCCAGGATATGGAATGGAACGGGACAGTGTGGGACAGGATATGGAATGGAACGCGACAGCATGGGACAGAATATGGAATGGAACGGGACTTTGTTGGACAAAATATGGATTGAAAAGGGACTGTGTGGGAACAGATATGGAATGGAACGGGACAGTGTTGGACAGGATATGGAATGGAACAGGACAGAATGGGACAGGATATGGAATGGAACAGGACAGCATGGGACAGGATATGGAATGGAACGGGACAGAATTGGACAGGATATGGAATGGAACGGGACAGTGTGGGACAGGATATGGAATGGAACGGCACAGAATGGGACAGGATATGGAATGGAACGGGACAGTGTGGGACAGGATATGGAATGGAACGGCACAGAATGGGACAGGATATGGATTGGAACGGGACTGTGTGGGACCAGATATGGAATGGAACGGGACAGTGTTGGACAGGATATGGAATGGAACAGGACAGAATGGGACAGGATAGGAATGGAACGGCACAGAATGGGACAGGATGTGGAATGGAACAGGACAGAATGGGACAGGATATGGAATGAAACGGGACAGAGTGGGATAGGAAATGGAATGGAACGGGACAGTGTAGACAGGATATGGAATGGAACGGGACAGTGTGGGACAGGATATGGAATGGAACGGGACAGAAAGGGACAAGATGTGGAATGGAACAGGACAGTGTGGGACAGGATATGGAATGGAACGGGCCAGTGTGGGACAGGATATGGAATGGAACGGGACAGGGTGGGACAGGATATGGAATGGAACGGGACAGTGTGGGACAGGATATGGAATGGAACGGCACAGAATGGGACAGGATGTGGAATGGAACAGGACAGAATGGGACAGGTTATGGAATGAAACGGGACAGAGTGGGATAGGAAATGGAATGGAACGGGACAGTGTAGACAGGATATGGAATGGAACGGGACAGTGTGGGACAGGATATGGAATGGAACGGGACAGAAAGGGACAAGATGTGGAATGGAACAGGACAGTGTGGGACAGGATATGGAATGGAACGGGCCAGTGTGGGACAGGATATGGAATGGAACGGGACAGTGTGGGACAGGATATGGAATGGAACGGGACAGAATGGGACAGGGTATGGAATGGAACGGGACAGTGTGGGGCAGGACATGGAATGGAACGGGACAGTGTTGGACAGTACATGGAATGTACGGGATAGTGAGTGACAGGATATGGAAAGGAATGGGACAGTGTTGGTCAGGATATGGAATGGAACGGGATAGTGTGGGACAGGATATGGAATGGAACGGGACAGTGTGGGACAGGATATGGAATGGAACGGGACAGTGTGGGGCAGGACATGGAATGGAACGGGACAGTGTGGGACAGGATATGGAATGGAACGGGACAGTGTGGGATAGGACAGGGAATTGAACGTGACAGTGTGGGTCAGGATATGGAATGGAACAGGACAGTGTGGGATAGGACATGGAATGGAACGGGACAGTGTGGGTCACGATATGGAATGGAACGGGACAGTGTGGGACAGGATATGAAATGGAACGGGACAGAATGGGACAGGGTATGGAATGGAATGGGACAGTGTGGGTCAGGACATGGAATGTACGGGATAGTGAGTGACAGGATATGGAATGGAACGGGACAGTGTGGGACAGGATATGGAATGGAACGGGACAGAATGGGACAGGATATGGAATGGAACGGGACAGAATGGGACAGGATATGTAATGGAACGGGACAGTGAGTGACAGGATATGGAATGGAACGGGACAGTGTGGGACAGGATATGGAATGGAACGGGACAGAATGGGACAGGATATGGAATGGAACGGGACAGAATGGGACAGGATATGTAATGGAACGGGACAGTGTGTGACAGGATATGGAATGGAACGGGACAGTGTGGGACAGGATATGGAATGGAACGGGACAGTGTGGGACAGGATATGGAATGGAACGGGACAGTGTGGGACAGGATATGGAATGGAACTGGACAGTGTGGGATAGGATATGGAATGGAACTGGACAGTGTGGGACAGGATATGGAATGGAACGGGACAGTGTGGGACAGGATATGGAATGGAACGGGACTGAGTGGGTCAGCATATGGAATGGAAAGTGTCAGTGTGGGATACGATATGGAATGGAACTGGACAGTGTAGGACAAGATATGGAATTGAACGGGACAGTGTGGGGCAGGACATATAATGGAACAGGGCAGTGTGGGACAGGATATGGAATTGAACAGGACAGTGTGGGATAGGACAGGGAATGGAACGGGACAGTGTGTGTCAGGATATGGAATGTAACGGGACAGTGTGGGACAGGATATGGAATGGAACGGGACAGTGTGGGATAGGACATGGAATGGAACGGGACAGTGTGGGTCAGGATATGGAATGGAACGGGACAGTGTGGGATAGGATATGGAATGGAACGGGACAGTGTGGGACAGGATAAGGAATGGAACGGGACAGTGTAGGACAGGATATGGAATGGAACGGGACAGTGGGGACAGGATATGGAATGGAACGGGATAGTGAGGGCCAGGATATGGAATGGAACGGGACAGTATGGGACAGGATATGGAATGGAACGCGACAGAATGGGACAGAATATGGAATGGAACGGGACTTTGTTGGACAAAATATGGATTGAAACGGGACTGTGTGGGACCAGATATGGAATGGAACGGGACAGAATGGGACAGGATATGGAATGTAACAGGACAGCATGGGACAGGATATGGAATGGAACGGGACAGAATTGGACAGGATATGGAATGGAACAGGACAGAATGGGACAGGATATGGAATGGAACAGGACAGCATGGGACAGGATATGGAATGGAACGGGACAGAATTGGACAGGATATGGAATGGAACGGGACAGTGTGGGACAGGATATGGAATGGAACGGCACAGAGTGGGACAGGATATGGAATGGAACGGGAAAGTGTGGGACAGGATATGGAATGGAACGGCACAGAATGGGACAGGATATGGAATGGAACGGGACAGAATGGGACAGGATATGTAATGGAACGGGACAGTGAGTGACAGGATATGGAATGTAACGGGACAGTGTGGGACAGGATATGGAATGGAACGGGACAGAATGGGACAGGATATGGAATGGAACGGGACAGAATGGGACAGGATATGTAATGGAACGGGACAGTGTGTGACAGGATATGGAATGGAACGGGACAGTGTGGGACAGGATATGGAATGGAACGGGACAGTGTGGGACAGGATATGGAATGGAACAGGACAGTTTGGGACAGGATATGGAATGGAACTGGACAGTGTGGGATAGGATATGGAATGGAACTGGACAGTGTGGGACAGTATATGGAATGGAACGGGACAGTGTGGGACAGGATATGGAATGGAACGGGACTGAGTGGGTCAGCATATGGAATGGAAAGGGTCAGTGTGGGATACGATATGGAATGGAACTGGACAGTGTAGGACAAGATATGGAATTGAACGGGACAGTGTGGGGCAGGACATGTAATGGAACAGGGCAGTGTGGGACAGGATATGGAATTGAACGGGACAGTGTGGGATAGGACAGGGAATGGAACGGGACAGTGTGGGTCAGGATATGGAATGTAACGGGACAGTGTGGGACAGGATATGGAATGGAACGGGACAGTGTGGCACAGGATATGGAATGGAACGGGACAGTGTAGGACAGGATATGGAATGGAACGGGACAGTGGGGACAGGATATGGAATGGAACGGGATAGTGTGGGCCAGGATATGGAATGGAACGGGACAGTGTGGGACAGGATATGGAATGGAACGCGACAGAATGGGACAGAATATGGAATGGAACGGGACTTTGTTGGACAAAATATGGATTGAAAAGGGACTGTGTGGGAACAGATATGGAATGGAACGGGACAGTGTTGGACAGGATATGGAATGGAACAGGACAGAATGGGACAGGATATGGAATGGAACAGGACAGCATGGGACAGGATATGGAATGGAACGGGACAGAATTGGACAGGATATGGAATGGAACGGGACAGTGTGGGACAGGATATGGAATGGAACGGCACAGAATGGGACAAGATATGGAATGGAACGGGACAGTGTGGGACAGGATATGGAATGGAACGGCACAGAATGGGACAGGATATGGATTGGAACGGGACTGTGTGGGACCAGATATGGAATGGAACGGGACAGTGTTGGACAGGATATGGAATGGAACAGGACAGAATGGGACAGGATAGGAATGGAACGGCACAGAATGGGACAGGATGTGGAATGGAACAGGACAGAATGGGACAGGTTATGGAATGAAACGGGACAGAGTGGGATAGGAAATGGAATGGAACGGGACAGTGTAGACAGGATATGGAATGGAACGGGACAGTGTGGGACAGGATATGGAATGGAACGGGACAGAAAGGGACAGAATATGGAATGCAATGGGACAGTGTGGGACAGGATATGGAATGTAACGGGACAGAATGGGACAGGATATGGAATGGAACGGGACAGAATGGGACAGGATATGGAACGGAACGGGACTCAGTGGGTCAGGATATGGAATTGAACGGGACAGTGTGGGACAGGATATGGAACGGAACGGCACAGTGTGGGACAGGATATTGAATGGAACGGGACAGTGTGGGACAGGATATGGAATGGAACGGGACAGAATGGTACAGGATATGGAATGGAACTGAACCGTCTGGGACAGGATATGGATTGGAACGGGACAGTGTGGGACAGGATATGGAAAGGAACCGGACAGTGTGGGACAGGATATGGAATGGAAGGGGACAGTGTGGGACAGGATATGGAATGGAACTGGACAGTGTGGGACAGAATATGGAATGCAATGGGACAGTGTGGGACAGGATATGGAATGTAACGGGACAGAATGGGACAGGATATGGAATGTAACGGGACAGATTGGGACAGGATATGGAACGGAACGGGACAGAATGGGACAGGATATGGAACGGAACGGGACTCAGTGGGTCAGGATATGGAATTGAACGGGACAGTGTGGGACAGGATATGGAATGGAACAGGACAGTGTGGGACAGGATATGGAATGGAACTGGACAGTGTGGGATAGGATATGGAATGGAACTGGACAGTGTGGGACAGGATATGGAATGGAACGGGACAGTGTGGGACAGGATATGGAATGGAACGGGACTGAGTGGGTCAGCATATGGAATGGAAAGTGTCAGTGTGGGATACGATATGGAATGGAACTGGACAGTGTAGGACAAGATATGGAATTGAACGGGACAGTGTGGGGCAGGACATGTAATGGAACAGGGCAGTGTGGGACAGGATATGGAATTGAACGGGACAGTGTGGGATAGGACAGGGAATGGAACGGGACAGTGTGGGTCAGGATATGGAATGTAACGGGACAGTGTGGGACAGGATATGGAATGGAACGGGACAGTGTGGCACAGGATATGGAATGGAACGGGACAGTGTGGGATAGGACATGGAATGGAACGGGACAGTGTGGGTCAGGATATGGAATGGAACGGGACAGTGTGGGATAGGATATGGAATGGAACGGGACAGTGTGGGACAGGATAAGGAATGGAACGGGACAGTGTAGGACAGGATATGGAATGGAACGGGACAGTGGGGACAGGATATGGAATGGAACGGGATAGTGTGGGCCAGAATATGGAATGGAACGGGACAGTGTGGGACAGGATATGGAATGGAACGCGACAGAATGGGACAGAATATGGAATGGAACGGGACTTTGTTGGACAAAATATGGATTGAAAAGGGACTGTGTGGGAACAGATATGGAATGGAACGGGACAGTGTTGGACAGGATATGGAATGGAACAGGACAGAATGGGACAGGATATGGAATGGAACAGGACAGCATGGGACAGGATATGGAATGGAACGGGACAGAATTGGACAGGATATGGAATGGAACGGGACAGTGTGGGACAGGATATGGAATGGAACGGCACAGAATGGGACAGGATATGGAATGGAACGGGACAGTGTGGGACAGGATATGGAATGGAACGGCACAGAATGGGACAGGATGTGGAATGGAACAGGACAGAATGGGACAGGTTATGGAATGAAACGGGACAGAGTGGGATAGGAAATGGAATGGAACGGGACAGTGTAGACAGGATATGGAATGGAACGGGACAGTGTGGGACAGGATATGGAATGGAACGGGACAGAAAGGGACAAGATGTGGAATGGAACAGGACAGTGTGGGACAGGATATGGAATGGAACGGGCCAGTGTGGGACAGGATATGGAATGGAACGGGACAGTGTGGGACAGGATATGGAATGGAACGGGACAGAATGGGACAGGGTATGGAATGGAACGGGACAGTGTGGGGCAGGACATGGAATGGAACGGGACAGTGTTGGACAGGACATGGAATGTACGGGATAGTGAGTGACAGGATATGGAAAGGAATGGGACAGTGTTGGTCAGGATATGGAATGGAACGGGATAGTGTGGGACAGGATATGGAATGGAACGGGACAGTGTGGGACAGGATATGGAATGGAACGGGACAGTGTGGGGCAGGACATGGAATGGAACGGGACAGTGTGGGACAGGATATGGAATGGAACGGGACAGTGTGGGATAGGACAGGGAATTGAACGTGACAGTGTGGGTCAGGATATGGAATGGAACAGGACAGTGTGGGATAGGACATGGAATGGAACGGGACAGTGTGGGTCAGGATATGGAATGGAACGGGACAGTGTGGGACAGGATATGAAATGGAACGGGACAGAATGGGACAGGGTATGGAATGGAATGGGACAGTGTGGGTCAGGACATGGAATGTACGGGATAGTGAGTGACAGGATATGGAATGGAACGGGACAGTGTGGGACAGTATATGGAATGGAACGGGACAGAATGGGACAGGATATGGAATGGAACGGGACAGAATGGGACAGGATATGTAATGGAACGGGACAGTGAGTGACAGGATATGGAATGGAACGGGACAGTGTGGGACAGGATATGGAATGGAACGGGACAGAATGGGACAGGATATGGAATGGAACGGGACAGAATGGGACAGGATATGTAATGGAACGGGACAGTGTGTGACAGGATATGGAATGGAACGGGACAGTGTGGGACAGGATATGGAATGGAACGGGACAGTGTGGGACAGGATATGGAATGGAAAGGGACAGTTTGGGACAGGATATGGAATGGAACTGGACAGTGTGGGATAGGATATGGAATGGAACTGGACAGTGTGGGACAGGATATGGAATGGAACGGGACAGTGTGGGACAGGATATGGAATGGAACGGGACTGAGTGGGTCAGCATATGGAATGGAAAGTGTCAGTGTGGGATACGATATGGAATGGAACTGGACAGTGTAGGACAAGATATGGAATTGAACGGGACAGTGTGGGGCAGGACATATAATGGAACAGGGCAGTGTGGGACAGGATATGGAATTGAACAGGACAGTGTGGGATAGGACAGGGAATGGAACGGGACAGTGTGTGTCAGGATATGGAATGTAACGGGACAGTGTGGGACAGGATATGGAATGGAACGGGACAGTGTGGGATAGGACATGGAATGGAACGGGACAGTGTGGGTCAGGATATGGAATGGAACGGGACAGTGTGGGATAGGATATGGAATGGAACGGGACAGTGTGGGACAGGATAAGGAATGGAACGGGACAGTGTAGGACAGGATATGGAATGGAACGGGACAGTGGGGACAGGATATGGAATGGAACGGGATAGTGAGGGCCAGGATATGGAATGGAACGGGACAGTGTGGGACAGGATATGGAATGGAACGCGACAGAATGGGACAGAATATGGAATGGAACGGGACTTTGTTGGACAAAATATGGATTGAAACGGGACTGTGTGGGACCAGATATGGAATGGAACGGGACAGAATGGGACAGGATATGGAATGGAACAGGACAGCATGGGACAGGATATGGAATGGAACGGGACAGAATTGGACAGGATATGGAATGGAACAGGACAGAATGGGACAGGATATGGAATGGAACAGGACAGCATGGGACAGGATATGGAATGGAACGGGACAGAATTGGACAGGATATGGAATGGAACGGGACAGTGTGGGACAGGATATGGAATGGAACGGCACAGAGTGGGACAGGATATGGAATGGAACGGG
The DNA here is from genome assembly GCF_964194155.1 of Cetorhinus maximus. Classification (NCBI taxonomy): domain Eukaryota; kingdom Metazoa; phylum Chordata; class Chondrichthyes; order Lamniformes; family Cetorhinidae; genus Cetorhinus; species Cetorhinus maximus. The sequence continues at coordinate 158,066 of NW_027596206.1, forward strand.
ACAGTGTGGGACAGGATATGGAATGGAACGGCACAGAATGGGACAGGATATGGAATGGAACGGGACAGAATGGGACAGGATATGTAATGGAACGGGACAGTGAGTGACAGGATATGGAATGTAACGGGACAGTGTGGGACAGGATATGGAATGGAACGGGACAGAATGGGACAGGATATGGAATGGAACGGGACAGAATGGGACAGGATATGTAATGGAACGGGACAGTGTGTGACAGGATATGGAATGGAACGGGACAGTGTGGGACAGGATATGGAATGGAACGGGACAGTGTGGGACAGGATATGGAATGGAACAGGACAGTTTGGGACAGGATATGGAATGGAACTGGACAGTGTGGGATAGGATATGGAATGGAACTGGACAGTGTGGGACAGTATATGGAATGGAACGGAACAGTGTGGGACAGGATATGGAATGGAACGGGACTGAGTGGGTCAGCATATGGAATGGAAAGGGTCAGTGTGGGATACGATATGGAATGGAACTGGACAGTGTAGGACAAGATATGGAATTGAACGGGACAGTGTGGGGCAGGACATGTAATGGAACAGGGCAGTGTGGGACAGGATATGGAATTGAACGGGACAGTGTGGGATAGGACAGGGAATGGAACGGGACAGTGTGGGTCAGGATATGGAATGTAACGGGACAGTGTGGGACAGGATATGGAATGGAACGGGACAGTGTGGCACAGGATATGGAATGGAACGGGACAGTGTAGGACAGGATATGGAATGGAACGGGACAGTGGGGACAGGATATGGAATGGAACGGGATAGTGTGGGCCAGGATATGGAATGGAACGGGACAGTGTGGGACAGGATATGGAATGGAACGCGACAGAATGGGACAGAATATGGAATGGAACGGGACTTTGTTGGACAAAATATGGATTGAAAAGGGACTGTGTGGGAACAGATATGGAATGGAACGGGACAGTGTTGGACAGGATATGGAATGGAACAGGACAGAATGGGACAGGATATGGAATGGAACAGGACAGCATGGGACAGGATATGGAATGGAACGGGACAGAATTGGACAGGATATGGAATGGAACGGGACAGTGTGGGACAGGATATGGAATGGAACGGCACAGAATGGGACAGGATATGGAATGGAACGGGACAGTGTGGGACAGGATATGGAATGGAACGGCACAGAATGGGACAGGATATGGATTGGAACGGGACTGTGTGGGACCAGATATGGAATGGAACGGGACAGTGTTGGACAGGATATGGAATGGAACAGGACAGAATGGGACAGGATAGGAATGGAACGGCACCGAATGGGACAGGATGTGGAATGGAACAGGACAGAATGGGACAGGTTATGGAATGAAACGGGACAGAGTGGGATAGGAAATGGAATGGAACGGGACAGTGTAGACAGGATATGGAATGGAACGGGACAGTGTGGGACAGGATATGGAATGGAACGGGACAGAAAGGGACAGAATATGGAATGCAATGGGACAGTGTGGGACAGGATATGGAATGTAACGGGACAGAATGGGACAGGATATGGAATGGAACGGGACAGAATGGGACAGGATATGGAACGGAACGGGACTCAGTGGGTCAGGATATGGAATTGAACGGGACAGTGTGGGACAGGATATGGAACGGAACGGCACAGTGTGGGACAGGATATTGAATGGAACGGGACAGTGTGGGACAGGATATGGAATGGAACGGGACAGAATGGTACAGGATATGGAATGGAACTGAACCGTCTGGGACAGGATATGGATTGGAACGGGACAGTGTGGGACAGTATATGGAAAGGAACCGGACAGTGTGGGACAGGATATGGAATGGAAGGGGACAGTGTGGGACAGGATATGGAATGGAACTGGACAGTGTGGGACAGAATATGGAATGCAATGGGACAGTGTGGGACAGGATATGGAATGTAACGGGACAGAATGGGACAGGATATGGAATGTAACGGGACAGATTGGGACAGGATATGGAACGGAACGGGACAGAATGGGACAGGATATGGAACGGAACGGGACTCAGTGGGTCAGGATATGGAATTGAATGGGACAGTGTGGGACAGGATATGGAATGGAACAGGACAGTGTGGGACAGGATATGGAATGGAACTGGACAGTGTGGGATAGGATATGGAATGGAACTGGACAGTGTGGGACAGGATATGGAATGGAACGGGACAGTGTGGGACAGGATATGGAATGGAACGGGACTGAGTGGGTCAGCATATGGAATGGAAAGGGTCAGTGTGGGATACGATATGGAATGGAACTGGACAGTGTAGGACAAGATATGGAATTGAACGGGACAGTGTGGGGCAGGACATGTAATGGAACAGGGCAGTGTGGGACAGGATATGGAATTGAACGGGACAGTGTGGGATAGGACAGGGAATGGAACGGGACAGTGTGGGTCAGGATATGGAATGTAACGGGACAGTGTGGGACAGGATATGGAATGGAACGGGACAGTGTGGCACAGGATATGGAATGGAACGGGACAGTGTGGGATAGGACATGGAATGGAACGGGACAGTGTGGGTCAGGATATGGAATGGAACGGGACAGTGTGGGATAGGATATGGAATGGAACGGGACAGTGTGGGACAGGATAAGGAATGGAACGGGACAGTGTAGGACAGGATATGGAATGGAACGGGACAGTGGGGACAGGATATGGAATGGAACGGGATAGTGTGGGCCAGGATATGGAATGGAACGGGACAGTGTGGGACAGGATATGGAATGGAACGCGACAGAATGGGACAGAATATGGAATGGAACGGGACTTTGTTGGACAAAATATGGATTGAAAAGGGACTGTGTGGGAACAGATATGGAATGGAACGGGACAGTGTTGGACAGGATATGGAATGGAACAGGACAGAATGGGACAGGATATGGAATGGAACGGGACAGTGTAGACAGGATATGGAATGGAACGGGACAGTGTGGGACAGGATAGGGAATGGAACGGGACAGAATGGGACAGGATGTGGAATGGAACAGGACAGTGTGGGACAGGATATGGAATGGAACGGGCCAGTGTGGGACAGGATATAGAATGGAACGGGACAGTGTGGGACAGGATATGGAATGGAACGGGACAGAATAGGACAGGGTATGGAATGGAACGGGACAGTGTGGGGCAGGACATGGAATGGAACGGGACAGTGTGGGACAGGATATAGAATGGAACGGGACAGTGTGGGACAGGATATGGAATGGAACGGGACAGAATAGGACAGGGTATGGAATGGAACGGGACAGTGTGGGGCAGGACATGGAATGGAACGGGACAGTGTGGGACAGGATATGGAATGGAACGGGACAGTGTGGGACAGGATATGGAATGGAACGGGACAGAATGGGACAGGGTATGGAATGGAACGGGACAGTGTGGGGCAGGACATGGAATGGAACGGGTTAGTGTGGGACAGGATATGGAATGGAACGGGACAGTGTGGGGCAGGACATGGAATGGAACGGGACAGTGTGGGACAGGATATGGAATGGAACGGGACAGTGTGGGACAGGATATGGAATGGAACGGGACAGTGTGGTACAGGATATGGAATGGAACAGGAGAGTGTGGGATAGGACATGGAATGGAACGGGACAGTGTGGGTCAGGATATGGAATGGAACGTGACAGTGTGGGACATGGTATGGAATGGAACGGGACAGTGTGGGTCAGGATATGGAATGGAACGGGACAGTGTGGGACAGGATATGGAATGGAACGAAACAGTGTGGGACAGGATATGGAATGGAACCGGACAGTGGGGACAGGATATGGAATGGAACGGGACAGTGTGGGCCAGGATATGGAATGGAACGGGACAGTGTGGGACAGGATATGGAATGGTACGCGACAGAATGGGACAGGATATGGAATGGAACGGGACTTTGTTGGACAAAATATGGATTGGAACGGGACAGTGTGGGACCAGATATGGAATGGAATGGGACAGTGTTGGACAGGATATGGAATGGAACAGGACAGAATGGGACAGGATATGGAATGGAACAGGTCAGAATGGGACAGGATATGGAATGGAACTGGACAGTGTGGGACTGGATTTGGAATGGACCGGGACAGTGTGGGACAGGACATGGAATCGAACGGGACAGTGTGGGACAGGATATGGAATGGAATGGGACAGTGTGGGACAGGATATGGAATGGAACTGGACAGTTTGGTACTGGATATGGAAAGGAACAGGACAGTGTGGGACGGGATATGGAATGGAATGGACAGTGTGGGACTGGATATGGAAAGGAACAGGACAGTGTGGGACAGGTTATGGAATGGAACGGGACAGTGTGGGACAGGATATGGAATGGAACGGGACAGTGTGGGACAGGATATGGAATGGAACGGGACTGCGTGGGACAAAATATGGAATGGAGCACGACAGAATGGGACAGGATATGGAATGTAACGGGACAGAATGGGACCGGATATGGAATGGAACGGGACAGTGTTGGACAGGATATGAAATGGAACGGGACAGTGTGCGACAGGATATGGAATGGAACGGGACAGAATGGGACAGGATATGGAATGGAGCGGGACAGAATGGGACAAGATATGGAATGGAACGGGCCAGTGTGTTACAGGATATGGACTGGAACCGGACAGTGTGGGACAGGATATGGAATGGAACGGGACAGAATGGGACAGGGTATGGAATGGAATGGGACAGTGTGGGTCAGGACATGGAATGTACGGGATAGTGAGTGACAGGATATGGAATGGAACGGGACAGTGTGGGACAGGATATGGAATGGAACGGGACAGAATGGGACAGGATATGGAATGGAACGGGACAGTGTGGGACTGGATATGGAATGGAACGGGACAGTGTGGGACAGGATATGGAATGGAACGGGACAGTGTGGGACAGGATATGGAATGGAACGGGACAGTTTGGGACAGGATATGGAATGGAACGGGACAGTGTGGGACAGGATATGGAATGGAACCGGACAGTGTGGGACAGGATATGGAATGGAACGGGACAGTGTGGGACAGGATATGGAATGGAACCAGACAGAATGGGACAGGATTTGGAATGGCACGGGACAGAATGGGACGGGACATGGAATGTAACGGGACAGAATGGGACAGGATATGGAATGGAACGGGACAGTGTGGGACAGGATATGGAATGTACGGGATAGTGAGTGACAGGATATGGAATGGAACGGGACAGTGTGGGACAGGATATGGAATGTACGGGACAGAATGGGACAGGATATGGAATGGAACGGGACAGAATGGGACACGATATGGAATGGAACGGGACAGTGTGGGACAGGATATGGAATGGAACGGGACAGTGTGGGACAGGATATGGAATGGAACAGGACATTGTGGGACAGGATATGGAATGGAACGGGACAGTTTGGGACAGGATATGGAATGGAACGGGACAGTGTGGGACAGGATATGGAATGGAACGGGACAGTGTGGTACAGGATATGGAATGGAACAGGAGAGTGTGGGATAGGACATGGAATGGAACGGGACAGTGTGGGTCAGGATATGGAATGGAACGTGACAGTGTGGGACATGGTATGGAATGGAACGGGACAGTGTGGTACAGGATATGGAATGGAACAGGAGAGTGTGGGATAGGACATGGAATGGAACGGGACAGTGTGGGTCAGGATATGGAATGGAACGGGACAGTGTGGGACAGGATATGGAATGGAACGGGACAGTGTGGGACAGGATATGGAATGGAACGGGACAGTGGGGACAGGATATGGAATGGAACGGGACAGTGTGGGCCAGGATATGGAATGGAACGGGACAGTGTGGGACAGGATATGGAATGGTACGCGACAGAATGGGACAGGATATGGAATGGAACGGGACTTTGTTGGACAAAATATGGATTGGAACGGGACAGTGTGGGACCAGATATGGAATGGAATGGGACAGTGTTGGACAGGATATGGAATGGAACAGGACAGAATGGGACAGGATATGGAATGGAACAGGTCAGAATGGGACAGGATATGGAATGGAACTGGACAGTGTGGGACTGGATTTGGAATGGACCGGGACAGTGTGGGACAGGACATGGAATCGAACGGGACAGTGTGGGACAGGATATGGAATGGAATGGGACAGTGTGGGACAGGATATGGAATGGAACTGGACAGTTTGGTACTGGATATGGAAAGGAACAGGACAGTGTGGGACGGGATATGGAATGGAATGGACAGTGTGGGACTGGATATGGAAAGGAACAGGACAGTGTGGGACAGGATATGGAATGGAACGTGACAGTGTGGGATAGGATATGGAATGGAACGGGACTGAGTGGGACAGGATATGGAATAGAACTGCAGTGTGTGGGACTGGATTTGGAATGGAACGGGACAGTGTGGGACAGGACATGGAATGGAACGGGACAGTGTGGGACAGGATATGGAATGGAACAGGACAGTGTGGGACAGGATATGGAATGGAACGGGACAGTGTGGGACAGGATATGGAATGGAACGGGACAGTGTGGGACAGGATATGGAATGGAACTGGACAGTGTGGGACAGGATATGGAATGGAACGGGACAGTGTTGTGCAGAATATGGAATGGAACGGGACAGTGTGGGACAGGATATGAAATGGAACGGGACAGTGTTGGAAAGGATATGGAATGGAAGGGGACAGTGTGGGACAGGATATGGAATGGAACGGGATAGAGAATGACAGGATATGGAATGGAACGGGACAGTGTGGGACAGGATATGGAATGGAAAGGGACAGTATTGTACAGGATCTGGAATGTAACGGGACAGAGTGGGACAGGATATGTAATGGAACGGGACAGTGTTGTGCAGAATATGGAATGGAACGGGACAGTGTGGGACAGGATATGTAATGGAACGGGACAGTGTGTGACCGGATATGGAATGGAACGGGACAGTGTGGGACAGGATATGGAATGTACGGGATAGTGAGTGACAGGATATGGAATGGAACGGGTCAGTGTGGGACAGGATATGGAATGGAACGGGACAGTGTGGGACAGGATATTGAATGGATCGGGACAGTGTGGGACAGGATATGGAATGGAAAGGGACAGTGTGGGACAGGATATGGAATGGAACGAGACAGTGTGGGACAGGATATGTAATGGAACGGGACAGTGTGGGTCAGGATATGGAATGGAACGGGCCAGTGTGGAATAGGATATGGAATGGAACGGGACAGTGTGGGACAGGATATGGAATGGGACGGGACAGTGTGGGACAGAATATGTAATGGAACGGGACAGTTTGGGACAGGATTTGGAATTGAACTGGACAGTGTGGGACAGGATACGGAATGGAACCGGACAGTGTGGGACAGCATATGGAATGGAACGGGACAGTGTGGGACAGGATATGGAATGGAACAGGACAGTGTGGGACAGGATATGGAATGGAACGGGACAGTGTGGGACATGATATGGAATGGAACTGGACAGTTTGGGACCGGAAACGGAATGGAACTAGACAATGTGGGACAGGATATGGAATGGAATGGGACTGAAGGGGACAGGATATGGAATGGAACTGGACATTGTGGGACAGGATATGGAATGGAACGGGACAGTGTGGGACTGGAGTTGGAATGGAACGGGACAGTGTGGGACAGGATATGGAATGGAACGGGACAGTGTGGGACAGGATATGGAATGGAACGGGACAGTGGGGACAGGATATGGAATGGAACGGGACAGTGTGGGCCAGGATATGGAATGGAACGGGACAGTGTGGGACAGGATATGGAATGGTACGCGACAGAATGGGACAGGATATGGAATGGAACGGGACTTTGTTGGACAAAATATGGATTGGAACGGGACAGTGTGGGACCAGATATGGAATGGAATGGGACAGTGTTGGACAGGATATGGAATGGAACAGGACAGAATGGGACAGGATATGGAATGGAACAGGTCAGAATGGGACAGGATATGGAATGGAACTGGACAGTGTGGGACTGGATTTGGAATGGACCGGGACAGTGTGGGACAGGACATGGAATCGAACGGGACAGTGTGGGACAGGATATGGAATGGAATGGGACAGTGTGGGACAGGATATGGAATGGAACTGGACAGTGTGGTACTGGATATGGAAAGGAACAGGACAGTGTGGGACGGGATATGGAATGGAATGGACAGTGTGGGACAGGATATGGAAAGGAACAGGACAGTGTGGGACAGGTTATGGAATGGAACGGGACAGTGTGGGACAGGATATGGAATGGAACGGGACAGTGTGGGACAGGATATGGAATGGAACGGGACTGCGTGGGACAAAATATGGAATGGAGCACGACAGAATGGGACAGGATATGGAATGTAACGGGACAGAATGGGACCGGATATGGAATGGAACGGGACAGTGTTGGACAGGATATGGAATGGAACGGGACAGTGTGCGACAGGATATGGAATGGAACGGGACAGAATGGGACAGGATATGGAATGGAGCGGGACAGAATGGGACAAGATATGGAATGGAACGGGCCAGTGTGTTACAGGATATGGACTGGAACGGGACAGTGTGGGACAGAATATGGAATGCAACGGGACAGTGTGGGACAGGATATGGAATGTAACGGGACAGTGTTGGACAGGATATGAAATGGAACGGGACAGTGTGGGACAGGATATTGAATCAAACGGGACAGTGTGGGACAGGATATGGAATCAAACGGGACAGTGTGGGACAGGATATGGAATGGAACGGGACAGTGTGGGACAGGATATGGAATGGAACGGGACAGTGTGGGATAGGATATGTAATGGAACGGGACAGAGTGGGACAGGATATGGAATAGAACGGGACAGTGTGGGACAAAACATGGAATGGAACGGGACAATCTGGGAGAGGATATGGAATGTAACGGGACAGTGTGGGACAGGATATGGAATGGAACAGGACAGTGTGGGACAGGATATGGAATGGAACGGGACAGTGTGGGACAGGATATGGAATGGAACGGGACAGTTTGGGACCGGAAACGGAATGGAACTAGACAATGTGGGACAGGATATGGAATGGAATGGGACTGAAGGGGACAGGATATGGTTTGGAACTGGACATTGTGGGACAGGATATGGAATGGAACGGGACAGTGTGGGACTGGAGTTGGAATGGAACGGGACAGTGTGGGACAGGATATGGAATGGAACGGGACAGTGTGGGACAGGATATGGAATGGAACGTGACAGTGTGGGATAGGATATGGAATGGAACGGGACTGAGTGGGACAGGATATGGAATAGAACTGCAGTGTGTGGGACTGGATTTGGAATGGAACGGGACAGTGTGGGACAGGACATGGAATGGAACGGGACAGTGTGGGACAGGATATGGAATGGAACAGGACAGTGTGGGACAGGATATGGAATGGAACGGGACAGTGTGGGACAGGATATGGAATGGAACGGGACAGTGTGGGACAGGATATGGAATGGAACTGGACAGTGTGGGACAGGATATGGAATGGAACGGGACAGTGTTGTGCAGAATATGGAATGGAAGGGGACAGTGTGGGACAGGATATGAAATGGAACGGGACAGTGTTGGAAAGGATATGGAATGGAAGGGGACAGTGTGGGACAGGATATGGAATGGAACGGGATAGAGAATGACAGGATATGGAATGGAACGGGACAGTGTGGGACAGGATATGGAATGGAAAGGGACAGTATTGTACAGGATCTGGAATGTAACGGGACAGAGTGGGACAGGATATGTAATGGAACGGGACAGTGTTGTGCAGAATATGGAATGGAACGGGACAGTGTGGGACAGGATATGTAATGGAACGGGACAGTGTGTGACCGGATATGGAATGGAACGGGACAGTGTGGGACAGGATATGGAATGTACGGGATAGTGAGTGACAGGATATGGAATGGAACGGGTCAGTGTGGGACAGGATATGGAATGGAACGGGACAGTGTGGGACAGGATATTGAATGGATCGGGACAGTGTGGGACAGGATATGGAATGGAAAGGGACAGTGTGGGACAGGATATGGAATGGAACGAGACAGTGTGGGACAGGATATGTAATGGAACGGGACAGTGTGGGTCAGGATATGGAATGGAACGGGCCAGTGTGGAATAGGATATGGAATGGAACGGGACAGTGTGGGACAGGATATGGAATGGGACGGGACAGTGTGGGACAGAATATGTAATGGAACGGGACAGTTTGGGACAGGATTTGGAATTGAACTGGACAGTGTGGGACAGGATACGGAATGGAACCGGACAGTGTGGGACAGCATATGGAATGGAACGGGACAGTGTGGGACAGGATATGGAATGGAACAGGACAGTGTGGGACAGGATATGGAATGGAACGGGACAGTGTGGGACAGGATATGGAATGGAACGGGACAGTTTGGGACCGGAAACGGAATGGAACTAGACAATGTGGGACAGGATATGGAATGGAATGGGACTGAAGGGGACTGGATATGGAATGGAACTGGACATTGTGGGACAGGATATGGAATGGAACGGGACAGTGTGGGACTGGAGTTGGAATGGAACGGGACAGTGTGGGACAGGATATGGAATGGAACGGGACAGTGTGGGACAGGATATGGAATGGAACGGGACAGTGGGGACAGGATATGGAATGGAACGGGACAGTGTGGGACAGGATATGGAATGGTACGCGACAGAATGGGACAGGATATGGAATGGAACGGGACTTTGTTGGACAAAATATGGATTGGAACGGGACAGTGTGGGACCAGATATGGAATGGAATGGGACAGTGTTGGACAGGATATGGAATGGAACAGGACAGAATGGGACAGGATATGGAATGGAACAGGTCAGAATGGGACAGGATATGGAATGGAACTGGACAGTGTGGGACTGGATTTGGAATGGACCGGGACAGTGTGGGACAGGACATGGAATCGAACGGGACAGTGTGGGACAGGATATGGAATGGAATGGGACAGTGTGGGACAGGATATGGAATGGAACTGGACAGTGTGGTACTGGATATGGAAAGGAACAGGACAGTGTGGGACGGGATATGGAATGGAATGGACAGTGTGGGACTGGATATGGAAAGGAACAGGACAGTGTGGGACAGGTTATGGAATGGAACGGGACAGTGTGGGACAGGATATGGAATGGAACGGGACAGTGTGGGACAGGATATGGAATGGAACGGTACTGCGTGGGACAAAATATGGAATGGAGCACGACAGAATGGGACAGGATATGGAATGTAACGGGACAGAATGGGACCGGATATGGAATGGAACGGGACAGTGTTGGACAGGATATGGAATGGAACGGGACAGTGTGCGACAGGATATGGAATGGAACGGGACAGAATGGGACAGGATATGGAATGGAGCGGGACAGAATGGGACAAGATATGGAATGGAACAGGACAGTGTGGGACAGGATATGGAATGGAACGGGACAGTGTGGGACAGGATATGGAACGGAACGGGACAGTTTGGGACAGGATATGGAATGGAACGGGACAGTGTGGGACAGGATATGGAATGGAACCGGACAGTGTGGGCCAGGATATGGAATGGAACGGGACAGTGTGGGACAGGATATGGAATGGAACCGGACAGAATGGGACAGGATATGGAATGGCACGGGACAGAATGGGACGGGACATGGAATGTAACGGGACAGAATGGGACAGGATATGGACTGGAACGGGACAGTGTGGGACAGGACATGGAATGTACGGGATAGTGAGTGACAGGATATGGAGTGGAACGGGACAGTGTGGGACAGGATATGGAATGTACGGGACAGAATGGGACAGGATATGGAATGGAACGGGACAGAATGGGACACGATATGGAATGGAACGGGACAGTGTGGGACAGGATATGGAATGGAACGGGACAGTGTGGGACAGGATATGGAATGGAACGGGACAGTGTGGGACAGGATATGGAATGGAACGGGACAGTTTGGGACAGGATATGGAATGGAACGGGACAGTGTGGGACAGGATATGGAATGGACCCGGTCAGTGTGGTACAGAATATGGAATGAAATGGGACATGGTGGGACAGGATATGGAATGGAACAGGACTGTGTGGGACATTCTATGGCATGGAACTGGACAGTGTGAGACAGGATATGGAATGGAACGGGACAGTGTGGGACAGGATATGGAATGCAACGGGACAGTGTGGGACAGGATATGGAATGTAACGGGACAGTGTTGGACAGGATATGAAATGGAACGGGACAGTGTGGGACAGGATATTGAATCAAACGGGACAGTGTGGGACAGGATATGGAATCAAACGGGACAGTGTGGGACAGGATATGGAATGGAACGGGACAGTGTGGGACAGGATATGGAATGGAACGGGACAGTGTGGGATAGGATATGTAATGGAACGGGACAGTGTGGGACAGGATATGGAATGGAACGGGACAGTGTGGGACAAAACATGGAATGGAACGGGACAATCTGGGAGAGGATATGGAATGTAACGGGACAGTGTGGCACAGGATATGGAATGGAACAGGACAGTGTGGGACAGGATATGGAATGGAACGGGACAGTGTGGGACAGGATATGGAATGGAACGGGACAGTTTGGGACCGGAAACGGAATGGAACTAGACAATGTGGGACAGGATATGGAATGGAATGGGACTGAAGGGGACAGGATATGGAATGGAACTGGACATTGTGGGACAGGATATGGAATGGAACGGGACAGTGTGGGACTGGAGTTGGAATGGAACGGGACAGTGTGGGACAGGATATGGAATGGAACGGGACAGTGTGGGACAGGATATGGAATGGAACGTGACAGTGTGGGATAGGATATGGAATGGAACGGGACTGAGTGGGACAGGATATGGAATAGAACTGCAGTGTGTGGGACTGGATTTGGAATGGAACGGGACACTGTGGGACAGGACATGGAATGGAACGGGACAGTGTGGGACAGGATATGGAATGGAACAGGACAGTGTGGGACAGGATATGGAATGGAACGGGACAGTGTGGGACAGGATATGGAATGGAACGGGACAGTGTGGGACAGGATATGGAATGGAACTGGACAGTGTGGGACAGGATATGGAATGGAACGGGACAGTGTTGTGCAGAATATGGAATGGAACGGGACAGTGTGGGACAGGATATGAAATGGAACGGGACAGTGTTGGAAAGGATATGGAATGGAAGGGGACAGTGTGGGACAGGATATGGAATGGAACGGGATAGAGAATGACAGGATATGGAATGGAACGGGACAGTGTGGGACAGGATATGGAATGGAAAGGGACAGTATTGTACAGGATCTGGAATGTAACGGGACAGAGTGGGACAGGATATGTAATGGAACGGGACAGTGTGTGACCGGATATGGAATGGAACGGGACAGTGTGGGACAGGATATGGAATGTACGGGATAGTGAGTGACAGGATATGGAATGGAACGGGTCAGTGTGGGACAGGATATGGAATGGAACGGGACAGTGTGGGACAGGATATTGAATGGATCGGGACAGTGTGGGACAGGATATGGAATGGAAAGGGACAGTGTGGGACAGGATATGGAATGGAACAGGACTGTGTGGGACATTCTATGGCATGGAACTGGACAGTGTGAGACAGGATATGGAATGGAACGGGACAGTGTGTGACAGGATATGGAATGCAACGGGACAGTGTGGGACAGGATATGGAATGTAACGGGACAGTGTTGGACAGGATATGAAATGGAACGGGACAGTGTTGGACAGGATATTGAATCAAACGGGACAGTGTGGGACAGGATATGGAATCAAACGGGACAGTGTGGGACAGGATATGGAATGGAACGGGACAGTGTGGGACAGGATATGGAATGGAACGGGACAGTGTGGGATAGGATATGTAATGGAACGGGACAGTGTGGGACAGGATATGGAATGGAACGGGACAGTGTGGGACAAAACATGGAATGGAACGGGACAATCTGGGAGAGGATATGGAATGTAACGGGACAGTGTGGGACAGGATATGGAATGGAACAGGACAGTGTGGGACAGGATATGGAATGGAACGGGACAGTGTGGGACAGGATATGGAATGGAACGGGACAGTTTGGGACCGGAAACGGAATGGAACTAGACAATGTGGGACAGGATATGGAATGGAATGGGACTGAAGGGGACAGGATATGGAATGGAACTGGACATTGTGGGACAGGATATGGAATGGAACGGGACAGTGTGGGACTGGAGTTGGAATGGAACGGGACAGTGTGGGACAGGATATGGAATGGAACGGGACAGTGTGGGACAGGATATGGAATGGAACGTGACAGTGTGGGATAGGATATGGAATGGAACGGGACTGAGTGGGACAGGATATGGAATAGAACTGCAGTGTGTGGGACTGGATTTGGAATGGAACGGGACAGTGTGGGACAGGACATGGAATGGAACGGGACAGTGTGGGACAGGATATGGAATGGAACAGGACAGTGTGGGACAGGATATGGAATGGAACGGGACAGTGTGGGACAGGATATGGAATGGAACGGGACAGTGTGGGACAGGATATGGAATGGAACTGGACAGTGTGGGACAGGATATGGAATGGAACGGGACAGTGTTGTGCAGAATATGGAATGGAAGGGGACAGTGTGGGACAGGATATGAAATGGAACGGGACAGTGTTGGAAAGGATATGGAATGGAAGGGGACAGTGTGGGACAGGATATGGAATGGAACGGGATAGAGAATGACAGGATATGGAATGGAACGGGACAGTGTGGGACAGGATATGGAATGGAAAGGGACAGTATTGTACAGGATCTGGAATGTAACGGGACAGAGTGGGACAGGATATGTAATGGAACGGGACAGTGTTGTGCAGAATATGGAATGGAACGGGACAGTGTGGGACAGGATATGTAATGGAACGGGACAGTGTGTGACCGGATATGGAATGGAACGGGACAGTGTGGGACAGGATATGGAATGTACGGGATAGTGAGTGACAGGATATGGAATGGAACGGGTCAGTGTGGGACAGGATATGGAATGGAACGGGACAGTGTGGGACAGGATATTGAATGGATCGGGACAGTGTGGGACAGGATATGGAATGGAAAGTGACAGTGTGGGACAGGATATGGAATGGAACGAGACAGTGTGGGACAGGATATGTAATGGAACGGGACAGTGTGGGTCAGGATATGGAATGGAACGGGACAGTGGGGACAGGATATGGAATGGAACGGGACAGTGTGGGACAGGATATGGAATGGTACGCGACAGAATGGGACAGGATATGGAATGGAACGGGACTTTGTTGGACAAAATATGGATTGGAACGGGACAGTGTGGGACCAGATATGGAATGGAATGGGACAGTGTTGGACAGGATATGGAATGGAACAGGACAGAATGGGACAGGATATGGAATGGAACAGGTCAGAATGGGACAGGATATGGAATGGAACTGGACAGTGTGGGACTGGATTTGGAATGGACCGGGACAGTGTGGGACAGGACATGGAATCGAACGGGACAGTGTGGGACTGGATATGGAATGGAATGGGACAGTGTGGGACAGGATATGGAATGGAACTGGACAGTGTGGTACTGGATATGGAAAGGAACAGGACAGTGTGGGACGGGATATGGAATGGAATGGACAGTGTGGGACTGGATATGGAAAGGAACAGGACAGTGTGGGACAGGTTATGGAATGGAACGGGACAGTGTGGGACAGGATATGGAATGGAACGGGACAGTGTGGGACAGGATATGGAATGGAACGGGACTGCGTGGGACAAAATATGGAATGGAGCACGACAGAATGGGACAGGATATGGAATGTAACGGGACAGAATGGGACCGGATATGGAATGGAACGGGACAGTGTTGGACAGGATATGGAATGGAACGGGACAGTGTGCGACAGGATATGGAATGGAACGGGACAGAATGGGACAGGATATGGAATGGAGCGGGACAGAATGGGACAAGATATGGAATGGAACGGGCCAGTGTGTTACAGGATATGGAATGGAACGGGACAGAATGGGACAGGGTATGGAATGGAATGGGACAGTGTGGGTCAGGACATGGAATGTACGGGATAGTGAGTGACAGGATATGGAATGGAACGGGACAGTGTGGGACAGGATATGGAATGGAACGGGACAGAATGGGACAGGATATGGAATGGAACGGGACAGTGTGGGACTGGATATGGAATGGAACGGGACAGTGTGGGACAGGATATGGAATGGAACGGGACAGTGTGGGACAGGATATGGAACGGAACGGGACAGTTTGGGACAGGATATGGAATGGAACGGGACAGTGTGGGACAGGATATGGAATGGAACCGGACAGTGTGGGCCAGGATATGGAATGGAACGGGACAGTGTGGGACAGGATATGGAATGGAACCGGACAGAATGGGACAGGATATGGAATGGCACGGGACAGAATGGGACGGGACATGGAATGTAACGGGACAGAATGGGACAGGATATGGAATGGAACGGGACAGTGTGGGACAGGACATGGAATGTACGGGATAGTGAGTGACAGGATATGGAGTGGAACGGGACAGTGTGGGACAGGATATGGAATGTACGGCACAGAATGGGACAGGATATGGAATGGAACGGGACAGAATGGGACACGATATGGAATGGAACGGGACAGTGTGGGACAGGATATGGAATGGAACGGGACAGTGTGGGACAGGATATGGAATGGAACGGGACAGTGTGGGACAGGATATGGAATGGAACGGGACAGTTTGGGACAGGATATGGAATGGAACGGGACAGTGTGGGACAGGATATGGAATGGACCCGGTCAGTGTGGTACAGAATATGGAATGAAATGGGACATGGTGGGACAGGATATGGAATGGAACAGGACTGTGTGGGACATTCTATGGCATGGAACTGGACAGTGTGAGACAGGATATGGAATGGAACGGGACAGTGTGGGACAGGATATGGAATGCAACGGGACAGTGTGGGACAGGATATGGAATGTAACGGGACAGTGTTGGACAGGATATGAAATGGAACGGGACAGTGTGGGACAGGATATTGAATCAAACGGGACAGTGTGGGACAGGATATGGAATCAAACGGGACAGTGTGGGACAGGATATGGAATGGAACGGGACAGTGTGGGACAGGATATGGAATGGAACGGGACAGTGTGGGATAGGATATGTAATGGAACGGGACAGTGTGGGACAGGATATGGAATGGAACGGGACAGTGTGGGACAAAACATGGAATGGAACGGGACAATCTGGGAGAGGATATGGAATGTAACGGGACAGTGTGGCACAGGATATGGAATGGAACAGGACAGTGTGGGACAGGATATGGAATGGAACGGGACAGTGTGGGACAGGATATGGAATGGAACGGGACAGTTTGGGACCGGAAACGGAATGGAACTAGACAATGTGGGACAGGATATGGAATGGAATGGGACTGAAGGGGACAGGATATGGAATGGAACTGGACATTGTGGGACAGGATATGGAATGGAACGGGACAGTGTGGGACTGGAGTTGGAATGGAACGGGACAGTGTGGGACAGGATATGGAATGGAACGGGACAGTGTGGGACAGGATATGGAATGGAACGTGACAGTGTGGGATAGGATATGGAATGGAACGGGACTGAGTGGGACAGGATATGGAATAGAACTGCAGTGTGTGGGACTGGATTTGGAATGGAACGGGACACTGTGGGACAGGACATGGAATGGAACGGGACAGTGTGGGACAGGATATGGAATGGAACAGGACAGTGTGGGACAGGATATGGAATGGAACGGGACAGTGTGGGACAGGATATGGAATGGAACGGGACAGTGTGGGACAGGATATGGAATGGAACTGGACAGTGTGGGACAGGATATGGAATGGAACGGGACAGTGTTGTGCAGAATATGGAATGGAAGGGGACAGTGTGGGACAGGATATGAAATGGAACGGGACAGTGTTGGAAAGGATATGGAATGGAAGGGGACAGTGTGGGACAGGATATGGAATGGAACGGGATAGAGAATGACAGGATATGGAATGGAACGGGACAGTGTGGGACAGGATATGGAATGGAAAGGGACAGTATTGTACAGGATCTGGAATGTAACGGGACAGAGTGGGACAGGATATGTAATGGAACGGGACAGTGTTGTGCAGAATATGGAATGGAACGGGACAGTGTGGGACAGGATATGTAATGGAACGGGACAGTGTGTGACCGGATATTAAATGGAACGGGACAGTGTGGGACAGGATATGGAATGTACGGGATAGTGAGTGACAGGATATGGAATGGAACGGGTCAGTGTGGGACAGGATATGGAATGGAACGGGACAGTGTGGGACAGGATATTGAATGGATCGGGACAGTGTGGGACAGGATATGGAATGGAAAGGGACAGTGTGGGACAGGATATGGAATGGAACGAGACAGTGTGGGACAGGATATGTAATGGAACGGGACAGTGTGGGTCAGGATATGGAATGGAACGGGCCAGTGTGGAATAGGATATGGAATGGAACGGGACAGTGTGGGACAGGATATGGAATGGGACGGGACAGTGTGGGACAGAATATGTAATGGAACGGGACAGTTTGGGACAGGATTTGGAATTGAACTGGACAGTGTGGGACAGGATACGGAATGGAACCGGACAGTGTGGGACAGCATATGGAATGGAACGGGACAGTGTGGGACAGGATATGGAATGGAACAGGACAGTGTAGGACAGGATATGTAATGGAACGGGACAATGTGGGACAGGATATGGAATGCAACAGGATATTGTGGGGCAGGAAATGGAATGGAACGGGACAGTGTGGGACAGGATATGGAATGGAACGGGACAGTGTTGGACAGGATATGGAATGGAACTTGACAGTGTGTGTTAGGATATGGAATGGAACGGGAGTGTTGGAGAGGATTTGGAATGTAACGGGACAGTGTGGGACAGGATATGGAATGGAACGGGACAGTGTGGGACAGGATATGGAATGGAACGGGATATGGTGGGACAGGATATGGAATGGAACGGGACAGTGTGGGACAGAATATGGAATGGAACAGGATAGTGTGGGACAGGATATGGAGTGAAATGGGAAAGTGTGGGATAAGGATTTGGAGTGTTACGGGACAGTGTGGGAGAAGACATTTAATGGAAAGGGACAGGGTGGGTCAAGAAATTGCAGGGAATGGGATAGTGTGGGACAGGATATGGAATGGAACGGGACAGTTTGGGACAGGATGCGGAATGGAACGGGACAGTGTGGGTCAGGATATGTAATGGAACGGGACAGTGTGGGACAGGATATGGAATGGAACGGGACAGTGTCGGACAGGATATGGAATGAAACGGGACAGTGTGGGACAGGATATGTAATGGAACGGGACAGTGTGGGACAGGATATGGAATGCAACAGGTCAGTGTGGGACAGGATATGGAATGGAACGGGACAGTTTGGGACTGGATATGGAATGGTACGGGACAGTGTGGGACAGGATATGGACTGGAACGGGACAGTGCGGGACAGGATATGTAATGGAACGGGTCAGTGTGGGACAGCCTATGGAATGGAACCGGACAGTGTGGGACAGGATATGGAATGGAACGGGACAGTGTGGGACAGGATATGGAATGGAACGGGACAGTGTGGGACAGGATATGGAATGGATCGGGATAGTGTGGGACAGGATATGTAATGCATCGGGACAGTGTGGGATAGGATATGGACTGGAACGGGACAGTGTGGGACAGGATATGGAATGGAACGGGACAGTGTGGGTCAGGATATGGAATGGAACGGGACAGTGTGGGACAGTATATGGAATGGAACTGGACAGTGTGGGACAGGATATCGAATGGAGCTGGACAGTGTGGGATTGGATATAAAGTGGAACTGGACAGTGTGGGACAGGATATGGAATGGAACTGGACAGTGTGGGACAGAATTTGGAATGGAACTGGACAGTGTGGGACAGGACATGGAATGTAACGGTACAGTGTGGGACAAGATATGGAATGGAACGGGACAGTGTGGGACAGGATATGGAATGGAACGGGACAGTGTGGGACAGGATATGGAATGGAACTGGACTGTGTGGGCCAGGATATGGAATGGAACAGGACAGTGTGGGACAGGATATGGAATGGAACAGGACAGTGTGAGTCATTATATGGAATGGAACTGGACAGTGTTGGACATTATATGGAATGGAAAGGGACAGTGTGGGACTGGGTATGGAATGGAACAGGACAGTGTGGGACAGGATATGGAATGGAACAGGACAGTTTGGGACAGGATATGGAATGGAACAGGACAGCGTGGGACAGTATATGGAATGGATCTGGACATTTTCGGACAGGATATGGAATGGAACAGGACAGTGTGGGACAGGATATGGAATGGAACGGGACAGTGTGGGACAGGAAATGGAATGGAACGGGACAGTGTGGGACAGGATATGGAATGGAAGGGGTCAGTTTGGGATAGGATATGGAATGGAACGGGACAGTGTGGGACAGGACATGGAATGGAACGGGACAGTTTGGGACAGGATATGGAATGGAACGGGACAGAGTGGGACCGGACATGGAATGGAACGGGACAGTGTGGGACAGGATATGGAATGGAACTGGACAGTGTGGGAGAGGATTTAATGATTTGTGATCAGACAGTTTGTAGCAGGATGGGAAGATGCCGACCAAGGCTGGGAAAATGAGGTACGGTGGAATTTTATCCGCCCAAGTTCGATGGGTCTGGAAACAGGGGTGGGGCCTTTATAATGTTGGGGGAACACGTTGGATGTGCGATGTCTTTGATTTGACTTCTTCCTTACATTTACAGCTGGGAGCTGTGTTTTAGCTTCTGGGACCTCCTCCCCCTCCTCCACCACCATTATTGATTCCCATGCCTGCCAGACATTCATTGGACATTGATGGCAAAATCTGCTTTCATGTTCCGCTGCCTGACCACGCAGCCGTCCAACACAATTTGGACCTCAACGTCAGGACTTCCTCCTTTCAGCCTGACAGTTTGGAACAGGATTGGGTGGGGAGGATGGTCTAGCACATGGACTGGACCCTTTTGCACCTTCACATCTATTTTGGGCACAAGTCCAATTTCTCCCCCGCTGTTGACCCATTGTCCTATTGTGAAAGGGCAGTGCCCTACCCAAAGGCTGAAATGATGTATATGAATAGATACAGGATAATGTTATGAATCCCTCCCACTGGAAGAGGCCATCACCCTCAGTACGAGGTTTCCACCCGTAGCATTTATAAAATTAGCCCCTTTCAGTGCGGAGTGGGATAAAGCTTGACTTTAACACAGTAAAGAGGAAGACTGAGTGAGGTGAAGGTTAGTATCACCAACAAGGGAGAATTACAGAGGTAGTAACTACTCTAACTGATCAGATTTTGCTGGATGTGGCCATCTCTGTCATGTTATTCTTATGATATAATATAGGCTGATTTGCTGTGCAAGAAACGAGGCACATAAGGGATTGAGTAAACATGTTGTGGGTTCATTTATAAAGACTTGTTCATGAGAACAGTTATACACAGTTATAAAGCTTGAAGGCCTCAGAGCTTTGTGTTTGTGTGCTCTGCTCAAAGCAAAAATGAAACTAAGACTGGATCACAAGACACATTTCCCTTCTAGTGATATCATGCTGCTTCCCTTAAAGGCATATTACAACATCCCCCTTTCTTTTCAAAGATACTTTCCCCCTTCCAAAGAAGCATAGCTATTTACGATACACATTTATTTTTAGTTACCATTACATTAGTGAATCGGACTGGTGAATCTATGAGTCTCTAAATCACAGAGGTAATCTGCCGGTATGCACCAGATCTTGTAATGGTAACCTCATCTGGAGGTTTCTTTAATTGCTCAAAGTGACCTGTGGGGTTGTCATTCTTGGATGTTGTTCCTGGTTGCATTCGGGATCGTGTCCTAGTTGCAATAGGATTGTATGGTAGTTGAGGAGCTGAAACGGATCTGATTTGTCCTTGGTTATGCCTTACCTTTGCACCTTTGTGTACAGTGATTTCATAGGGCCTTGATTCTGGACAAATCCTTGTCACCTCAGCTGGTTGCCACGTACCTTCTGTGGGATCCTGGATGCCCATTAGTCATCATCTCTTGTAGTTTTAAAAGTTGCGCTCCAGTTTCTGAGAGAGTAGGATGGGTAAGAGTAAGTAAATTGGAACACACTGGCCTGCCAATCGTGAACTCTGCCGGTGATGGAATAGTTGCACTTAAATGTGTTGCTCTCAGATGTAACATTGCAATGTGGTGCTTGGTCTGTCTACATTTCAGAATTAGAGATTTCACTATACAAGTCATTTGTTCAGCTAGGCCATTGGAACCAGGGTAATGAGGAGAAGAAGTAGTGTGATCGATATTCTACTTCTCACACATATCCTGAAATGGCTTGCTAATAAATTGCAGACTGTTATCTATAGTGGTTTCTCTAGGCACACCAGATGAACTGAAGATAACACTTAGAGTGTGTGTGACAGTTGTGCTTGACATATTGTGCAATGTCGAATAATGGGGTACTTGGTAAAGTATCGACAATGGTGCTGAAGTTCAGTGCCATGGATATGAAAGAGGTCGGGTGCGACTTTGGGCCAAGGATTGGTAGGAACTTCATATGGAATTAATGGTGCCTTGTGCTGACTTGGCATATGCTCCTGACATGCCATGTACTTCTGGACGATGACTTCAATGTCATTGTTCATACCCAGCCAATAGACTGTCTCTCTTGTGAGTCTTCTTGTCCAATCTATACCAACATGTGAGTGATGGGGTTGTTGAAAAATAACAGGTCGCAAAGGTTCTGGTATGGTGACCTGCCTGCATTTAAAAATGACACCCCAGGGGATGCCTAGCTCAGCCTGAGAAGGCCAACATGTTTATGGACACACTGAATTGAATGAGGCTATCTTTTGATGATGGTTTTCCATAGCTTCTATAGTGTAGAAATGTTCGCCATTTCTTCTCATTGCTTCTGGCATTTGTGTTGCGCAAAATGTACCTGATCAATTGTCTGACTTGCATTCTCCTGCAAGCGTGATGTTGCAGCTCCCTTGAAGCTGCCAATTTTGTTGAAGCATTCTAGATATTTCGATAATAGGTCATGAACTGAGGTGACAGAAGTAGTTTCTGAGGTTGATTTCCCTGGTGATGCCTGACTGATCTCATGGATTTTCACTAGTGTGAGATCACGACATGCTGGTAGACCTGTGATCGCTGGGCCTTTAGGTTCAACTATGTAGATCATCTGTGACACCCAGGAGGATTGATTATTTGCACTCCAGGATTATAGATCCTGCACATGGAATTAGTGAACCGTTGTACGCTGAGAGTAAGTTTCGCCATGGCCTTCCACGTCTGTGGATACGTATCTTTTATAATTCACAGGGATAGTATGTTGGCACTTACTCCTGTGTCAATCTTGGCCAATAACAAATAGTTACCAACTTTCTTAGGACAGATAATTTGAATCTTGGCAAATACTTCAAACGGTAAGGTGGCATCTTTGTTTTCCATGAGATTGACTGTGTGAAATGTGTTCACCACTCTTTGTCTCTTCGTACACATCATCGTCATTTCCTGGTTTGTCAATCACTTCATGTATATGTTTTTGAAGGGATACCAGATGGTCATTCTTATTGTTCGAAGGTACCTGTTGTATACAATCTGTTTGGATCAGTGCATGGCCCTTTGTAGCTGCAACAGCCTTTGCCCAATGGCCCTATCTGCCAAAGAGTTGATGAAATGCTGGCCATTTCATTGGTGCATGCAGAAGGTCACACCTTCCACATGTCTTGCTAGGTTTGGGTGTTCTAGTGAGTGCGTCAACAATTTAGGTTGTACTTAGGACCTGTGAGCTTTGTTGTCCTTCGAGGATCACATTGTGTTAATGTCCATCCTTGAGTAGTCCTTTGATGCTATACTGCTTGGGCTTGTCTAGCAGATCTTTCTAGAATGCTTCCAGAGGAGTGGATCTGATCACCAGCACAACGATTCTGTCTGCCAGCTCTGCATTTAAACAATGACGGTACATATCCTTTTCTCTGCATCTGCTGACGAAGTGGCCTCTGGTTTCTGTAGGCTGTTGTCGAAATGACATGAGCTCTAGTCGATGAATACGGAAGTTTAACCTGATTCTGAACTGGTCTTCCAATGCAGTCCATGGCCTGAATTTTACGCACGTTGTGTGCGCGCAATCGGCAGGTCCAGAAGCAGTTACGCTGTACGCTGTACACTCTCGCCCGTGATCGCAGCCTGGGCGTGATTTCATGTTGGCTGGTCAATTAAGGGTCGGCCAGTCTGAAACACGCCGGTGGGGGTGTGAGCGTGGCGAGTGCCGGGTCCAATGGTGATCCGGAGGGGGCATTTAAAAAGCACAGGCAGCTACCTGAAGGCTGCCAGGAGTTAGGAAGGAGGCTCAGGGAGCTGTCAACGAGAGAGTGCAAAATCATATACTTGTTAGGAATGATAGCGACTGCACCCGCTGGGCACGTCAGGCAGGAGCGCAATGTCGGTGGGTACTCTGCCCCCCGGTTCTCTGACAGGTGCCTCCGCGCTCCAGTGGAGGCAGTGTGTGCCTGGCATGACATACTCATGGCGAGAGGAGGCCACCCCACCAAATGAATAAAGCCTGGATGAAGATGGCTGCCCAGGTGAGTGGGCATGATCCAGTGCCGGAAACGGTTCAATGATCTTCTGCGCTCCACAAGGGTGAGTGCTGACTTGGCATGGAACTGAGTATAGATGCCTTGGAGGGTGGCCATTCCTCATGGTGCTCAGGGGTGTGAGATGCAGAGTGTCAAATGGCACATATCCCTGTGCGTGCCAAAGCTGGGAGATGTGCCTGCTTGCCTTGTGTGAAGGGTGAGGTGTGCTTAAGTGACGGGCACCTCAATCTGCATCTCCTTGGGTGGGTGGGGGTGAGGCTGGTATGGTGTGACAGGTAGAGAGTGCACTAATGAATACACTTTTTCCCATAAAGGAGAAGAGAAGCCATAATACACTGGAGCGTGCTCGAACGGGTGGTGGGGTCCCAAACTTACTGATACTTTCCAAGTTTGAGATGGATGCTCTGGACATGGAATGTGAGTGTGGAGCAAGGTCCACAGGTCGTGGAGAGGCAGGGGTCTCGGAGGGAGATAAGAGACCAGTGGACAGGTGAGAGACTGGGGAAGTGTGTAAGGTATGTAGGATTGTGGCATCACCAATGAGTTCTAATCAACAGTCCCCATTGCTCGTCCAATCACAGTGCTGCAGTGAGGTAGTTGTCCATTCTGACAGGGAGCCGTAGTTCCTGCACAGTCACTTTGTTACAATGGAATAAACTGACGTATTCTGTTCCTCCCTCAGAAGTGCCATCCTCATGATGCCCGGTAGCTCCTGAAAACCCACCCTGACACCCGAGATGGAGCCGCGGACAGATGCACCATGTCACATCATCTCTCTGAACCAAGTACCAGTGCAGATACAGGCACGTCGGTGGGCAATAGTGCATCAGATCAGTTGGTCGTGCACAGTGGTGAGGGCTTATCACACTCGCTTGAGGAGCTGTCAGAAGCAGAGAGTGCCTAATGTGCCAGCAGTCGGGGGACTGCTAGACACCAGGAACAGGCTGAGTCCGAGGCACATGATGAGCCTCTGGAGTTGTCCATCAGGCAGCAGGTGATGATGTCCAGCAGGATGCAGGGGAAGATCCGGCGGAGATGCCTGGTGGGTCTGCAGGCCAGGGTCTCTGCCATGGAGGAATCCATGCGGAGCGTGAGCACTGCATTGAACTGGAGCTCCGAGCGCACAGCCTCTTCTGTTGAGAGCTTGTCAGGGGAATGGGAACCTGAGGGGTAGCTCAAATTAAAAGGGAGTAAAGCTGGTAACAGGAAGTAGAAAGATAGCAAGCAAAATTAGAAGGCAGAAAAAGCACAGGAGAGAATCAACTCAAACCTAGAATGTGGAATAATGTCAAAAAGGCTAAGTCAAGGACACTCTACCTGAACGCATGCAGCATTTGCAACAAAACAGATGATTTAAAGGCACAAATTGAAGTAAATGGGTATGATCTAATTGCCATTATGGAAATGTGGCTACAGGGTGACCAAGGCTGGGAACTGAATATTCAAGGATATTTGGCTTTTGGGAAGGACAGGCAATAAGGAAAAGGAGGTGGTGTTGCGATGATAATAAGGGATGGAATCAGTACATGAGCAAGGGAGAGTCTCAGATCGGAAGAACAAAATGGTGGAATCTGTTTGGATGGAGCTAAGAAACAGCAAGGAACAGAAAACATTGGTAGGAGTTGTTTATAGGCCACCAAACAGTAGTGTGGGGCATGGTGTTACTCAGGAGACTAGAGAAGCATGCAGCATGGGTAATACAGTAATCATGGGTGACTTCAATCTGCATATAGACTGGGTAAGTCTAATGAGCACTAATGCTGTGAAAGATGAGTTTCTGGAGTGTGTTAGGGATGGTTTTCTAGAGTAGTATGTTGAGGAACTGACTAGAGAACAGGCTATTTTAGAACTAGTATAATGTAACAAAGAGCTAATTAATAATCTTGTTTTAAAAGAACCTTTAGGGATGAGTGAGCATAATATGATAGAATTTTACATTATGTTTGAAAGTGAGGTAATTCAGTCTGAAACCACGGTGTTAAATTTGAACAAAGGAAATTATGAAGGTATGAGGGGCAAATTGGCTGAGGTGGATTGGGAAAATACATGAAAAGGTACGACAGCACACAGGCATGGGATAGTCTTTAAGGAATTAATGCATAGTTGACAGCAACTATACATCCCTTTAAGGCACAAAAACACAAAAAGAAAAATTAGTCAATCTTGGCCCACAAAGGAAGTTAAGGATTGAATAAGGTTAAAAGAAAAGGCCTATAAAGTTGCCAGAAATAGTAGTAACCTTGAGGATTGAGGGATTTTAGAATACAGCAAAGAAGGACCAAGAAACCGATAAAGAAAGAATAGAATGTGAATGCAAACTAGCAAAAGACATAAAAATGGACGTGAAAGCTTCTATAGGGATGTAAAAAAGAAACGTTTGGCTAAGGTAAATGTGGGTCCATTACAGACAGAGTCAGCAGAATTCGTGATAGGGAATCGAGAAATGGCAGAGAAACTAAATGATTACTTTGTGTCTGTCTTCAGTGAGGAAGATACAAGAAATCTCCCAGAACTAGAGATCCAAGGGACTAGGGAGAATGAGGAATTGAAGGAAATTAGAATTAGTAAGAAGGTTGTATTGGAGAAATTAATGGGATTGAAGGTTGATAAGTCTCCAGGAATTGATAATCTACACCCAGAGTGTTGAAAGAGGTAGCTATGGAGATAGTGGATGCATCGGTGATCCTCCTCCAAAATTCTATGAACTCAGCACCTCAGGCAGTGGAGTTCAGTTTTAATGACAGCAGGTATGCCCAAATAGATGGTGTTGCCATTGGATAGAAACATAGAAACATAGAAACTAGGAGCAGGAGTGGGTCATTCGGCCCTTCGAGCCTGCTCCACCATTCAATATGATCATAGCTGATCCTCTATCTCAATGCCGTACTCCCGCTCTCTCCCCACCTTTAGAGTTCAGAAATCTATCTATTTCCTTCTTAAATATATTCAGTGGCTTGGCCTCCACAGCCCTCTGTGGTAGACAATTCCATAGGTTCTCCACCCTGAGTAGCAGGAAGAATAAAAAGGAAGCTTATTATCTAAATGGTGAGAGATTGCAGAGCTCTGAGATTCAGAGGGATCTGGGTGTCCTAGTGCATGAATCACAAAAGGTTAGTATGCAGGTACAGCAGGTAATTAGGAAAGCTAATAGAACATTATCGTTTATTGTGAGGGGAATTGATTACAGAAGTAGGGAGGTTATGCTTCAGTTGTACAGGGCAGGAATGTGGGGCTGAGGTTACATACATTCAGATCAGCCATGATCTTATTGAATGGCAGAGCAGGCTCGAGGGGCCGAGTGGCCTATTCCTGCTCCTAATTTGTATGTTCATACGAACATCTCAGTCATCTCCTCATCTCAGTCTTAAATGGTCTACCCAGTATCCTGAGACTGTGACCCCTGTTCTAGACCCCCAGCCAGGGGAAACATCATCCCTGCATCCAGTCTGTCCATCCCTGTCAGAATTTTATACGTTTCAATGAGATCCCCTCTCATTCTTCTAAACTCTAGTAAATCCAGGCCCAGTTGGCCCAACCTCTCCTCCTACGACAATCCTGCCATCCCAGGAATCAGTCTGGTGAACCTTTGCTGCACTTTCCCTATGGCCAGTATATCCTTTCTTAGATAAGGAGTCCAAAACTGCACTAAATACTCCAGGTGTGGTCTTAACAAGGCCTTGTACAAGGGCACCCAGGTTCCTTTGTACATCAACATTTTCCAATCTATCACCATTTAAATAATACTCTGCCATTCTGTTCCTCCTACCAAAGTGGTAACTTCACACGTATCCACATTATACTCCATCTGCCATGTATTTTGCCCACTCATTCAACTTGTTTAATTCGCCTTCAAGCCTCAAAACAGCCCCCTCATTGCTCACATTCCCACCTAGTTTTGTGTCACCAGCAAACTTGGAAATATTACAGTTTGTTCCCTCATCCAGATCATTGATATTGTGAATAGCTGGGGCCCAAGCACTGATCCCTGCAGCACCCCACTAGTCACCACCTGCCACTCTGAAAAAGACCCATTTATTCCTATTCTCTGTTCCCTGTCTGTTAACCAATTCTCAATCCATGCCAATATATTACCCCCAATCCCATGTGCTTTAATTTTACACACTAACCTCTTTCAGCGTTCTGAAAATCCAAATACACCACTTCCACTGGTTCCCCCTTATCTATTCTTCTAGCTACATCCTCAAAAAACTTCAGCAGGTTTGTCAAACATAATTTCCCTTTCATAAATCCATGTTGACTTTATCTAACCCTGTTGATATTTTCTAAATGTCCTGTTATTGCATCCTTATAATAGATTCCAGCACTTTTCCTAGGCCCAGCTCTCGCAAACGTGTAAGGTACAGACTGTACCCAACCAGCCGTGCTGCAAAACTCAAAAATCAGTGTCCAACATTAGCTGTGATCCCACGGTTGGACAACATTTGTTAAATAATCCTCAATGTGCTGAGAATTAATTTAAACCAATTTAAGATTGTCAGCCGGGCTTGCATGTGGCGCATTTGTGTATACTGGAAGCTACATTATATGTTAACACAGGGCCCTGTTCTTTGCAGACAGAAAGAACATGTACAGACATTGCTCCTGTTGCAGCTAAACAAAATAAGTGACAGCCATTCACTGGCTCATTCCTCAGGGCAATGCCTTGACCAATTAGGGTCAAGCTGCCGGGTTTAAATTTCAAACAATGCTTGGCAGTTAACTGTCAGTCACCATTGGTGCTGCATTCTTCATGTCAACGCCACTTGCCATCCAATCAGCACTGTCTTCACATACAGTATAAATTGTTGTTTCCCCCTATATTGGTATCCTTGCAAATGGAGGGAGAGAGGAAACAGGGAACTATAGGCCTGTTAGCCTTGCATCAGTAGCAGGGAAAATGCTGCAATCTGTTATAAAGGACATGATAATTGGACACTTGGATAATAATGATCTGATTGGGCATAGTCAACATGGATTTATGAATGGGAAATCATGATGAATCTGCTAGAGTTTTTTTGAGGATGTTACTAACAGAATTGATGAAGGGGAGTCAGTGGATGTAGTATATTTGGATTTTCAGAAGGCTTTCAATAAAGTCCCCCACAGGAGGTTGGTTAGCAAAATGAAAGCGCGTTGGATAGGGGGTAGTATACAGGCTTAGATTAAGGATTGGTTATCAGACAATAGAGCGAGTAGGAATACAGCGAGTAGGAATAAACAGATCATTCTTGCATTGGCAGGCTCTGACTAACAGCGTAATGAAGGGATCAATACTCAGGACCCAGCTGTTCACAATATATATCAATGATTTTGATGTGGGGACCAAATGTAATATTTCCAAGTTCACGGATGACACAAAGCTAAGTCGGAATGTGTGTTGTGAGGAAGATGCAAAGTGGCTTCAAGGGGATTTGGACAGACTTGGTGAGTGGGCAAGAAGATGGCAGATGGAATATAATGTGGAAATCTGAGAGGTTATCCGCTTCAGTAGGAGGAACAGATGTGCAGAGTATTTCTTAAATGGTGAGAGATTAGAAAGTGTAGATGTACAAAGGGACTTGGGTGTCCTCAACAATAAATCACTGAAGGCTAACATGCAGGTGCAGCAGGTAATTAGGAAGGTTAGGGTATGTTGGCCTTTATCACAAGAGGATTTGAGTACAGGAGTGGCGAAGTCTTGCTTCAGTTGTAGGGAACCTTGGTTAGACCGCACTGTGTGCACTGTGTGCAGTTTTGGTCCCCTTATCTTAGGAAGGATATTACTGCCATACAGAGAATACAACAAAGTTCACCAGACTTGTTCCCAGTATGGCAGGACTGCCCTGTGAAGAGAGATTGGGGAAACTGGGCCTGAATTCTCTAAAGTTTCGAAGAATGAGAGGTGATCTCACTGAAACCTACAAAATACTTAAAGGGATAGACAGGGTAGATGCAGGTAAGATGTTTCCCCTGGTTGGGGAGTCTAGAAACAGGATACACAATGTCAAAATAAGGGAGAAGCCACTTACAGCTGAGATGAGGAGAAATCTTTTTACTCAGGGGGTTGTAAGTCTTTGGAATTCTCTACCCCAGAGTGCTGAGGAAGCTCAGTCATTGAGTATGTATAAGACAGAGATTGACAGACTTCTAAATACTAATAACATAAAGGGAGATGGGGACAGTGCGGGAAGAAGACATTGAAGTGGATGATCAGCCATGATCATATTGAATGGCGGAGCAGGCTCGATGGAGAGGTGGGATGATTTCAATGTTAAATCAGTTAGGGAAAGAGAAATGAAGAGAGGGAAAGAAAGATTGATTTAACTGAGAAGAGAAAACGAAGAATAAAATGGAAAAATGCATTTGGACATTTGTTGAAATCTCCAACAACATTTTATTCCCTAGAGACATTTTATTCAATTGAGATTGAAGTTTAAATTGCTCCACTTTTGATCTAGAGAGGTTGATTGCATTGAAATAACCATTCTCGCATTGTTAAAAGGGTACTTGCACTCTTAGTTACCAGATGCAACTTTCTGTGGTGAGTTAATGAATACTTAAGGCTGGGGTTTTTTTGGTGTCACCAAATTCCTGCCCAAAGCCAATGGACATTTGGCTGCCTCTCCAAATTTTCTGTCCCACCCACGATGGGTCCCACTGTGGGCGGGACCAGAAATTTCCTTCTTTAGTGTGTAAACCAACAAGTTTGTGGAAGTAATGCGGAGGCTAAGGGAGAGATGCCATTTGTGGGAAGCAAATGGTGGCGCAGTGTAAATCAAACAGCAAATTCTGGAGACTGGCAACTCATGGTATATCTCTTAATCCTCAACCTACACATGAATAATGGTGTACATTGTGAATAAATCTTTATTTTGCCAGGAATATATGACTCACAATTTATAAAATGGACAACATTTAATTGGTTTCATTTCTTCCCAGGACCAATGGGTCAGTTTTGATTATAAACTTATTTTTTAACAATTCTTTTAGTGTTTTTTCTTTATCTCCAGCTCTGTGTACAAGACACAACAGTCCCCATTTATCAACTTTATCAATGTTTGGAAATTAAATTGGTTTAATGTGCTGATAAACATGATTACGTTTTGATCCTTTGCTGACGTCGATTGAAATGGTCTATACAAATATCAGGTAAATTGACTTAAAAACAATTTGTAACAGGCTATAAAGGGGCATAATTATCACTTGAAACCCTAGAGCACTCATGGCTGCTCATTAAATCCTAAAGAGTATCCTGGCGTACATTTATCCCTCAACCAACATCACTAACACAGATCTGGTCATTCTGACGTTGCTGATTGTGGGAACTTGCTGTGTGCAAATAGACTGTTGCATTTTCTAGATTGCAAAAGGGACAAAAAAAAAAAAATCAGAAGCAAAATACTGCAGATGCTGGAAATCTGAAATAAAAACAGAAAATGCTGGTAAAACTCGGCAGGTCTAGAGTGGAGAGAGAAACAGAGCTGACGTTTCAAGTCCATATGACTCTTCTTCAGAGCTAAAGAGAAGTAGAAGTGTGATGGATTTTAGACTGTTTAAGAGGGGGTGGAGCAGGTGGAGCAAAATAGAAGGTCAGGGATAGGTGGGAGCTAAGGAGAGATTGACAAAGATATCATGGACACAAGACAAAGGGAGTGTTAACAGTCATAGTAAAGACTAAAGAAGGTGCTGATAGTGGCATAAAGGTAAGAGCAGAATGTGTTAATAGCAGAACAAGGGTCAGCATTCTGAAAGCACTACAGAGAAACTAGTAAGGGGCTGGTTGGGGGAAAAGGATTTTTAAAAAATGAATAAAAATAAATAAATAAAAAATTAAACTTAAAAACCCCCAAAAATAGATTTTAAAAAAGGTAAAGATGGAGGAGAGAGTTCATGGTCTGACGTTGTTGAACTCAATATTCAGCCCGGAAGGCTGTAAAGTGCCTAGTCGGAAGATGAGGTGCTGTCCTCCAGTTTGCGTTGAGCTTCACTGGAACATTGCAGCAGGCCAAGGACGGACATGTGGGCATGAGAGCAGGGTGGTGTGTTGAAATGGCAAGCGACAGGGAGGTCTGGGTCATGCTTGTGGACAGACCGAAGGTGTTCTGCAAAGTGGTCACCCACTGCGTTTGGTCTCTCCAATGTAGAGGAAACCGCATTGGGAGCAGTGAATGCAGTAGACTAAATTGAGGGATGTGCAAGTGAAATGCTGCTTCACTTGAAAGGAGTGTTTGGGCCCTTGGACGGTGAGGAGAGGGGAAGTAAAGGGACAGGTGTTGCACCTTCTGTGGTTGCATGGGAAGGTGCCGTGGGAGGGGGTTGAGGTGTAGGGGGTAATGGAGGAGTGGACCAGGGTGTCCCGGAGGGAACAGTCCCTGCGGAATGCCGCCAGGGGGGGTGAAGGGAAGATGTGTTTGGTGGTGGCATCATGCTGGAGTTGGCGGAAATGGCGGAGGATGATCCTTTGAATGCGGAGGCTGGTGGGGTGATAAGTGAGGACAAGGGGGACCCTTCTGGAAGGGAGAAGAAGGTGTGAGGGCGGATGCGGGGAGATGGGCCTGACACGGTTGAGGGCCCTGTCAACCACCGTGGGTGGAAAACCTCGGTTATGGAAGAAGGAAGACATGTTAGATTGGGCAGTCCTGTCTTACCCCTCACAGGGCGTGAGTTAACAACACAATTTGCACACAGGTTAACACTAACTGGGTTCACTCACAAACTGCAAAGCACTTCATTCCCTGCTTTGGCCTGTGATTGGCTTCGGGACCCCACAGGACTCATGTTTAGATATATCCTCTCCTGGATGGTCAGTAGCTGGGGTCAGCGGGGTCCTGGGCCTTCACCAGAAGGTGAACTCATTCATTCAAAATCCTTTTCAGCAAGGATTTATGAGCTGATTAGATCACCACCCACCCTGGTCAGCCGGGGACAGTACAGCCTGGGCTCTCCTTCTGGGTCTGGATAGACCAGCATGACCAGGTCCAGGTTGCCTGTGGTCACATATTTCCAACAGCAACATGACTCAGCCTGAGAACAATAACTGACCTTTCAGCACTAAGAGAACTTTGATTTAGGTACGTTTTAAGATCACAGAATTCTTTCCTATACTGAGTTCAAGAGAAGTATTATTCTGTTTGTGACTTACACACAGGGACACACCCTTTCAGACTGGATGGTTTTCTTTTTCCCGCCCACTTTCCACTGCCCACTGTCAGTTAGGCTCATCAATGAGCCATTTAAAGCTAACTATCCCTGAGGCCACAGGGATTTAATGGGTCTCCAGTGCCTCCTGGGGGCTGCCTGTCAGTGGCCTATCAGGAGTCTCTCATTGACAGGCACTCAGTGCCCAATTGATGGACCTGGCATCAGGAAGGGAAGGGGATGGAAGGGAAGGGGATGGGGGTGAGGGAAAGCCACCTTGCTGCCCTTGCATCCAATTCGCCCTTCCCCACGGGTTGGTGGGAGGTCTCCGCATTGGGAGCAGTGAATGCAGTAGACCAAATTGAGGGAAGTGCGAGTGAAGCGCTGCTTCACTTGAAAGGAGTGTTTGGGCCCTTGGACGGTGAGGAGTGGGGAAATAAAGGGGCAGGTGTTGCACCTTCTGCAGTTGCATGGGAAGGTGCCGTGGGAGGGGTTGAGGTGTTGGGGGTGATGGAGGAAAGGACCGAGGTGTCCCGGAGGGAATGATCCCTGCGGAATGCCGCCAAGGGGGGTGAAGGGAAGATGTGTCTGGTGGTGGTATCATGCTGGAGTTGGCGGAAATGGCGGAGGATGATCCTTTGAATGTGGAGGCTGGTGGGGTGATAAGTGAGGACAAAGGGGACCCTATCATGGTTCTGGGAGGGAGGAGAAGGCGTGAGGGCGGATGCGTGGGAGATGGGCCAGACACGGTTGAGGGCCCTGTCAACCACCATGGTTGGAAAACCTCGGTTAAGGAAGAAGGAAGACATGCCAGAGGAACTGTTTTGGAAAGTGGCATCATCAGAACAGATGCAACGGAGGCGAAGGAACTGAGAGAATGGGATGGAGTCCTTACAGGAAGCGGGGTGTGAGGAGCTGTAGTCGAGGTAGCTGTGGGAGTCGGTAGGCTTGTATGAATATTGGTGGACAGTCTATCACCAGAAATTGAGACAGAGAGGTCAAGGAAGGGAAGGGAAGTGTCAGAGATGGACCATGTGAAAATGATGGAGGGGTGGAAATTGGAAGCAAAATTAATAAATATTTCCAGATCCAGATGAGAGCATGAAGCAGCACCGAAGTAATCATCGATGTACCGGAGAAAGAGTTGTGGGAGGGGGCCTGAGTAGGACTGGAACAAGGAATGTTCCACATACCCCATAAAGAGACAGGCATAACTGGGGCCCATGCGGGTACCCATAGCCACACCTTTTATTTGGAGGAAGTGAGACGAGTTTAAGGAGAAATTGTTCAGTGAGAGAACAAGTTCAGAGAGACGGAGGAGAGTAGTGGTGAATGGGGATTGTTCGGGCCTCTGTTCAAGGAAGAAGTGGAGAGCCCTCAGACCATCCCGGTGGGGGATGGATAATGGCAGCATGGTTAAACATACTGTACAAAGTGAATAGACTGATGAGATTGACGTGACAACAGACAATACAGATAATTCCCGTCAACACCCTACAGGGCAAACAAGGCAGTGCCAAATACTGTAATATCCAGTGTTTCTCTGAGAATGCAGCTCTGCTCATTAGAAACTGGCTTTGTTATATATCTCCAGCTTTCATTGGCTGCAAACAAGGATGATATCCAAAAGTGTTTTGGTAAATGCTGAATGCTGATTTCTTCTCAAACCCCAGGGTACTGGATACCTGAAATGATAACGAAGAATGAACCAGGGAATGGCTGTCACTTATTTTGTTTAGTTGCAATAGGCGCAATATGTGTACATGTTCTTTCTGTCTGCAAAGAGCAGGGCCCCGTGTATTAATTTACGTAGCTTCCAGTACACGCAAATGTGCCATACTGTGCGCCCAACTGACAGTCTTAAATTGGTTGTCAGCATAATTCTTGGCACACTGAGGATTATTTAGTAAATGTTGTCCAATCGCGGAATCAGGTCTAATGTTGGACACTGTGTTTTGAGTTTTGCAATCACGAGCTGGGTACGGTCTGTACCTTGCCCATTGCGAATAGCGGCTGGGACATGCTGTTTGATACGATCCACCAGTCCTTCTGTGATTCCGCGATTTCAGATTGTCAGTTGGGCTGATAGGAACCGAGGAAATGGTTGAGACTTTGAACAAATGTTTTGTATTGGTCTTTATGGTAAAAGCATCCCAATAATAGAAGAAAATCAGGGGGCAAAAAGGAAGGAGGAACTTAAAACAACTATTATCACTAGAGAAAAAGGATTCGGTGCACTAATAGGGCTAAAAGCTGACAAGTCCCTGGACCTGTTGGTTTGCATCCTAGGGTCTTAATAGAAGTGGCTGTAGAGATAGTCAATGCATTGGTGGTCATCTTCCAAACTTGCCTAGATTCTGGAAAGTTCCTAGCAAATTGGAAAACTGCAAATGTAACACACTTATTCAAAAAAGGAGGGAGATGAAAAACAGGAAACTATAGGCCAATTAGCTAAATATCTGTCAATGGGAAAATTCTGGAATCCAGTAGTAGCAGGATGTTTAGAAAATTGTAATACAATCAGGCAGTCAACATGGTTTTGTGAAAGTGAAATTGTGTTTGACAAATTTGTTAGAGTTTTATGAAGACGTAACAAGTGGAGTGGGTAAAGGGGAACCAGTTGATGTAGTGTATTTAGATTTCAGAAAGGCATTCAATAAGGTACCACTTAAAATGTTACTGCACAAGATAAGAGCCTATGGTGTTGCGGGTAATATATTAACTTGGATAGAGCATTGACTAACAAAGAGAAAACAGGTTTGGGGTAAAAGGATCATTTTCAGCTTGGCAAGCTACAACTAGTGGGATGCCACAAGGATCAGTGCTGGGGCTGAAAATATTTATAATCTATATTGATGACTTGGATGAAGGGATTGAGCTTATTATAGCCAAATTTGCTGATGATTGTGGGAAAACAAATTGAGAGGAGGGCACAAAAAGTATGCAGAGGGATATAGATACATGAAACACAAAAAGTTAACATGATGAGTAGCAAGTAATTAGAAAGGCAAATGGAATGTTGGCCTTTATTGCAAGGGGAATGGAATATAAAAGTAGAGAAATCTTGCTACAATTGTACAGCGCATTGGTGAGACCACATCTAGAGTGCTACACACAGTTTTGGTTTACTTATTTAAGAAGGGATATACTTGCATGAGAGGCAGTTCAGAGAACGTTCACTCGGTTGATTTCAGGGTTGAAGGTGCTGTTGCATGAGGAAAGGTTGAGCATGTTGGGTCTATCCTATACTCACTGGAGTTTAAAAAAGTCAAAGGTGATCTTATTGAAATACGTAAGATTCTGAGGGGAGATGCTTGAGGTTGATTCCCCTGGTGGGGGAATCTAGAACTAGTGGGGATAGTTTCAGAATTAGGGATTATCCATTTAAGATGGAGATGAGGAGGAATTTCTACTCTCAGATGATTGTGGATCTATAGGATTTTCTACTTCACAGAGCTGTGGAGGCTGAGTCATTGAACAGATTCAAGGCTGAGATAGACAGGTTCTTGGACGATGTGGAGTCAATGTTATGGGGAACAGGCAAGAAAGTGAATTTGAGGCCAAGATCAGATCAGCCATGATCTTATTGAATGGCGCAGCAGGCTCTCAGGAGCAAAAGGAACATAGGAACACAGGAACTTAGGAGCAGGAGAAGGCCATTTGGCCCCTTGAGCCTCTCTGCCATTTAACTAGATCATGGCTGATTTTCTACCTCAATTCTATCTTCAACTACTATCCCCCTTCCTTTGATGTTCCTGGTATTTAGAAATCGATTGAGCTCTCCTTTGAGTATACTCAATGACTGAGCCTCCACAGCCCTCTGGGGTCGAGAACTCCAAATATTCACCACCCTCTGAGTGAAGAAATTCCCCCTCATCTTGGTCCTAAATGGCCTGCCCCTTATTCTGAGACTGACTCTCCTGGTTCTAGCCCCCAACCCCCCCAACCAGGGGAAACATCCTTCCTGCATCTACCCTGTCAGGCCCTGTAAGAATTTTGTACACTTCACTGAGATCACCTCTCACTTTTCTAAACTCTAGAGAATACAGGCCCAGTCTCCTCAATCTGTCCTCACAGGACAATCCCGCCATCCCAGGGATCAGTCTGGTGAACCTTTGCTGCACTCCCTGTATGGCCAGTATATCCTCCCTTAGGTAAGGAGACCAAAACTGCACACAATACTCCAGGTGTGGTCTCATCAGGCTCCATATAACTGCAGTAAGATTTCCTTACTTCTGTACTCAAATCCCCTGCAGCAAAGGCTAACATACCACTTGCCTTTCTAATTGCTTGATGCATCTGCATGTTAGCTTTTAGTGACTTATGAACAAGAACTCCTAGGTCCCTTTGGACATCAATACTTCTCAATCTCTCCCTATTTAAGAAATACTCTGCTTTTATGTTTTTCCTACCAAACTTCACATTTTTCCACGTTATATTCCATCTGCCATGTTCTTGCCCACTCACTCAGTCAGTCTAAATCCCCTTGAAGCCATTGGCCTAATCTTGCTCCTCTCTCTTATGTAAAACAGATTTCTCCATATTGCATATTGTAATAACCTGTGTTCCTCAGTTTTTTTGCTAGTTACATGATCTAGCGCAGGCTAACCACACATATTACTTTCAGGGAATTCTCCTGGAAGTAAATCAGTCAGCAGGCAGAAGCTTAAGTAGATGATGAAAAAGCAGGGGTATCAGGGGGACCTTGTCTTCCAAAGATTGGCGTTTATAGTTTGGGCTATATAGGTTGGGGTATATGGCATAGGGTTTATGGATTTGTTCATATGTATTGGGGTTTATGGGTTTGGGGGTATAAGGGTTTGGATTGTATACATTAAGGTGTGTGTATTGGAATTTTTGGGATAGACTGTATGTGTCGAGGTGAATCCATCAGAATTTGAGGGATGAGATGATTGTACAGATTGGGCTGCATAGGTCACTTAAAGCAGTGGCAGTACCTGTGTCCAGGACGCACTCGCATCCTTTCAATGGTTCCATATATTGGTCCGTGCTTAACTTTCAACCCTCATCTGTACATTGGAGGTAGTCACACCCTGGGAGCCTATTGCTACTTTTTCCCACAATTAGTGCACTTATATTCGGACTAAGTTGTGAAATATGGTCACAGATTTCAAATCTTCATCATTAGTGTCAGCCTTGGTTCAGTGGTGGTACTCTTGCTTGTGGGGTTAAAGGTTGTAAATTCAAGCCACATTTGAGAAAATTGAGCACATAATCCAACCTGGCACTGGAGCACAATACTGGGGGTGCTAC
Organism: Cetorhinus maximus; assembly: GCF_964194155.1. Lineage (NCBI taxonomy): Eukaryota > Metazoa > Chordata > Chondrichthyes > Lamniformes > Cetorhinidae > Cetorhinus > Cetorhinus maximus. The sequence goes on from NW_027596206.1 coordinate 197,267, forward strand.
ATTGTCAGAGGTGCTGTTTCTTGAATGTTAAAATAAGACTCCAATCACTCAAATATCCAATGACATTATTAAAAGAGCAGGAGAGTTCTCCTCGTGTCCTGACCAATAGTTATTCTTCAATAAACACAACCAAAAACACATTATCTGATAATTTAAACTTTAGAATGTTCGACCTAAATGGAGTTGGTGTACTTGGTGTACTTGGTGCCTTTGGAGTCAGCGTGTTTGGCCAGTTCGCCTGGCAGTATGAGGCAGATGGCGCTCTGGATCTCTCTGGCCGAGATGGTGTGGTGTTTGTTGTATTGAATGAGGTGTGAGGCCTTGGAGGCGATGCACTCGAAAATGTCAACAATGAAGGAATTCATAACACTCATGGCCTTGGAGGAGATCCTGGTGAAAGGGTGGAGCTGGGTCAGCCCCCTGTATACGTAAGTGGGATAGCTCTGCTTGCGAGATTTCCTCCACTTCTTGGGGACTTCTTGGTGACTTTAGTCAGCGACTGCTTCAATGCCTTGTGGGTCACACCACCCTTAGCTGCAGCCACCACTTCAGGCATTCCACTCGACTTGGACCAATTCAAATCTGGCGCACTTCAGTTTGTGGGGTCTTGCTCTGTATAGTTTGGCTGCTGCATTTCCTGCATTACAACAATGGTCTCACTTCAGTTGAATTGGTTGTGACATGGGAGGCCCTGAGTTTGTGAACATTTCTAAATGCATGTTCACTGTGCTGTTGGATTCTCCAGTGGGTGGTCTAAAGCTCCCACGATGGTCCAATCAGACTAGACTACAGACTAGGACAATCCCAGGTTTCCACCTGGTCCGGATTGAGTTTGCTGATCTCCATTGTGACATCAGGTGAGGAGGCTACATACGACCTCAGTGCAGGGAAGTTAAAAAAACACAAAGCCAGTGTCCTTGCTTCCGATTTCTACTCAGTGACCCAGCTGCAAGGTGTTTGGGTGTGTGTGTGTTTGCACAAAGACCAGATCAGCTAAATTACTCTTCACTTTCAAGTACTCTCGTCTTTGAGTAGAGAAAGAACACTGGGTGTAGAGCCCGCCAGGAATCAAACCCATCAGAAAAGAACATTGTGGAAAGAACACATTGGTTGACTGACAGCTTTAAGGTCAGAGTTTACATGGCCCAAGCTGTTAGTTTTAACTTCAGATAAGATCATGTGCTGCTTTAAATAATTTTTGTTTGATTGGAATGAAGTTTATCTTATCGCAATTTTATTTTTCCACACTACCATTTCACATTAATCATTGGAAGGTTTAAAGGTATTTACCACTCAATCTGCTGAATATCTTCAAATATCTTCAAATATCTGCTGGCTTGTTTACTTAAGGTATCATCCAATGTAGTGCTGAAACATTCAGACCAGGGTCAATCTCAATCAGTCCTGAGCTACCCAGGGTGCTACACCAGGACTTTATGTCCCTGGGCTAAGCCATCGCTGCAACACTCACATGGTCAAACAGCCTGGCAGACATCACTGTCAATACTCACAGAGGAATAGGTCTGGAGGCCTGAGGAGTCCAGTGGGAGTCAGCGCTCCAAGAGGGGAGGCGAAGAGGTGCTCATTTCACGGGGATGTACAAATCATTACTGCACTCTGTTTCAAAACTACAGGCCATTTCATCTCATTTCACTCTGAACCACCCCAACATGTTGCTAGAAAGGTGTTTCCTGTATAGGAGTGTTACATCATTAAAGTTAATTGTTTTATGTCCCCACATACTAAAATGCAAGCTTCATACTTTTGAAATGCTTGGATCACAACTGATCAGACATTCCCCCTCGTCTCTTCTCCTCTGAAATTATGTTTTTTGAGAAACAAGGAAGAAATTAACCATGCCTGAATTAGTACATATTGATGTAATATTGTGGCTATAGACAGTATTTAGATGGGATAAAGCAAATATATCGACAGGATAAAGGGAATTTATCAGTAAGATGCACAGATCATAAAAATGGGTTATAAGAGTATGCAGACTGGATATCAGGAACTTATAGATACGGTATCAGGACTTGCACTGTGTGCCTTGGCACTACATTCTCATTAATAGCTTAAGATATTTTGTCTGTGTTTTGTTTCATTTATATTCCAGGATCCGGCTGGTAATTAGTAAGCCAATAGATCATTCAGTTAAATATTACAACAGCAAATCTTTTGAATTTAATGTGTGGGATAAAACAATATTTAGCAGTGTTTTGTTTCCTGTCTCTTAAAATTTCTGCTTCAAGCTTTTATCATGGTACTGCGAACAAACTTAGCTCCAACATTGGAACAACATTGATTAATGAGTGAACCGATTATATATCTGATTAACCTTCTGAGTTCTGATTAGGACAATGAAAGGTTCCTGGGGCTTGTTTGCACATGTCCCGTACAGTTCCCTGTGTTGGCCGTTGCTCCGAGTTTAGTTGGTAAGAGTTACAAAGTGCATCACTTCCTCTGCATTTCAGTGCTACTCTTAGACTCCCTCCAGATTCCTCCACACACCCAGCCACCCCTAGTTCACAGAGTTTTCAGATGACTCAGAAACGAAGGACACAGTGATGGTGGACAATCCATGATCAACACTCCCCCTTCTCAACCTGTGGGACCAAGGCCAACCTTTGGAGTCAAGTTATCAGTGGCTTGAAGCAGTGGCGGCAGTGACACAACTTTGATCTAGTCCTATGGAAAAGATTTTTAACCAGAGGATTATTAGGACATGGGGTGTCCAACCAGAAACAATGTGGGAGCTCAGCTTTTAAAAGGCGAGTGGATAAATATTTGTAAGAAACAAAAGTGAAAGGGGAAAGGGCAGGGGAATGGGACTAAGGGGTTATGTCCTTCTGAGGGCTAGTACAGGCATGATGGACTGAATGGCCTCGTTCTGAGCAGTTAGAAAAAGTGGAATGCGTGAAGGAGTTGGTGGTGATGTCCACTTACTTATCATACAACCTACTGGGAAGAACAGAATAATGTTAGCTGGTGTAGTGGTTACAAATGTGCTACCTTAGCATGGCACTGAGCCATAGAGACCAGGAAGAGTCCAGGATCTGCAATATATTCTATTCCATAAGAATTTAAATAGCTCCTGTGTTAGATACAAATACTTCTATTCCCCTGCATTTTAAACAAATGTTTCCTTAACAATGACATAAGCCAGTTATACTCTACACATTCTGATTGTGCAGGGTAGTATTTACTCCTACTGGAACTGAATTTTTAAAAATTTCCATATGAAAATCTATGAACTTCCCAACTCCTCTTGCCACCTTTATATTTATAGTCAAATATGGCTGGTGGGGGTGGTTGCGTGGTAGGGGGGGTGAACACTACGTATCTGAGGGCATGTGCAGTACACATGTACTTTACAGCACCTTTCACAAACTCAAGATATCCCAAAGTGCTTTACAACCAATGAGGTACTTTTAAAACAAGAATAGTTGCTGTTGTGATGTAACAAATGCAGTAGCCAATTTGCGCACAGCAAGCTCCCACAAACAGTAATGTGATAATGATGGGATAAACTGTTATAGTAATGCTGGTTAAGGGGTAAACATTGGCCAGGAGACCAGCCAGAACTCCCCTGCTCTTTTTCAAATAGTGTGATTTTTTCCAGTCACCCGAGGGCTCAGACAGGGCCTCTGATTAGCACCTCATTCGAAAGATGGCTGTAAGGGGGATATAAGGTGTTAAACAGTAACAGGGCAGGTGAATCAGAAGCTTATTGACAGTGGAAGAGGCCACAGCTTCTAAGGGTAAAAGACAAATTACCCAAATTAAGGATTGATATAAACAAGTATTTCTTCATACAATGACTGATCAATTGGATTGGATACTGTTTGTAGCTATGGTGGAAAAAGACAGTCATTTCTGAAATTCTGAAATAGTTGAATGCAATGGAGGGGAACTAAATGTTATTTATGGATAAACCTGCTAAAATTAACCAAACAATCTTCCTCTTGGTGACCATTTTATGGGAGCTCCATTGTGTCTGGCAGAAGAGCAATGAGTTGTCGGCAGTGAAGGGTTCTCAAAATTCCCACATTTTTCATATCATCAACAAGGATATGACTTTTGGACTTTTAAACTGCGGAGTTAAGTGTAAAACCCTGCAGACAGGAGGCTGGGCCCATGAAGGCCTGGGACTGGACATGCCCGGGCTTATTGAGTGCAGTGTGGATTGTTTTGCCTGAAACCAGACAATGAGAGGAGACAGAATACACATTCTTCCCTTTAATACAATCAACCCAGAGAAAGACTTCACCTCACACAAAACTAAAGCCCATCAAAATCTTGCATAAATAATCGCTACTAACTACTAAGGCAGGAAGGCACAATCAATTCAATTATGCGAACCCATCAATACTGCACACATACAATGGCTTTCAGTTCAAAACCAGTTAATAGGCAGGAAGACAATGATAAACATCATGCGAGCCCATTAAAAACAACGAGGCATCAATCACCTGGGGAAGCCCACCAAACTCAAACAAAGAACTAACCTTGATTTGGATTCCGATAAGAAATTTGAAAGACAGTATAACTGGGCAGTCAGTTACGAAGGAGAGAGAGAGAAACCAGCTAGCAGAAGGATAAGCAGTTTTGAAAGCTGACCCAGAGCAGTGAGCAGTTGGGAGCGGTTGAAACAGAGTTTAAGCAAGAAGATCTGGAGGTTTGCAGGCCCGCAGGCAACATCCCGGCGAGGGGCACGGGGTGGCAGGCTCAACCGAAGACAACAAGGCCGCAACTGCAGCCCTCCACGAAGATCAACCACCCACAACCACACCCTCTACCCAACTGAAGAACCTTTGCAGATTCCACAGACCAGGACCACGTGGGGACGGCAGGCCCCAGAGGACACAAAGAGCGTACCCCAAAACTGCAACCGGTTTACCTGGCTGGATTTCGAACTGTCAAGGAACCCTGGGTTGGTGAGCATGATCCCTGACCTCCCCTAGTTCAATTTAGTTAGGTTTTTGAGGTGGGACAAGGGTAAGGAGATTAGTAGCCTGATTTTTCCCTCATTATTCCGTGTGTTCCCCATTCTTGACTAAAAGTACTTATAGTTCTGTATAATCTCAGTGTAATCCTAATGTTATAAATTCATTTGTGACTTCAATAAACACAGTTTTTTCCTTGCACCAAAACCAGTTGTCTGCTGCACTTTGTCACAACCCCCAAATATGTCCAAGGTCTAGAACCCAGGGAGTGGGAGCGATTCGAACCGCTCAGAAGTTGGAGGTGAAACTGACACACACGACCACCCACTACAGCAATATAACTGGGTCCACCTGGCCCATATCACGGTAAGCAGCTACCCCTCTCCCATTGCACATATGGTATAACTGCACTCCTATTGTCTAGGGGCAGGGGAGGGGTTCTACTCCTGTTGACCTCTGAGGTTCAAATAGAATTAGTGCAAATGAGCAGAATTACTACAGACAGAGTTGAAATTACTGAGGGAGTTCCATTTGCTGCTGAGAGCTGAGAGGGAGTCTGGTCTGGCTACAGGGTTACAAATGACATTCCTTATCTGGAAAATCAGCGTGCTTCGTTAAACTGATTTCAGTGACACTGTCCTATGTACTACAGCAATGATTTGTTTAACATTGTAAATATGCTTCTCAGAACTAACTGAGTCTCCACAACAAATGAATACACAAGTCATCCCTGGTGCCCAATCGTCCTAACTCCAGATAACTCCAACAGAAAAAAGAAAAAATATCAATGCTTATGCTAAAACAAGATCGAGAACTGTCTCAACGGGAAAAATAGAACTTTCCCCATTAAAGGTTCCTCAGGGTAGGCCCAACCATCTTCAGCTGCCTCATCAATGATTTTCCTTCCATCATAAGGTCAGAAGTGGATGTTTGCTGATGATTGCACAATGTTCAGCACCATTCACGACTCCTCAGATACTGAAGCAATCCATGTGCAAATGCAGCAAGACCTGGACAATATCCAGGCTTGGGCTGACAAGTGGCAAATAACATTCATGCCATACAAGTGCCAGGGAATGACCATCTCCAACAAGAGAGAATCTGACCATCGCCCCTTGACATTCAATGACATTACTGTAGTAACTGAAGGAACAGCCTCTCCTGCTGTCTATCAAGGGTCACGTGATGTTCTTGGAGGCTCCAACCAATGAGCCCTAAGCATGGACAATCTGAGGGGTGGGGCTTCCTGACGAGAGTCGATTGAGCATGTAGCACCGGAAAAGCTCCTTGTAATAAAGTTTAACATTAAAACCCGTCCGCTCCGTCAAGTCATTACATTCGGCGATAAGGGTAAAAATAGCTCCAACACTGCACCTCGCCTTGTTACCGTAAGTATATCGAATCTTAAGAAAAAGGAAAGACTCCTCACCAGTCATGCCACTCTACAGCAGAATCGATTCTTACGATGTGACTATGGAAGACTGGAGCCAGCATGTAGAGCGCCTCGGATTTCATTTCATAGCGAACGAAATTACCACGGAGGCAAAGCAGAAAGTAATCCTTTTGAGTGTATGTGTATTAAGACGCACAATCTCATTTGCAACCTGATAGCCCCGAGCGTGCCCAATTCTAAGTTCTAAAATGAATTAGTGGTCCTCGTGAAAATGCGCTTCCAGCTTAAATTTAATTCCAGAGTTAGAGCCCCAGGAGAGTCCATTGCAGCCTATGCGGTAAGCCTTAAGCAGTTGACAGAACACTGAGACTTCGGGGACACATTAAATGATTTGCTGCGGGACTAATTCGTTTGTGGAGTTCAGGATGACGCCATACAGCACTGTTAAATCGCCAATGTCGACATCGACTTTAAGTGTGCCTTAGAAATCTTCCTCACCATGGAAAGTGCTGTGAGAAACTTGCAGGCTTTGCAACACGTCCAGCATGGGGCTGTTCTTTATACAGGGCAGGAACCTACCACCGAATGTGGCACAAAAGCCAGACTCACAGCGTCGAAGCGAGAGGCAATGTCCGCTGTTAGAAACATGAAATGACAGAGTAGAAACACTTCAGCAGCGACTCCAAGATTAAATTGTTATCGATGTGGAGGTGACTGCAGACCAGACACCTGTAAATTCCAGGAGGCAGAATGTAATTACTGCCATAGGGAAGGTCACGTAGTAAGTCAGTGCCGGGCAAAGTCGAAACATTCCGTAAAGCAGTAAACCAACATGATTAAATTAAAAAATACAGCAGAGACTGAAGCTGTCGACACTGATGTAACTGCTGTGAAAACCAAACCTATCACTGCCACGATCCAAGTTAATGAGAAGCCACTAATAATGGTGGATACGGGTGCCTCAACTACAGTAGCGGGGGAGCACATTTTCAAATACCTTAATGGGGACAGGCAGCCAATAAACCTGGAGCGGACAACTGCTAAATTAAAGACATACACTGGAGAACCTATTCAGGTAAAGGGCCTCACCACAGTAGCAATGACTTATAGGCAACAGACAGCCCAGCTGCCTGTGATAATAGTGAAAGGAGAAGGACCCAGTCTTTTAGGCCAAGACTGGTTACAGAAGATAAAGCTTGACTGGTCTGAGATATTTCACCTCCAAACAGGAGGAGTTCCTGAGAAAATACAACTTGGTATTTCAGGATGAATTAGGCAAGTTAAAAGGCCAAGATATATGTGGATCCTCAGATGGCACCACGTTTCTTTAAGGCCAGACCTGTGCCTTATGCATTGAAGGGGAAGGTGGATGCATAACTGTGCTGGTCAGAAAAGCTGGACATCATCCAACTTGTCCAATTCTCGGATTGGGCAGCACCCATAGTTCCTGTGGTTAAGCCTGACCAAACCATACGTAAAAGTGAGGACTATAAATTGACAATAAATAGGGCAGCAAAACTAGATAACTACCATTCCAAGGATAGATGACTTATATGCAAAGTTGGCTGGAGGCAAGTCCTATGCAAAATTGGATATGAACCACGTCTACCAGCAATTAGGACTGGATAGCACATCGAGAGAATACGTTACTATTAACACACACAAGGGTCTTTATCAGTACACTCGCCTACCCTTGTCTGCATGCGTTATCTTCCAGAGAACAATGGAGAGTCCTTTGCAAGGACTTCACCGAGTGGTAATATACCTAAATGTTCTGATCACAGGGTCAACCAAGACTGATCACTTGGCCAACCTGGAGGAGGTGCTAAGAAGGTTCATGCAAGTCGGCGTATAGTTAAAGGAGGAAAAATGCACATTTCAAACACCAGAAGTTACTCAACTGGTCACAGGGTGGATGCCATGGGTTTGCACCTGGTAGAAGAGAAAGTTCGGCAATAAAAGACACCATCACCATCCAATGTAACCAAACTCAAGTCCTTCCTGGGTATGATTAACGATTATAGCTGCTTCTTGCCAAAGCTTATCAATTGTGTTGGCACCATTACACTTGTTAAAAAAGAATCATGGTCATGGAATTCACAACAGGAAGAAGCCTTGGTGAAAGTAAAGAAACTGTTGCACTCATTGTGTTTATTGGTACACTACGACACATCGAAAGATTCAGTGTTAACATGTGATGCCTCTCCTTGGGGTGCAGGAGCCGTGTTATCACACAGAATGGAAAATGGCTCAGAAAGGCCCATTGGCTATGTCTCCAGAACCCGCTCCACAGCTGAGAAAGGTTATTCCCAGCTAGAAAAGGAAGGCTTATCGATGGCAATCGATAAACAGTGAAGAAATTCCACCAGTAACAACATGGATGACATTTCACCATTGTGTCGGGCCATAAGCCATTAATGGCTTTATTCAGTGAGGATAAGACCCTTCTGCCAATAGCATCAGCAAGGATACAATGTTGGGCTTTGACATTATCTGTGTATGAGCATACCTTTATGCACCATCCTGGTTTACATATTGCAAATGCAGCTGCACTCAGCCATCTGTTACCAGATAGCATTGTAAATGCTCCTGTGCCACAAGAAGTTGTGCTTGTGCTGAATTTCTTGGATTCTTCACCTGTGTTTGCGAAGCAAATTAGAAATTGGATGAACAGAGGTCCAATATTGTCAAAAGTCAGAGACTTTGTTTTGCAAGGATGGTCCAGTTTGCCTGTATCTGAGGATTTGAGACCATTCCATGCCAGAGACAGAGTTAAGCTGTCAGGATGGAATTTTGTTGTGGGGATCAAGAGTTGTCGTCCCATCACAAGGTAGAGAACTGCTCTCGACAGAGCTTCACAGTGCACATCCAGGCATATCAAACATTAAAAATGCTTGTGTGAAGCAATGTCTGGTGGCCAGGCATTGACAGTGACATTGAAAGCCTGGTCAAGCACTGACAGCAACAACAGAAATTGCCTGTTTCAGCTCCACTGCATCCGTGGGAGTGGCCTGGTTGCCCCTGGGCTAGACTACATATCAATTATATAAGACCATTCTTAGGTACCATGTTTTTGTTGATTGTAGATGCACATTCTAAAAGGATGGGTGTATATGAAGTCAAATCGCCAACATCAAATGCAACTATTGAGAAACTGCATCGCTGTTTTAGCATACATTGCCTACCTGAAATCATTGTTTCTGATAACGTTGCAACATTTACCAGCACGGAGTTTCAGGAATTCATGAACCTGAATGGAATCAGACATATTAAAACAGCCCCATACCATCCCTCATCGAATGGTTTAGCCGACAGAGCTGTGCAAACTTTCAAGTCTGGTACGACAAGGTTATCAGAAGGTACTCTAGAATCTCGACTTTCCCACTTTCTTCTCAGTTATCATACAGCGCCATGTTCGACTACTGGTTCAACACCGTCTGAATTATTGATGAAACGCCACCTATGTACACGGTTAAGCCTGGTGTTTCCAAATTTAAAGGGGAAGTTAGAGCAGAATCAGAGTAGCCATAAGTTGAATCATGATACACACAGCAAAGCTCGCACGTTCAGTGTAGGTGACACGGTGTTCGTGTGAAATTTTGGAAGTAGGATCTTGCTGGGTTCCTGGAACCATTGTCTCAGAGACTGGTCCATTATCTTTCCAAGTACAAATGTAAGATAGAATTGCTCGTAAGCACATAGATCATATTCGTGCTACAGAGACATTCCAACAACCAACTATTCCATCTGTGATTAATGTTGAACCGTCAATTCCTGAGCTGACGGATTGACCTAGAATAGTCATGCCTATAGTTGCCAAACCCAGAACTGCCACTTTCTAATGATGTGTCTCATGCTGCAGTTCCGGGTCCTGTTGAGGAACCTCAAGTGGTAGAGCTACACTGCTCCAGCCGTGTAAGGAGAGCACCTCAGAGACTTGATCTTTAATTGCCTGGATTTGTACATATGTATATGTTGTTGGATGTTCAAATATTTCCCTATAAATAGAAATTGTAAAAAACTAAAGGGGGAGGGAATGTAGTAACTGAAGGAATAGCCTCTCCTACTGTCTATCGGGGTCACGTGATGTTCTGGGAGGCTCCGATCAATGAGCCCTAAACGTGAGCAATCCAGGGGGTGGGGCTGCCTGACAAGAGTCCTGGTTGAGTATGTAGCACCTGAAAAGCCCTCCCTGTAGTAAAGTTTATCTGTTTCTTGTTGAAACCTGTCTGCTCCATCAAGTCATTACAATTACGATTGCCAAATCCCCCACTATACATCCTGGGGGTTACCATTGACTAGAAACTAAACTGGACTAGCCATATAAATACTGTGGCTACAAGAGCAGGTCAGAGGTTAGGAATCCTGCGGTGAGTAACTCACCTCCTGACTCCCCAAAGCCTGTCCACTATCTACAAGGCACAAGTCAGGAGTGTGATGGAATACTCCCCACTTGCCTGGATGAGGGCAGCTCCAACAACACTCAAGAAGCTCGACACCATCCAGGACAAAGCCACCCTCTTGATTGGCACCCCGTCCACATTCATTCCAGGCAATGTGCTTACTTTTCCTGATCTCTATATTAGGAACTTATCAAGAGTTAAATAAAATATTTTGATAGCCTGTCAGTGGAGCTCTCACGTTTAATTACATTTAAAATCTAATTGTGGAAAGGGGAGATGTGTGTAGGGATCCCACAGCAGAAAAGTTCTCTGGTGTCCTGGCCAATATTCATCCCTCAAACAACATCATAACAACAGGTTATCTGGTCATTACCATATTGCTGTTTGTGGGAGCATAGAGTGTGCAATTTGGCTGCTGTGTTTCCTACAGTCGTGGCTACAATTCAGAAGCACTTCATTGGCTGTACAGGGCTTTGAGATGTCTTGTAGTAGTGAAAAACATTATATAAATGCAAATCTCATTTTAAAAACTGTATTGAGATTGGGACTCATCAATTCATCTCCTGCTCTAGCTCACGCACTCTGCATTTCCCACATTATGACAGCGACTACATTTCAAAAGAACTGTACTGGCTGGAAAGCACTTTGGAACATCCTGAGGGCGTGAGAGACGTTATATAAATGCAAATCTTTCTTTCTTCTGGAACTTATCACCTCCCTCAGCCTTCAGCCCCTCTTTCAAATTACTGGCTTTTAAAACAAAGCTTGTACAGCTATTATTTCCTGATTGACACATTTTCTCTCCTACTCTTTCACAATCTGTGTCCCCTGTGCTGTGATGCTTTGACCTTTCACCTGGGAGATATGGAAAAGAGAGATTCCAACCTGCAACTTGTACTGGTTCTGATGCTCCCCCTCTCTCTAACCTCAGATTTATTGAGTTGTGAAGATAGCTCTGAAAACGTTCCTCCCATCCTCAGCCAATGTGAATCTTTTGATCCTGTTAATATTCATTTTCTGATTCCTGACAGAGGAGTGTTTTACCTCATCAGCAATGCCAACTCTCCCAACTGCTGATCAGAGAGATTCTGGTATAAGGAACACCCCCCCCTTCCCTGCCCCACTCCTGGCACTGTGCACCCACCCAGTGCCTCCTTATCTCAGTGCCAATCTGCACCATGGCTCACACTGGTATCAGCAGCGATGGTACCAGATAAACACGGAAAGCCAGACATTGGTATCCATAAAATTACAGACCCGTGCCAAAACTTTTACTGGAGGCTGCCTGGAACTGACAACTCCATAAATTTGCTTAGTTTGCTAAAGTGAATTTTTAGGTCAGATTTCCTTTAATCGAGCAGGTGATTAATTCACTTCAAAGCAACACTGATGGAATCTTTCCACAGTACAATGCCCTCACTCATAACTCAATGGTTTTTCTCTCCACACTTCATTTATTTTCCTTTCTTCAGTGCAGTACAGGTACAATAGGCAATAACTCACTCTCCAACACACAAGCACTCCTCAAAATCAATTTTTTCCTTTTGGGTTCTTCCTGTTAATTTTGGTTTTGTCCATTCTTAATTCAGTGAGAGAGCATCACACTATGGACTGGTTAATCATCCCTCAATAGCCCACCAGATGACCATCCTTTACATGTTGGTCGGCTATCTTACATGACAGCCAGTCCGACCCAGTTCTTCCACATTGCACACAGATAGTGGGCAGCAGGAGATACTGAACCCGCTGACAAGGGTGGTGCTGTTTTTGTCTGGCGTACTGATCTCTACCTCGCAGAGGCTGAGCGCCAACTCGCAGACACTTCCTCCTACCCCCCCCTTGACCATGACCCCACCACCAATCATCAAGCCATTGTTTCCAGGACTGTCACTGACCTCATCTCCTCTGGAGATCTTCCCTTCACAGCTTCCAACCTTGGACGGCCTGCTTCTACCTCCTCCCCAAAATCCACAAACAGGACTGTCCTGTTGACCGATCGTGTCAGCCTGTTCCTGCCCTACGGAACTCATTTCTTCCTTTCTTGACTCCGTTCTCTCTCCCCTTGACCAGTCTCTTCCCACCTACATTTGCGATTCCTCAGATGCCCTACATCATATCAACAATGTCCAGTTCCCTGGCCCCAACCGCCTCCTCTTCACCATGGACGTCCAATCCCTCTACACCTCCATCCCCCACCAGGATGGTCTGATGGCTCTCCGCTTCTTCCTCGAACAGAGGCCCGAACAATCCCCATCCACCACTATTCTCCTCCGTCTGGCTGAACTTGTTCTCACACTGAACAATTTCCCCTTAAACTCCTCTCACTTCCTCCAAATAAAAGGTGTGGCTATGGGTACCCGCATGGGCCCCAGCTATGCCTGTCTCTTTATGGGGTATGTGGAACATTCCTTGTTCCAGTTCTACTCAGGCTCCCTCCCACAACTCTTTCTCCGGTACATCGATGATTACTTCGGTGCTGCTTCATGCTCTCGTCAGGACCTGGAAAAATTTATTAATTTTGCTTCCAATTTCCACGCCTCCATCATTTTCACATGGTCCATCTCTGACACTTCTCTTCCCTTCCTTGACCTGTCTCAATTTCTGGTGATAGACTGTCCACCAATATTCATCACAAGCCTACCGACTCCCACAACTACCTCAACTACAGCTCCTCACACCCCGCTTCCTGTAAGGACTTCATCCCATTCTCTCAGTTCCTTCACCTCCATCGCATCTGTTCTGATGATGCCACTTTCCAAAACAGTTCCTCTGACACGTCTTCCTTCTTCCTTAACCGAGGTTTTCCAACCATGGTGGTTGACAGGGCCCTCAACTGTCTCCAACCCATCTCCCACACATCCGCCCTCACACCTTCTTCTCCCTCCCAGAAACATGATAGGGTCCCCCTTGTCCTCACTTATCACCCCACCAGCCTCTGCATTCAAAGGATCATCCTCCGCCATTTCCGCCAACTCCAGCATGATGCCACTGCTAAACACATCTTCCCTTCACCCCCCCCCCGGCGGCATTCCACAGGGATCGTTCCCTCCGGGACACCCTAGTCCACCCCTCCATCACCCCCTACACCTCAACCCCCTCCCACGGCACCTTCCCATGCAACCGCAGAAGGTGCAACACCTGCCCCTTTACTTCCCCTCTCCTCACCATCCAAGGGCCCAAACACTCCTTTCAAGTGAAGCAGCATTTCACTTGCACTTCCCTCAATTTGGTTTACTGCATTCACTGCTCCCAATGCGGTCGTCTCTATATTGGAGACCAAACGCAGACTGGGTGACCACTTTGCAGAACACCTTCGGTCTGTCCGCAAGCATTACCCAGACCTCCCTGTCGCTTGCCATTTCAACACTCCACCCTGCTCTCATGCCCACATGTCCGTCCTTGGCTTGCTGCATTGTTCCAGTGAAGCTCAACGCAAACTGGAGGAACAGCACTTCATCTTCCGACTAGGCACTTTACAGCCTTCCAGACTTAACATTGAGTTCAAGAACTTCAGATCATGAATTCTCTCCTCCATCCTCACCCCTTTTTGATCCCTTTTCAAATATTTATTTTTAAATTATTATATACACATTTTTTCCCCACCTATTTCTATTATTATTTTTAAAATGTATTTCCATTCATTGTTTTATCCCCGCCTTTTAGCCCATTTCAATCTTTTCTCCCACGCCGTCCTCTCCCCCCACCCCCACTCGGGCCATCAATCACTTGCTGACCCTGCTTTCTACTCTTACCGTCACCATTAGCACTTCCTTTAGCTAATATCGCCGTCAAAACCCCTTTGATCTTTTGTTTATGACATCTTTGGAAATCTCTCCTTTGTCTCCTCCTATCACTGGCCCTCTATCCAGTTCCACCTGTCCCACCCCCCTCAACCAGCTTATATTTCACCACATTTCTACTTCTCTTTAGCCCTGAAGAGTCACCTGGACTCGAAATGTTAACTCTTTCTCTCCACAGATGCGGTCAGACCTGTTGAGTTTTTACATGCAATTTTTGTTTTCGATCCTGAATCCAGGCTGCTTTACTCCTTCTCCTCAGCCCAAGGCTAACGGATACCCCTGCTGCCGCCCAGCCAGGTTACTCTGCACTGGCAAGAATTCAAGGCTTGGGATTCTCCAGCCTGAATGCTTATTACCACACCAGACAGTACATTTATTCACTGAGTCTAAGTTTTTGTTTGAACTTCAGCCCCAGATCTTTGGCCACCGGTAGGGAGAGGAGCAGGCAGATCAGAGGGCCTCCTGGTTAGACCGTTCCTGGGTCCGGCCAAGGTGGCCAGAAACAGGTTCAGGCGGCAGGTAGTTGAAGTGGTCCTTTCGATCCGGCTGCCTGCCTCTCTTCTGTGGTTACGTCTGCTCCTGGGTGTCCCTGGAGAGGGAGCGCACAGTGACCACCGAAACACTTGAGGTCTTCCATGACCAGTGGGCACTGGAGGGGCAGGAGTGCATGATCAGCCCCCAAAACAATAGTTTAATTTAATTTTGATAAGTTTCCTTTCAAGTTCTGTTTTTGTTAGAATGCCTTTTTAATGGGGTTGACCCGTTGGTTCATTAGTTTTAATTGATGCCCAAAAGAGTATATCCCCAAATCCCTCTGCTCTCCCACCCCTTTTAGAATTGTACTCTTTATTTTATATTGCCTCTCTCTCTTTCTTCCCATCAAAAGGAATTACTCCACACTTCTCTACGTCAAATTTCATCTGCCGCGTGTTCACCTATCCCACCAGCTTGTCTATGTCCTCTCCAAGTCTATCACTGTGTTCCTCACAGTTCACAATACTTACAAATTTTGTGTTATCTGCAACTTTTGAAGTTGTGCCTGTACATTCAAGTCCAGGTCATTTAATATAGATCAAGAAAGGCAGTGGTCCTATACTGACCCCTGGGGAACCCCACTGTATATCCTCCCCCAGTCCAAAAAACAACCATTCACCACTACTCAGTTTCCTGACACTCAGCCAGCTTTGTACCCATGCTGCCACAATCCCTTATATTCCATGTGCTTCAATTTTACTTCCAAGCCTCTGATGTGGCACTTTCAGACATCTACATCCATCACATCAACCACATTTAGAAAGGAGCACTCCTTTCTGACTTCCAACGGCACATCCTGGGAATATTCTAACCTCTGAATTGGAAGGGGATTATCAGGACCCATATTAAAGAGATAAATTGAAAATGGAGATATCAGTCAGAGTTCCTGCTGCTGATCACCATCGCTGGGAAGGGCACATTGGACGAGGACTGGGTTGGACTCGGCTGAGATGCACCTTACGAATGAACAGCCTGGGCTCACACATGAAGAACGGCAACTGGCACGAGAGCCCGGAGTGCACATGGAACCAACACCAAGAAAAGAGAGGTCCCTAAGCGGTGGAGGAAAACAGCACGGTCTGGGTTTGGTGGTGGGTACAGACCGAGCTTCTAAGCTACACTGTCAGGAAACAAATTGTTTGACTATAAGCGACAGCAGAAACTTTCGATTACAAACCACAAGTGGGCACGGATCTCCAGAGTGGAATAGCTCACAATAATCAAATCCGATTTCAGAGATTCAGTGCTCTGCACCACTGGGGTCTGCCTGCCTCTGTGACATATTCCCAGACCACCAGATCCTGCTCCTCTTTCCAGATTTGCCCTGCTTCCCCCGCTGACTGCTGTAACTATCTACCCTCCTCTAGACCCTTTCTTTCCTTTACCTGTTTCTCATTTACTTTCGCCTCGCACCATCATCATTTAATCACAGCTTCCCTTTGGCTTTTTTTTTTGTGTCCCCTTATAATCATAGAATGATACAGCACAGGCCATTCAGCCCATCATGTCTGGGCTGGGGATCTTTGAAAGCACTATTTTACATTACACGTTCCCTATGTTAAAACAACTACAACACTGCGAAAGTTCGTCATTGACTGTAAAACACTGGAGACGTCCAATGGTTGTGAAAGGTGCTATATGATCGCAATTCTTTGTATCTCACTTCCCACACCGTGCCTACATTAACATCTCTGATGAAAGCTCATTGACCTGAAACGTTAACCCTGTTTCTCTCTCCAGAGATGCTGCATGGCCTGCTGAGTGTTTCCAGCATTTTCTGTCTTTATTTCCGATTTCCAGCATCTGCAGTGTTTTGCTTTTGGGAGATTGATGCAAGCTGTGTGCTGTTCACAAGACAATCCTCCAGGGCTTTGCTCATGTTACAAAATCTCCTTTAGAATCACAATCTGTGTTTGAGGCGGCGGGGGGAGAGAGAGTGAGGATTCGGGTGATAGGGCGGGAAGGGAGGACTCTGAGACTTTGCCAGGTGTTATGGCTTCATTAAAACCAGGTGAACAAGGGAATGGCAACAAGGGAGTGGCTATTGAAGTAACATTGGCTTCAGTAAACAATGCTCAGCAAATAAAACTGGACAAACATTCAGAAAGGACACACATGATATCAGCACCTCCTCCTTCACCCTACCACACACAGCTGCTGCCGCTGCCAATACATACACTGCCAATTCATTCGAGACAGGAGCCCCACCTTCATGATTGTCCACAACATATTATTTTAGTTACATCACTTCTGAAAAAAGAAAAAAGGAGCAATCCATGGATTGTATATTTTTTAAACCAGTTCTGGATTTATTCACTGAACATTAGAAGCCTTTAAGTGATCATTCAATAATTGAGCAAAAGGGGCAAGTACAACAAAACCAACTCTCCCAGCCTCACCACACATACCCTGACTCAGAGGGGATTCCCCTACCTGAGGCGCTGGGTGTCAAGCCTCTTAGCTGCTATATAACAGCAGTGATCCAGTACTGTAGGAGGACTGTTAAAACTGTTCCAAAGGTCAGAATTGAGCGATCCTCAACACACCTAACAACCATTTTAAAAAAGGTGTATGAGATGTTTACACTAAATCATCTAGAAACTCTGCTGAGTTGAAAACAGAGTTCAGTGTTCCTCAGCTACGGAGAGGGTTCTGTAGCCAGGCTCCCACTCCGGTCCGTCTCTCTCTCTCTCTCTCTGTATCCCACCACTGAAAGGTTTGTGTGAGAGAGACACTGTCAAGTGGGGGTAGGGTTGCATTGGCATTGACGCCCTCCTCCCACAGGCAAACATTGCACTGTTAGCGTGGATTACATGCTCAAGTCTCTGCCTTGAACCCATGACCTTCTGACTCGGAGATGAGAGTGTTAGCACCTAGTCACGGTGGGTGCAGCAAATTCCATCTCCTTCCCGACAGGCTGCTTCTCCTTTGCATGGGGCATATTCGGAGGCTTGGTTGCAATTTACTAGGCAGCCCTATTGAACCTGTCACATCACACAGCAGCTCACTGGAAATCCTGTGCTTTCATGGAGAACCCGATGATTCTGTCACATTGGGTGTAAACAAAACCGTTTTTAGTGGTGGAAACAACATCAAAAGCTATTGGAAAAGCAGGAGTAAGGATCAGTGTGGGTGAGCAGCATATGCCAGGCCTCACTTACTGACCCAGGGCAGTGAAGTTTCATGGGATGACACAATATCTCAAGATATCGGAGAGTGGGGCATCCGGCAGCAACCCTAGAAACAGGGGCCATATTGACCATAGGAGAGATTAGTGACAGCCCCATCTCACCACACAAGGCAATCTGCCACACACCACACCCACCATTGGGCTGTACTAGGCGCTGCCCATTCTTGGAGAGTGGCTGGATCAAAGAGGCTGGAATTTCATGCTTAGGGACAATGCTGGGATGCATTTAACGGGAAGCTGGATAAATGAGGGAGGAAGGACTAGAAGAATATTCTGATTGGGTTTAAATGAAAAGAGGTGGTGGGAGGCTGGTGGTGTGGAGCATAAACACTGGCAGAGGCAGAGTGGGCTGAATGGCCTGTTTCTGTGCTGTAAATACCATGGAAGTCTGTATATTGTGTAGACCCAGGATGATCTGCAGCTGAGGAAGAGGACACTGGGATGGAGGTTCAGGGACAGGGGAAGGATTGGAGGGTGGACAGAAACAACTGAGATACTTCAGGGGTTTAAAAACAGCAGGAACTGAATGTTAAGTTTGGAATCACAATGAATGACTGGTCTCACTGGCATCCAGTAACCGATAACGGTGGGTTTGAGGGACAATCACCGTGCTCACTTGATCTAAGAGGAAGACACAGCTGTAAATCCTACCTTCCTACCTTGGGCTGTACCTGAGCTGTCTACACCAGGCTGAGACTGGGAGCTACACGATATTAAAGGACACTGGTTTTAAGTGTGCTCTACAACAATCTATTAGTAAAACAGTAATTGAGTCCCATTACAATGCTGTTTGCTGTAGATACCGGCCCAAAACAGGCAGAGAGACCTCCTGTGCTTATTACAGATGACACTCAATGAAGCATTGGAGGCTGTTAATGTCCTCCTCTGGGGGTTGCACTATGAACTCTGGAATCAGGCGCTCGGCTGTTCATCTCCTGCAGCTTCCACAGGCTCTTCCTCCAGCTCAGCTCGGGCCACTAGTGCCTGCTTCTTGTGAAATCTCTCTGCCCCGGTCACTGTCATGGGGTGCAGAGGGAAAAATCCGGACAGACCTAGCAAACAAAGAAAAGACACAAAAACCATTTATCAAGAAGTGCAGTAAAGCTCAATTGTCACTTCCGGTTTTAACAGATCTCCAGACCCGTTTGTTAAACCAGCGGCCCACGGGGTCACAGCCCAGCGCGGGGTCCCAGCCCGGCGGCTCCGCAGGGTCCCAGCCCGGCGGCTCCGCGGGGTCCCAGCCCGGCGGCTCCGCGGGGTCCCAGCCCGGCGGCTCCGCGGGGTCCCAGCCCGGCGGCTCCGCGGGGTCCCAGCCCGGCGGCTCCGCGGGGTCCCAGCCCGGCGGCTCCGCGGGGTCCCAGCCCGGCGGCTCCGCGGGGTCCCAGCCCGGCGGCTCCGCGGGGTCCCAGCCCGGCGGCTCCGCGGGGTCACAGCCCGGCGGCTCCGCGGGGTCACAGCCCGGCGGCCCACAGGGCAGTTGGGGGGCAGGGAAGGGGCACAAGGCAGCCAGAACCTGTGGCTGGGGTGGGGGGGATGGTGGGGGGGGCAGTGCCAGAGCAGCCAGAACCTGTTTAGAGGCGGCTGCACTTTGGCCGTAAAGTGGGTTTGACCTTTAATCTGTCGAGACTAAGGAAGGGACCCTTCCCTACCTGCCTGACCAGCCAGGCCTTGCTGGCAACGACCCCAACAAGCAGTATCCAGCCAGTATCACTGCCACAGAATACATGAAATAGGAGCAGGAGTAGATCATACGACCCATCGACTCTGCTCTGCTATTCTATACGATCAGGGCCAATCTTGGGCTTCAACTCCATTTTCCCAACCTGAAATGTACTCAAAGCTGGAGCATCCACCACCCTCTGGGGTGGAGAAATCCAAAGATTCACAACCCTTTGAGTGAAGCTGGCCCCTTATCCTGAGACTGTGCCCCCATATTTTAGGTTCCCCGACCAGCGGAAACAATCTCTCAGTGTCTGATCTATCAAGCCCCCTCAGAACCTTGTCTGTTTCAATGAGATTGCCTCGCATTCTTCTAAACTCCAGAGAATATAGGCCCAAATTACTCAGTCTCTCAACAAACGACAACCCTCTCATCTCAGGGACCAATCCAGTGAACGTCTGCTGCACCACCTCCAATGCAAGTATATCCTTCCTTAAATACAGAGGCCAAAACTGCACACAGTATTCTAGGTGTGATCTCACCAAAACCCCATTCATTCAGAGCAAGACTCCTTTCTTCCTGAGCTCCAATCCCCTTGCAATAAAGATAACATGCCATTTGCCTTCCAAATTGCTTGCTGCACCTGCATGTTAACTTTCAGTTCCTTGTATGAGCACACCCAGGTTTCTCTGAACATCAACATTTACAAGTTTCACACCTTTAAAAAGAAACCTGCTTTTCTATTCTTGTAACCAAAGTGAAGAACTTCCTGCTTGCCCACATTATACTGTTGCTCACTCACTTAACCTGTCTATATCTCTTTGCAGCCTCTCTGTCCTCCTCACAGCTTGCATTTCCAGAGGCTGCAGGTGCCCATACGCTGTCTGTTGGGAGCGGCTGGAGGGTTGGTTCAGGAGGGAGGGGGGCAATAAAATGTCAAGGGACACAACACAAGATTAAAAATGGGCACTTGCCCACCCCACCCCCCGGTGGCAGGGCAGGGAATGGCACTGCTTGATGCTGTTCAGAGCCAAACACACGAACATGTGTTGGGAGGGACATGCAGCAGAAAGGCTTCTGCCAGAGCACATGAGGGCAAGTCAGCATTTGATCCCCTCCTTGAATAATCTGCCCAGCACTGGCTGTCAGGGTGACACGTTGGAACTCTGGAACCTTCTGAAGAAGTTGGCGGGGTTGGGTGGGGTGTTGACAATAACCTGAGGGAGGAAGAAGAGCCAAGACCTTTTACCTAGCAGTCTCTCCACAGGCTTCGTCATGTGTGCCCCACAGGCTAGCCAGTACTTGATCCTCTCATAGTTCAAACTGACCAACTTCTCGTTGAAGATGTTGGGCAGGGGATCATACGATCCCAGCTGCTCCAGGAATTTGCCATCCCGGGCCCGTTTGTTATGTGCAGCAACAATCTTGTAGAAGGGTCGGTTTGTGCAGCCACCCAAAGCCATCCGGATACACACAAATCCCCGCTGATAATGTTTCAGCAGGATCGGTGCTGAGAAAGAAACAAAAAAAATAACTGATCTACAACAGAACCGGATCAGAGACAGAGATTATACAGCACTCCGCACAGGTGACACAGCACTCCGCACGGCTGACACAGCACTCCGCACGGCTGACACAGCACCCCGCACGGCTGACACAGCACCCCGCACGGCTGACACAGCACCCCGCACGGCTGACACAGCACCCCGCACGGCTGACACAGCACCCCGCACGGCTGACACAGCACCCCGCACGGCTGACACAGCACCCCGCACGGCTGACACAGCACCCCGCACGGCTGACACAGCACCCCGCACGGCTGACACAGCACCCCGCACGGCTGACACAGCACCCCGCACGGCTGACACAGCACCCCGCACGGCTGACACAGCACCCCGCACGGCTGACACAGCACCCCGCACGGCTGACACAGCACCCCGCACGGCTGACACAGCACCCCGCACGGCTGACACAGCACCCCGCACGGCTGACACAGCACCCCGCACGGCTGACACAGCACCCCGCACGGCTGACACAGCACCCCGCACGGCTGACACAGCACCCCGCACGGCTGACACAGCACCCCGCACGGCTGACACAGCACCCCGCACGGCTGACACAGCACCCCGCACGGCTGACACAGCACCCCGCACAGATTATACAGCACCCCGCACAGATTATACAGCACCCCGCACAGATTATACAGCACCCCGCACAGATTATACAGCACCCCGCACAGATTATACAGCACACCGCACAGATTATACAGCACTCCGCACAGCACCAACAGATCAACCACACAGGTTATAAAGCACTCCACACAGCACCAACAGATCAACCACACAGGTTATATAGCACCCCGCACAGCACCAACAGATCAACCACACAGGTTATAAAGCACCCCACACAACACCATCAGATTGACCACACAGATTATACAGCACTCCGCACAGCACCATCAGATCGACAACACATATTAGACAGCACTCCGCACAGCACCATCAGATCGACCACACAGATTATACAGCAGTCCACACAGCACCATCAGATCAACCACACAGATTAGACAGCACTCCACACAGCACATTCAGATCAACCACACAGATTATACAGCACTCCACACAGCACCATCAGATCACCCAGAATATACAGCACTCCACACAGCAACTTCAGATCAACCACACAGATAATACAGCACTCCACACAGCACCTTCAGATCAACCACACAGATTATACAGCACTCCACACAGAACCATCAGATCAACCACACAGATTATACAGCACTCCACACAGCACCATCAGATCGACAACACATATTAGACAGCACTCCGCACAGCACCATCAGATCGACAACACATATTATACAGCACTCCACACAGCACCATC
Source organism: Cetorhinus maximus (assembly GCF_964194155.1). Lineage (NCBI taxonomy): Eukaryota > Metazoa > Chordata > Chondrichthyes > Lamniformes > Cetorhinidae > Cetorhinus > Cetorhinus maximus. Next base: position 220,076 of record NW_027596206.1, read on the forward strand.
AGATCAACCACACAGATTATACAGCACTCCGCACAGCACCATCAGATCAACCACACAGATTATACAGCACTCCACACAGCACCATCAGATCAACCACACAGATTATACAGCACTCCACACAGCACCATCAGATCAACCACACAGGTTATAAAGCACTCCACACAACACCATCAGATCGACCACACAGATTATACAGCACTCCGCACAGCACCATCAGATCGACAACACATATTAGACAGCACTCCGCACAGCACCATCAGATCGACAACACATATTATACAGCACTCCGCACAGCACCATCAGATCGACCACACAGATTATACAGCACTCCACACAGCACCATCAGATCGACCACACAGATTATACAGCACTCCACACAGCACATTCAGATCAACCACACAGATTATACAGCACTCCACACAGCACCATCAGATCACCCAGAATATACAGCACTCCACACAGCAACTTCAGATCAACCACACAGATTATACAGCACTCCACACAGCACCATCAGATCAACCACACAGGTTATACAGCACTCCACACAGCAACTTCAGATCAACCACACAGGTTATACAGAACTCCACACAGCAACTTCAGATCAACCACACAGGTTATATAGCACTCCGCACAGCACCATCAGATCAACTACACAGGTTATACAGCACGCCACACAGCACCTTCAGATCAACACAGATTATACAGCACTCCGCACAGCACCATCAGATCAACCACACAGATTATACAGCACTCCACACAGCACCTTCAGATCAAAACAGATTATACAGCACTCCACACTGCACCATCAGATCAACCACACAGATTATACAGCACTCCACACAGCACCATCAGATCAACCACACTGGTTATACTGCACTCTGCACAGATTATACAGCACTCCACACAGCACCATCAGATGAACCACACAGATTATACAGCACTCCACACAGCACTATCAGAACAACTACACAGATTATACAGCACTCCACACAGCACCATCAGATCAACCACACAGGTTATACAGCACTGCACACAGCACCATCAGATCAACTACACAGATTATACAGCACTTCGCACAGCACCTTCAGATCAACACAGATTATACAGCACTCCGCACAGCACCTTCAGATCAACACAGATTATACAGGACTCCGCACAGCACCATCAGATCAACACAGATTATATAGCACTCCGCAACGTACCATCAGATCAGCACAGATTATACAGCACTCCACACAGCACCATCAGATCAACTACACAGATTATACAGCACTCCGCACAGCACCTTCAGATCAACACAGATTATACAGCACTCCGCACAGCAACATCAGATCGACAACATATTATACAGCACTCCGCACAGCACCATCAGATCGACAACACATATTATACAGCACTCCGCACAGCACCATCAGATCGACCACACAGATTATACAGCACTCCACACAGCACCATCAGATCACCCAGATTATACAGCACTCCACACAGCAACTTCAGATCAACCACACAGATTATACAGCACTCCGCACAGCACCATCAGATCAACCACACAGATTATACAGCACACCACACAGCACCTTCAGATCAACCACACAGGTTATACAGCACTCCACACAGCAGCTTCAGATCAACCACACAGATTATACAGCACTCCACACAGCAACTTCAGATCAACCACACAGATTATACAGCACTCCACACAGCAACTTCAGATCAACCACGCAGGTTATACAGCACTCCACAGAACCTTCAGATCGACCACACAGATTATACAGCACTCCACACAGAAACTACAGATCAACCACACAGATTATACTGCACTCCACAGAACCTTCAGATCGACCACACAGATTATACAGCACTCCACACAGCACCATCAGATCAACCACACAGATTATACAGCACTCCGCACAGCACCATCAGATCAACCACACAGATTATACAGCACTCCACACAGCACCATCAGATCAACCACACCGATTATACTGCACTCCGTACAGGTTATACAGCACTCCACACAGCACCATCAGATGAACCACACAGATTATACAGCACTCCACACAGAACCATCAGAACAACTACACAGATTATACAGCACTCCGCACAGCACCATCAGATCAACCACACAGGTTATACAGCACTGCACACAGCACCATCAGATCAACTACACATATTATACAGCACTCCGCACAGCAGCTTCAGATCAACACAGATTATACAGCACTCCGCACAGAACCTTCAGATCAACACAGATTATACAGCACTCCGCACAGCACCATCAGATCAACACAAGTTATACAACACTCCACACAGAACCATCAGATCAACTACACAGATTATACAGCACTCCGCACAGCACCATCAGATCAACCACACAGGTTATACAGCACTGCACACAGCACCATCAGATCAACTACACATATTATACAGCACTCCGCACAGCAGCTTCAGATCAACACAGATTATACAGCACTCCGCACAGAACCTTCAGATCAACACAGATTATACAGCACTCCACACAGCACCATCAGATCAACTACACAGATTATACAGCACTCCGCACAGCACCATCAGATCAATCACACAGGTTATACAGCACTGCACACAGCACCATCAGATCAACTACACATATTATACAGCACTCCGCACAGCAGCTTCAGATCAACACAGATTATACAGCACTCCGCACAGAACCTTCAGATCAACACAGATTATACAGCACTCCGCACAGCACCATCAGATCAACACAAGTTATACAGCACTCCACACAGCACCATCAGATCAACTACACAGATTATACAGCACTCCGCACAGCACCATCAGATCAACCACACAGATTATACAGCACTCCACACAGCACCATCAGATCAACCACACAGATTATACAGCACTCCACACAGCACCATCAGATCAACCACACAGATTATACAGCACTCCGCACAGCACCTTCAGATCAACACAGATTATACAGCACTCCGCACAGCACCATCAGATCAACACAGATTATACAGCACTCCGCAAAGCACCATCAGATCAACACAGATTATACAGCACTCCACACAGCACCTTCAGATCAACGACACAGGATATACAGCAATCCGCACAGCACCTTCAGATCAGCCACACAGGATATACAGCACTCCACACAGCACTATCACATCAACTACACAGATTATACAACACTCCACACAGCACCAGCAGATCAACCAGATTATACAGCCCTCCACACAGCACCATCAGATCAACCAGATTATACAGCACTCCACACAGCACCTTCAGATCAACTACACAGGTTATACAGCACTCCGCACAGCACCATCAGATCAACCACACAGGTTATACAGCACTCCACACAGCACCTTCAGATCAACACAGATTATACAGCACTCCGCACAGCACCATCAGATCAACACAGATTATACAGCACTCCACACAGCAACTTCAGAACAACCACACAGATTATACAGCACTCCACACAGCACCATCAGATCAACCACACAGATTACACAGCACTCCACACAGCACCATCAGATCAACCACACAGATTATACAGCACTCCGCACAGCACCATCAGATCAACCACACAGATTATACAGCATTCCACACAGCACCATCAGATCAACCAGATTATGCAGCACTCCACACAGCACCATCAGATCAACCACACAGGTTATACAGCACTCCACACAGCACCATCAGATCAATGACACAGATTATACAGCACTCCATACACCACCTTCAGATCAACCACACAGGTTATACAGCACTCCACACAGCACCATCAGATCAACCACACAGATTATACAAAACTCCACACAGCACCTTCAGATCAACACAGATTATACAGCACTCCATACAGCACCATCAGATCAACCACAGAGATTATACAGCACTCCACACAGCACCTTCAGATCAACCACACAGATTATACAGCACTCCACACAGCACCTTCAGATCAACACAGATTATACTGCACTCCACACAGCACCTTCAGATCAACCACAGATTATACAGCTCTCCACACAGCACCATCAGATCAACCACACAGATTATATAGCACTCCACACAGCACCTTCAGATCAACCACACAGATTATACAGCACTGCACACAGCACCATCAGATCAACCACACAGATTATACAGCACTGTACACAGCACCATCAGATCAACCACACAGATTATACAGCACTGTACACAGCACCATCAGATCAACCACACAGATTAGACAGCACTCCACACAGCACCATCAGATCAACCACACAGATTATATAGCACTCCACACAGCACCTTCAGATCAACCACACAGATTATAAGGCACTCCACACAGCACCATCAGATCAACCACACAGATTATACAGCACTGTACACAGCAACATCAGATCAACCACACAGATTATACAGCACTCCACACAGCCCCATCAGATCAACCACACAGATTATACAGCACTCCACACAGCCCCATCAGATCAACCACACAGATTATACAGCACTCCACACAGCACCATCAGATCAACCACACAGATTATACAGCACTCCACACAGCCCCATCAGATCAACCACACAGATTATACAGCACTCCACACAGCCCCATCAGATCAATGACACAGATTATACAGCAATCCACACAGCACCATCAGATCAACCAGATTATACAGCACTCCACACAGCACCATCAGATCAACCACACGGATTATACAGCACTCCACACAGCACCATCAGATCAACTACACAGATTATACAACACTCCGCACAGCACCATCAGATCAACCACACAGGTTATACAGCACTCCACACAGCACCTTCAGATCAACCACACAGGTTATACAGCACTCCACACAGCACCAGCAGGTCAACCACAGATGATACAGCACTCCACACAGCACCATCAGATCAACCACACAGGTTATACAGCACTCCACACAGCACCATCAGATCAACCACACAGGTTATACAGCACTCCACACAGCACCTTCAGATCAACCACATAGATTATACAGCACTCCACACAGCACCATCAGATCAACCACACAGATTATACAGCACTCCGCACAGCACCATCAGATCGACAACACAGATTATACAGCACTCCACACAGCACCATCAGATCAACCACCCAGGTTATACAGCACTCCACACAGGACCATCAAATCAACCACACAGATTATACAGCACTCCACACAGCACCATCAGATCAATCCACACAGATTATACAGCACTCCACACAGCACCATCAGATCAACCACACAGATTATACAGCACTCCACACAGCATCATCAGATCAATGACACAGATTATACAGCACTCCGCACAGCACCATCAGATCAACCACACGGATTACACAGCACTCCACACAGCACCATCAGATCAACTACACAGATGATACAGCACTCCACACAGCACCTTCAGATCAACCACACAGATTATACAGCACTCCACACAGCACCAATCGATCAACCACACAGATTATACAGCACTCCACACAGCACCATCAGATCAACCACACAGATTATACAGCACTCCGCACAGCACCATCAGGTCAACCACAGATTATACAGCACTCCACACAGCACCTTCAGATCAACCACACAGATTATACAGCACTCCACACAGCACCTTCAGATCAACCACACAGATTATACGGCACTCCACACAGCACCATCAGATCAACCACACAGATTATGCAGCACTGCACACAGCACCATCAGATCAACCACACAGATTATACGGCACTCCACACAGCACCATCAGATCAACCACACAGATTATACAGCACCTTCAGATGAACCAGATTATACAGCACTCCACACAGCACCTTTGGATCAACCACACAGATTATACAGAACTCCACACAGCACCATCAGATCAACCACACAGATTATACAGCACTCCGCACAGCACCTTCAGATGAACCAGATTATACAGCACTCCACACAGCACCATCAGATCAACCACACAGATTATACAGCACTCCGCACAGCACCTTCAGATCAACCACACAGATTATACAGCACTCCACACAGCACCATCAGATCAACCACACAGATTATACAGCACTCCACACAGCACCATCAGATCAACCAGATTATACAGCACTCCACACAGCACCATCAGATCAACCACACAGATTATACAGCACTCCACACAGCACCATCAGATGAACCAGATTATACAGCACTCCACACAGCACCATCAGATCAACCACACAGATTATACAGCACTGTACACAGCACCATCAGATCAACCACACAGATTATACAGCACTCCGCACAGCACCTTCAGATCAACCACACAGATTATACAGCACTCCACACAGCACCTCCAGATCAGCCACACAGGTTATACAGCACTCCACACAGCACCTTTAGATCAACCACACAGATTATACAGCACTCCGCACAGCACCATCAGATCAACCACACAGATTATACAGCACTGTACACAGCACCATCAGATCAACCACACAGATTATACAGCACTGTACACAGCACCATCAGATCAACCACACAGATTATACAGCACTGTACACAGCACCATCAGATCAACCACACAGATTATACAGCACTCCACACAGCACCTTCAGATCAACCACACAGATTATACAGCACTCCACACAGCACCTTCAGATCAACCACACAGATTACACAGCACTCCACACAGCACCTTCAGATCAACTACACAGATTATACAGCACTCTGCACAGCACCTCCAGATCAACCACACAGATTATACAGCAATCCGCACAGCACCTCCAGATCAGCCACACAGGTTATACAGCACTCCACACAGCACCTTTAGATCAACCACACAGATTATACAGCACTCCGCACAGCACCTCCAGATCAGCCACACATAATATACAGCACTCCGCCCAGCACCTTCAGATCAGCCACACAGATTATACAGCACTCCACACAGTACCTTCAGATCAACCACACAGATTATACAGCACTCCACACAGCACCATCAGATCAACCACACAGATTATACAGCACTCCGCACAGCACCTCCAGATCAGCCACACATAATATACAGCACTCCGCCCAGCACCTTCAGATCAACCACACAGGTTATACTGGACTCCACAGAGCACCTTCACATCAACCTCACAGGTTATACAGCACTACACACAGCACCTCTAGATCAACCACAGAATTTATACCGCACTCTACAGCACCATCAGATGAACCACAGATTACACAGCATTCCACACAGCACCCTAACAGTGGGGCTGGAGGGGAGTGGCACAGAAGAGTAAAGGGATGACTGAGTATAGAGTCCTAAAGGCAGAGCTGTCACTGATGCTTTACAAAGAAGATGGAAAGCTGAGTAGTTGTGGGAGAATGTTTCAGAGTCAGTGGCAGGTTGACTAAATTAGTAATACTTCAGTAGCTACACTGCAGGAGTTGACCACTTATTTCTGGCTGACACTCAAGAGTTGCCCTTGGGGGGCCTGGGGGGTGGGGGGTTTGCGGAGTGGGTTGGCAGAGATATCCTCCTTTAGGACTCACATTAAACCAAGGTACCATTTCAGTGGTTGAGGTGGATGAAAAAGATCCCAGTGCAGTATTGGAAGAGTAGGGTGTTTGTCAGGTGTCCAGGGCTAAACATTCCCTCCCCTACCCACCAACCTCAGCCAACAGCAAATACAGATTGATTCAATGGTCAATTCAACTTGCCGATTTAGTGTGGAATTGTGTTGCTGGTTTGCTTCTATAACATCAAGGGCGGCACTTCAAAGTAGCTCAATGCCTGTGAAGCACTTGGAAGAGTTGATTCAGATATGTGATAAACTTCTATACAACGCAGCCTTTTTTTCCCCCGATACATGGTCCTGCGCCTCTGATAGTGGCTAGTGGCTGTGGGGCTGCAGAATGGAAGGGCCTGCCTGTTTCACACAACTGGAGAAGATGGTGGTGCCAAGCAGAGATGGGATTAATGGAGTGTGAATAGTGCAAGAGAGTGCACGACCTGGAGTCTTGAAGGGGGTGATGGGGTGGGACGCAGGAGCTGCGGAATGGCTGGTGAGGGGAGCAGGAGAGGTTCACTGGGAGGAAATGAATTCTGAGTGTAACAGAGGAGCACAAGCAGGCAACAACACACAAATAGAAAACTGCACCCTTGGTGAATGACCAGAGATGGGGCAAGAAATTCAACTTAGGACTGAGCCAAATTTAAAGACTGGTGGATAGCAAGAGGTAGAAGATAGTAAAAGGATCTATCAGGGTCAGGCTGGAAGAAACTTGGCATCAACCAGGACTGGATGTCAGGCAGAAAGTCAGATAGAATGGCAAAACCGTGGTACAGCTGGGGAGGGGGATTGATCAGCCAGACTGACGCTTGTAGCAGTGCTAAGAATTAGTTTGATGAGGTATGGTTGCTGCGCAGGGACAGGCAGGGGTGGAACCCTGAGAGAGTGAACATGTCGTGAATATGCTGGGAAAGAGAATGGGAGAGACACCGATGAGAACTGAGCATCATAAGCCCTTCAATTCTCCAACCTAGGGATACCGAGCGAGAAGGCATTGATACTCCAGGCAACCAGTGGCCTGACACTGCAAACAATACAGAGGAACAAACATTACTGAGCGGGCAGTTAAATCCAGCTGGGTACCCAAGGGCACTAAGCTGGTAGAGGTTTGTTCCTCAGAGGTTGCTGTGCCATACTTACAGAGATGCACCATGACTTTTCCCTTCCAATTTTACACCTGGGGAAAAAAGATGAATAAAATAAATCCTCACAGTATATTCCAGTGTATAGACCTTCCTACACATTCGAAGGTTCCTTTGGTTTCATTTTAGTTCATTTTCTCTCCTGAAGGTGCCGATTGCCTGGTATGGTTATGGAAATTGACTTCAGGTACAAGTGACCACTCCAGTGGCCGGTCTCAGGGGCCAGCCAGACAGTGAGTGTCAGAGCCAGAAATGGGAACACAGGAGAAGGCCATTCAGCCCCTCGAGTTTGCTCTGCCATTCAATGAGATCATGGCTGATGTTCTACATCAACTCCATCTTCCTGCACTATCCCCGTATCCCTTAATGTCGTTGGTACCTAGAAATCTTATCAACCTGAATCTATCAGGATTGAGCCCCATTCAAGGCCCACACACTCTCCTTCCAGCAGCAATCACAGGACACAAAGCAGTGGCTAAAACCCAGGCTGATTTCCAGCCCCCCTACCCCACCCCACCCCATGTGGGGCACCGAGATCTATTGTAACTTTGACCGAGATCTCAGGCTAAGGTCAGTTCACTAAAGCCAGACTCACAGGGGCTCAGCTCCACTGGGTAGATGGCGGGTAATTTGTTTGTTTCACGTTTCTGGTCATTGGTAAAGACAACAACCCCCCCGGGAATAAAGCATTGGGGAGGAAGGAGAGGCCTGGGGGTTATTTGTACAGAGACACAGCCCAAAGCAGCTGCTGGACCATCTCCCTCCCGCCCAGCAAACCCGGATCAGATCCAGCCGCTCGCTGTCACAGACTGATCTGACCGCGGGTTGGGGAGCGAACTCCTCCCACCCCAGCCAACCCACCCCAACCATCTCACCCCCAGCCAACCCACCCCAACCATCTCACCCCCAGCCAACCCACCCCAACCATCTCACCCCCAGCCAACCCACCCCAACCATCTCACCCCCAGCCAACCCATCCCAACCATCTCACCCCCAGCCATCCCACCCCAACCATCTCACCCCCAGCCATCGCACCCCAGCCAACCCACCCCAGCCAACCCACCCCAGCCATCTCACACCAGACAGCCCACCCCAGCCAACCCACCCCAACCATCTCACCCCCAGCCAACCCACCCCAACCATCTCACCCCCAGCCAACCCACCCCAACCATCTCACCCCAACCATCGCACCCCAACCATCTCACCCCAACCATCTCACCCCCAGCCAACCCACCCCAACCATCTCACCCCCAGCCAACCCACCCCAACCATCTCACCCCAACCATCTCACCCCAACCATCTCACCCCAACCATCTCACCCCAACCATCTCACCCCCAGCCAACCCACCCCAACCACCTCACCCCCAGCCAACCCACCCCAACCATCTCACCCCCAGCCAACCCACCCCAACCATCTCACCCCAACCATCTCACCCCAACCATCTCACCCCCAGCCAACCCACCCCAACCATCTCACCCCAACCATCTCACCCCAACCATCTCACCCCCAGCCAACCCACCCCAACCATCTCACCCCAACCATCTCACCCCCAGCCAACCCACCCCAACCATCTCACCCCAACCATCTCACCCCAACCATCTCACCCCAACCATCTCACCCCAACCATCTCACCCCCAGCCAACCCACCCCAACCATCTCACCCCAACCATCTCACCCCAACCATCTCACCCCAGCCAACCCACCCCAACCATCTCACCCCCAGCCAACCCACCCCAACCATCTCACCCCCAGCCAACCCACCCCAACCATCTCACCCCCAGCCAACCCACCCCAACCATCTCACCCCAACCATCTCACCCCCAGCCAACCCACCCCAACCATCTCAACCCAACCATCTCACCCCAACCATCTCACCCCAACCATCTCACCCCAACCATCTCACCCCCAGCCAACCCACCCCAACCATCTCACCCCAACCAACCCACCCCAACCATCTCACCCCAGCCAACCCACCCCCAGCCATCTCCCCCATCTCACTCACTCTCCCCATCACACCGCCCCCATCACACCCCCATCTCACCCCCGCCACCAACCGCCATCTCAGCCGTCCCCCATCTGTATCTCGGTATCAGTGTCTGTCTCGCCCCCTCTCACCCGACTCCTCTCAGCAACGGGCTCTGAGCTCCGCCATTTGCCGCACTCTGACCCGGAAGCGGAGCCTGGGGCGCGCTGTGGTTGGTCAATAGCCTCATTTGTTTAAATGTTTATGCAAATCACGACCAGCAGTGATGTCATCCACCCCCCCCTCCCCGTGCGGCGGGGTTGCTGACTCTCTGGGTTTGTCTTGATCTGAGCGCAGGAAAAACAGCAGAAAGTACCGTCAGTGACAGAGCCACAGGGAGTGATGGGATTGCAGCCTGACTGCGTTACTATATAAATAGTACAATTCTGTACTTTACTGCAGTACTGAGGGAGTGCTGCACTGTCACCGGGTCAGTACTGAGGGAGTGCTGCACTGTCACCGGGTCAGTACTGAGGGAGTGCTGCACTGTCACCGGGTCAGTACTGAGGGAGTGCTGCACTGTCACCGGGTCAGTACTGAGGGAGTGCTGCACTGTCACCGGGTCAGTACTGAGGGAGTGCTGCTCTGTCACCGGGTCAGTACTGAGGGAGTGCTGCACTGTCACCGGGTCAGTACTGAGGGAGTGCTGCACTGTCACCGGGTCAGTAATGAGGGAGTGCTGCACTGTCACCGGGTCAGTACTGAGGGAGTGCTGCACTGTCACCGGGTCAGTACTGAGGGAGTGCTGCACTGTCACCGGGTCAGTACTGAGGGAGTGCTGCTCTGTTACCGGGTCAGTACTGAGGGAGTGCTGCACTGTCACCGGGTCAGTACTGAGGGAGTGCTGCTCTGTCACCGGGTCAGTACTGAGGGAGTGCTGCACTGTCACCGGGTCAGTACTGAGGGAGTGCTGCACTGTCACCGGGTCAGTACTGAGGGAGTGCTGCACTGTCACCGGGTCAGTACTGAGGGAGTGCTGCACTGTCACCGGGTCAGTACTGAGGGAGTGCTGCTCTGTCACCGGGTCAGTACTGAGGGAGTGCTGCACTGTCACCGGGTCAGTACTGAGGGAGTGCTGCACTGTCACCGGGTCAGTACTGAGGGAGTGCTGCACTGTCACCGGGTCAGTACTGAGGGAGTGCTGCACTGTCACCGGGTCAGTACTGAGGGAGTGCTGCACTGTCACCGGGTCAGTACTGAGGGAGTGCTGCACTGTCACCGGGTCAGTAATGAGGGAGTGCTGCACTGTCACCGGGTCAGTACTGAGGGAGTGCTGCACTGTCACCGGGTCAGTACTGAGGGAGTGCTGCACTGTCACCGGGTCAGTACTGAGGGAGTGCTGCTCTGTCACCGGGTCAGTACTGAGGGAGTGCTGCACTGTCACCGGGTCAGTACTGAGGGAGTGCTGCTCTGTCACCGGGTCAGTACTGAGGGAGTGCTGCACTGTCACCGGGTCAGTACTGAGGGAGTGCTGCACTGTCACCGGGTCAGTACTGAGGGAATGCTGCACTGTCACCGGGTCAGTACTGAGGGAGTGCTGCACTGTCACCGGGTCAGTACTGAGGGAATGCTGCACTGTCGTGGGGTCAGTACTGAGGGAGTGCTGCACTGTCACCGGGTCAGTACTGAGGGAGTGCTGCTCTGTCACCAGGTCAGTACTGAGGGAGTGCTGCACTGTCACCGGGTCAGTACTGAGGGAGTGCTGCACTGTCACCGGGTCAGTACTGAGGGAGTGCTGCACTGTCACCGGGTCAGTACTGAGGGAGTGCTGCACTGTCACCGGGTCAGTACTGAGGGAGTGCTGCACTGTCACCGGGTCAGTACTGAGGGAGTGCTGCACTGTCAGGGGGTCAGTACTGAGGGAGTGCTGCACTGTCACCGGGTCAGTACTGAGGGAGTGCTGCTCTGTCACTGGGTCAGTACTGAGGGAGTGCTGCACTGTCACCAGGTCAGTACTGAAGGAGTGCTGCACTGTCACCGGGTCAGTACTGAGGGAGAGCTGCACTGTCACCGGGTCAGTACTGAGGGAGTGCAGCTCTGTCACCGGGTCAGTACTGAGGGAGTGCAGCTCTGTCACCGGGTCAGTACTGAGGGAGTGCTGCTCTGTCACCAGGTCAGTACTGAGGGAGTGCAGCTCTTTCACCGGGTCAGTACTGAGGGAGTGCTGCACTGTTGGGGGGTCAGTACTGAGGGAATGCTGCACTGTCACCGGGTCAGTACTGAGGGAGTGCTGCACTGTCACCGGGTCAGTACTGAGGGAGTGCTGCACTGTCACCGGGACAGTACTGAGGGAGTGCTGCACTGTCACCGGGTCAGTACTGAGGGAGTGCTGCTCTGTCACCGGGTACTGAGGGAGTGCTGCTCTGTCACCGGGTCATTACTGAGGGAGTGCTGCACTGTCACTGGGTCAGTACTGAGGGAGTGCTGCACTGTCACCAGGTCAGTACTGAGGGAGTGCTGCACTGTTGGGGGATCAGTACTGAGGGAGTGCTGCACTGTCACCGGGTCAGTACTGAGGGAGTGCTGCACTGTCACCAGGTCAGTACTGAGGGAATGCTGCACTGTGACCGGGTCAGTACTGAGGGAGTGCTGCACTGTCACCGGGTCAGTACTGAGGGAGTGCTGCACTGTCACCGGGTCAGTACTGAGGGAGTGCTGCACTGTCACTGGGTCAGTACTGAGGGAGTGCTGCTCTGTCACCGGGTCAGTACTGAGGGAGTGCTGCACTGTCACCAGGTCAGTACTGAGGGAGTGCTGCACTGTCGGGGGGTCAGTACTGAGGGAGTGCTGCACTGTCACCGGGTCAGTACTGAGGGAGTGCTGCACTGTGACCGGGTCAGTACTGAGGGAATGCTGCACTCTGACCGGTTCAGTACTGAGGGAGTGCTGCACTGTCACCGGGTCAGTACTGAGGGAGTGCGGTTAAGTCAGGGAGTCAGGACTGAGGGAGTGCTGCTCTGTCACTGGGTCAGTACTGAGGGAGTGCTGCACTTTCAGGCGGTCAATACTAAGACAGTGCTGCTCTGTCAGAGGATCAGTACTGAGGGAGTGCTGCTCTGACAGAGGATCAATACTGTGGGAGTGCCTCTCTGTCAGGGGGCCAGTACTGAGGGAGTGCTGCACTGTCACCGGGTCAGTACTGAGGGAGTGCTGCACTGTCACCGGGTCAGTACGGAGGCAGTGCTGCACTGTCACCGGGTCAGTACGGAGGCAGTGCTGCACTGTCACCGGGTCAGTACCGAGGGAGTGCTGCACTGTCACCGGGTCAGTACCGAGGCAGTGCTGCACTGTCACCGGGTCAGTACCGAGGGAGTGCTGCACTGTCACCGGGTCAGTACCGAGGGAGTGCAGCTCTGTCACCGGGTCAGTACTGAGGGAGTGCAGCTCTGTCACCGGGTCAGTACTGAAGGAGTGCTGCACTGTCACCGGGTCAGTACTGAGGGAGTGCTGCACTGTCACCGGGTCAGTACTGAGGGAGTGCTGCACTGTCACCGGGTCAGTACTGAGGGAGTGCTGCTCTGTCAGGGGGTCAGTACTGAGGGAGTGCTGCTCTGTCAGGGGGTCAGTACTGAGGGAGTGCTGCTCTGTCAGGGGGTCAGTACTGAGGGAGTGCTGCTCTGTCAGGGGGTCAGTAGTGTGGGAGTGCTGCTCTGTCAGGGGGTTAGTACTGAGGGGGTGCTGCTCTGTCAGGGGGTTAGTACTGAGGGAGTGCTGCACTGTCAGGGGGTTAGTACTGAAGGAGTGCTCCTCTGTCACCGGGTCAGTACTGAGGGAGTGCTGCTCTGTCACCGGGTCAGTACTGAGGGAGTGCAGCTCTGTCACCGGGTCAGTACTGAGAGAGTGCTGCACTGTCACCGGGTCAGTACTGAGGGAGTGCTGCACTGTCACCGGGTCAGTACTGAGGGAGTGCTGCACTGTCACCGGGTCAGTACTGAGGGAGTGCTGCACTGTCACCGGGTCAGTACTGAGGGAGTGCTGCTCTGTCACCGGGTCAGTACTGAGGGAGTGCTGCATTGTCACCGGGTCAGTACTGAGGGAGTGCTGCACTGTCACCGGGTCAGTACTGAGGGAGTGCTGCACTGTCACCGGGTCAGTACTGAGGGAGTGCTGCACTGTCACCGGGTCAGTACTGAGGGAGTGCTGCACTGTCACCGGGTCAGTACTGAGGGAGTGCTGCACTGTCACCGGGTCAGTAATGAGGGAGTGCTGCACTGTCACCGGGTCAGTACTGAGGGAGTGCTCCACTGTCACCGGGTCAGTACTGAGGGAGTGCTGCACTGTCACCGGGTCAGTACTGAGGGAATGCTGCTCTGTCAACGGGTCAGTACTGAGGGAGTGCTGCACTGTCACCAGGTCAGTACTGAGGGAGTGCTGCTCTGTCACCGGGTCAGTACTGAGGGAGTGCTGCACTGTCACCGGGTCAGTACTGAGGGAGTGCTGCACTGTCACCGGGTCAGTACTGAGGGAATGCTGCACTGTCGTGGGGTCAGTACTGAGGGAGTGCTGCACTGTCACCGGGTCAGTACTGAGGGAGTGCTGCTCTGTCACCGGGTCAGTACTGAGGGAGTGCTGCACTGTCACCGGGTCAGTACTGAGGGAGTGCTGCACTGTCACCGGGTCAGTACTGAGGGAGTGCTGCACTGTCACCGGGTCAGTACTGAGGGAGTGCTGCACTGTCACCGGGTCAGTACTGAGGGAGTGCTGCACTGTCACCGGGTCAGTACTGAGGGAGTGCTGCACTGTCAGGGGGTCAGTACTGAGGGAGTGCTGCACTGTCACCGGGTCAGTACTGAGGGAGTGCTGCTCTGTCACTGGGTCAGTACTGAGGGAGTGCTGCACTGTCACCAGGTCAGTACTGAAGGAGTGCTGCACTGTCACCGGGTCAGTACTGAGGGAGAGCTGCACTGTCACCGGGTCAGTACTGAGGGAGTGCAGCTCTGTCACCGGGTCAGTACTGAGGGAGTGCAGCTCTGTCACCGGGTCAGTACTGAGGGAGTGCTGCTCTGTCACCAGGTCAGTACTGAGGGAGTGCAGCTCTTTCACCGGGTCAGTACTGAGGGAGTGCTGCACTGTTGGGGGGTCAGTACTGAGGGAATGCTGCACTGTCACCGGGTCAGTACTGAGGGAGTGCTGCACTGTCACCGGGTCAGTACTGAGGGAGTGCTGCACTGTCACCGGGACAGTACTGAGGGAGTGCTGCACTGTCACCGGGTCAGTACTGAGGGAGTGCTGCTCTGTCACCGGGTACTGAGGGAGTGCTGCTCTGTCACCGGGTCATTACTGAGGGAGTGCTGCACTGTCACTGGGTCAGTACTGAGGGAGTGCTGCACTGTCACCAGGTCAGTACTGAGGGAGTGCTGCACTGTTGGGGGATCAGTACTGAGGGAGTGCTGCACTGTCACCGGGTCAGTACTGAGGGAGTGCTGCACTGTCACCAGGTCAGTACTGAGGGAATGCTGCACTGTGACCGGGTCAGTACTGAGGGAGTGCTGCACTGTCACCGGGTCAGTACTGAGGGAGTGCTGCACTGTCACCGGGTCAGTACTGAGGGAGTGCTGCACTGTCACTGGGTCAGTACTGAGGGAGTGCTGCTCTGTCACCGGGTCAGTACTGAGGGAGTGCTGCACTGTCACCAGGTCAGTACTGAGGGAGTGCTGCACTGTCGGGGGGTCAGTACTGAGGGAGTGCTGCACTGTCACCGGGTCAGTACTGAGGGAGTGCTGCACTGTGACCGGGTCAGTACTGAGGGAATGCTGCACTCTGACCGGTTCAGTACTGAGGGAGTGCTGCACTGTCACCGGGTCAGTACTGAGGGAGTGCGGTTAAGTCAGGGAGTCAGGACTGAGGGAGTGCTGCTCTGTCACTGGGTCAGTACTGAGGGAGTGCTGCACTTTCAGGCGGTCAATACTAAGACAGTGCTGCTCTGTCAGAGGATCAGTACTGAGGGAGTGCTGCTCTGACAGAGGATCAATACTGTGGGAGTGCCTCTCTGTCAGGGGGCCAGTACTGAGGGAGTGCTGCACTGTCACCGGGTCAGTACTGAGGGAGTGCTGCACTGTCACCGGGTCAGTACGGAGGCAGTGCTGCACTGTCACCGGGTCAGTACGGAGGCAGTGCTGCACTGTCACCGGGTCAGTACCGAGGGAGTGCTGCACTGTCACCGGGTCAGTACCGAGGCAGTGCTGCACTGTCACCGGGTCAGTACCGAGGGAGTGCTGCACTGTCACCGGGTCAGTACCGAGGGAGTGCAGCTCTGTCACCGGGTCAGTACTGAGGGAGTGCAGCTCTGTCACCGGGTCAGTACTGAAGGAGTGCTGCACTGTCACCGGGTCAGTACTGAGGGAGTGCTGCACTGTCACCGGGTCAGTACTGAGGGAGTGCTGCACTGTCACCGGGTCAGTACTGAGGGAGTGCTGCTCTGTCAGGGGGTCAGTACTGAGGGAGTGCTGCTCTGTCAGGGGGTCAGTACTGAGGGAGTGCTGCTCTGTCAGGGGGTCAGTACTGAGGGAGTGCTGCTCTGTCAGGGGGTCAGTAGTGTGGGAGTGCTGCTCTGTCAGGGGGTTAGTACTGAGGGGGTGCTGCTCTGTCAGGGGGTTAGTACTGAGGGAGTGCTGCACTGTCAGGGGGTTAGTACTGAAGGAGTGCTCCTCTGTCACCGGGTCAGTACCGAGGGAGTGCTGCACTGTCACCGGGTCAGTACCGAGGGAGTGCAGCTCTGTCACCGGGTCAGTACTGAGGGAGTGCAGCTCTGTCACCGGGTCAGTACTGAAGGAGTGCTGCACTGTCACCGGGTCAGTACTGAGGGAGTGCTGCACTGTCACCGGGTCAGTACTGAGGGAGTGCTGCACTGTCACCGGGTCAGTACTGAGGGAGTGCTGCTCTGTCAGGGGGTCAGTACTGAGGGAGTGCTGCTCTGTCAGGGGGTCAGTACTGAGGGAGTGCTGCTCTGTCAGGGGGTCAGTACTGAGGGAGTGCTGCTCTGTCAGGGGGTCAGTAGTGTGGGAGTGCTGCTCTGTCAGGGGGTTAGTACTGAGGGGGTGCTGCTCTGTCAGGGGGTTAGTACTGAGGGAGTGCTGCACTGTCAGGGGGTTAGTACTGAAGGAGTGCTCCTCTGTCACCGGGTCAGTACTGAGGGAGTGCTGCTCTGTCACCGGGTCAGTACTGAGGGAGTGCAGCTCTGTCACCGGGTCAGTACTGAGAGAGTGCTGCACTGTCAGGGGGTCAGTACTGAGGGAGTGCTGCACTGACACTGGGTCAGTACTGAGGGAGTGCTGCTCTGTCACCAGGTCAGTTCTGAGGGCGTGCTGCACTGTCGTGGGGTCAGTACTGAGGGAGTGCAGCTCTGTCACCGGGTCAGTACTGAGGGAGTGCTGCTCTGTCACCGGGTCAGTACTGAGAGAGTGCTGCTCTGTCAGGGGGTCAGTACTGAGGGAGTGCTGCTCTGTCAGGGGGTCAGTACTGAGGGTGTGTTGCTCTGTCAGGGGGTTAGTACTGAGGGGGTGCTGCTCTGTCAGGGGGTTAGTACTGAGGGAGTGCTGCACTGTCAGGGGGTTAGTACTGAACGAGTGCTCCTCTGTCACTGGGTCAGTACTGAGAGAGTGCTGCATTGACAGGGGGTCAGTACTGAGTGAGTGCTGCACTGTCACCGGGTCAGTACTGAGGGAGTGCTGCTCTGTCACCGGGTCAGTACTGAGGGAGTGCTGCACTGTCACCGGGTCAGTACTGAGGGAGTGCTGCACTGTCACCGGGTCAGTACTGAGGGAGTGCTGCACTGTCACCGGGTCAGTACTGAGGGAGTACTGCACTGTCACCGGGTCAGTACTGAGGGAGTGCTGCACTGTCACCGGGTCAGTACTGAGGGAGTGCTGCACTGTCAGGGGGTCAGTACTGAGGGAGTGCTGCACTGTCACCGGGTCAGTACTGAGGGAGTGCTGCTCTGTCACCGGGTCAGTACTGAGGGAGTGCTGCACTGTCACCAGGTCAGTACTGAAGGAGTGCTGCACTGTCACCGGGTCAGTACTGAGGGAGAGCTGCACTGTCACCGGGTCAGTACTGAGGGAGTGCAGCTCTGTCACCGGGTTAGTACTGAGGGAGTGCAGCTCTGTCACCGGGTCAGTACTGAGGGAGTGCTGCTCTGTCACCAGGTCAGTACTGAGGGAGTGCAGCTCTTTCACCGGGTCAGTACTGAGGGAGTGCTGCACTGTTGGGGGGTCAGTACTGAGGGAATGCTGCACTGTCACCGGGTCAGTACTGAGGGAGTGCTGCACTGTCACCGGGTCAGTACTGAGGGAGTGCTGCACTGTCACCGGGACAGTACTGAGGGAGTGCTGCACTGTCACCGGGTCAGTACTGAGGGAGTGCTGCTCTGTCACCGGGTACTGAGGGAGTGCTGCTCTGTCACCGGGTCATTACTGAGGGAGTGCTGCACTGTCACTGGGTCAGTACTGAGGGAGTGCTGCACTGTCACCAGGTCAGTACTGAGGGAGTGCTGCACTGTTGGGGGATCAGTACTGAGGGAGTGCTGCACTGTCACCGGGTCAGTACTGAGGGAGTGCTGCACTGTCACCAGGTCAGTACTGAGGGAATGCTGCACTGTGACCGGGTCAGTACTGAGGGAGTGCTGCACTGTCACCGGGTCAGTACTGAGGGAGTGCTGCACTGTCAGGGGGTCAGTACTGAGGGAGTGCTGCACTGTCACTGGGTCAGTACTGAGGGAGTGCTGCTCTGTCAGGGGGTCAGTACTGAGGGAGTGCTGCACTGTCACCAGGTCAGTACTGAGGGAGTGCTGCACTGTCGGGGGGTCAGTACTGAGGGAGTGCTGCACTGTCACCGGGTCAGTACTGAGGGAGTGCTGCACTGTGACCGGGTCAGTACTGAGGGAATGCTGCACTCTGACCGGCTCAGTACTGAGGGAGTGCTGCACTGTCACCGGGTCAGTACTGAGGGAGTGCGGTTAAGTCAGGGAGTCAGGACTGAGGGAGTGCTGCTCTGTCACTGGGTCAGTACTGAGGGAGTGCTGCACTTTCAGGCGGTCAATACTAAGACAGTGCTGCTCTGTCAGAGGATCAGTACTGAGGGAGTGCTGCTCTGACAGAGGATCAATACCGTGGGAGTGCCTCTCTGTCAGGGGGCCAGTACTGAGGGAGTGCTGCACTGTCACCGGGTCAGTACTGAGGGAGTGCTGCACTGTCACCGGGTCAGTACGGAGGCAGTGCTGCACTGTCACCGGGTCAGTACGGAGGCAGTGCTGCACTGTCACCGGGTCAGTACCGAGGGAGTGCTGCACTGTCACCGGGTCAGTACCGAGGCAGTGCTGCACTGTCACCGGGTCAGTACCGAGGCAGTGCTGCACTGTCACCGGGTCAGTACCGAGGGAGTGCTGCACTGTCACCGGGTCAGTACCGAGGGAGTGCAGCTCTGTCACCGGGTCAGTACTGAGGGAGTGCAGCTCTGTCACCGGGTCAGTACTGAAGGAGTGCTGCACTGTCACCGGGTCAGTACTGAGGGAGTGCTGCACTGTCACCGGGTCAGTACTGAGGGAGTGCTGCTCTGTCAGGGGGTCAGTACTGAGGGAGTGCTGCTCTGTCAGGGGGTCAGTACTGAGGGAGTGCTGCTCTGTCAGGGGGTCAGTACTGAGGGAGTGCTGCTCTGTCAGGGGGTCAGTACTGAGGGAGTGCTGCTCTGTCAGGGGGTCAGTAGTGTGGGAGTGCTGCTCTGTCAGGGGGTTAGTACTGAGGGGGTGCTGCTCTGTCAGTGGGTTAGTACTGAGGGAGTGCTGCACTGTCAGGGGGTTAGTACTGAAGGAGTGCTCCTCTGTCACCGGGTCAGTACTGAGGGAGTGCTGCTCTGTCACCGGGTCAGTACTGAGGGAGTGCAGCTCTGTCACCGGGTCAGTACTGAGAGAGTGCTGCACTGTCAGGGGGTCAGTACTGAGGGAGTGCTGCACTGACACTGGGTCAGTACTGAGGGAGTGCTGCTCTGTCACCAGGTCAGTTCTGAGGGCGTGCTGCACTGTCGTGGGGTCAGTACTGAGGGAGTGCTGCTCTGTCACCGGGTCAGTACTGAGGGAGTGCAGCTCTGTCACCGGGTCAGTACTGAGGGAGTGCTGCTCTGTCACAGGGTCACTACTGAGAGAGTGCTGCTCTGTCAGGGGATCAGTACTGAGGGAGTGCTGCTCTGTCAGGGGGTCAGTACTGAGGGTGTGTTGCTCTGTCAGGGGGTTAGTACTGAGGGGGTGCTGCTCTGTCAGGGGGTTAGTACTGAGGGAGTGCTGCACTGTCAGGGGGTTAGCACTGAAGGAGTGCTCCTCTGTCACTGGGTCAGTACTGAGAGAGTGCTGCATTGACAGGGGGTCAATACTGAGGGAGTGCTGCTCTGTCAGGGGGTCAGTAGTGAGGGAGTGCTGCTCTGTCAGGGGGCTAATACTGAGGGAGTTCTGCTCTGACAGTGGGTCAGTACTGAGGAAGTGCTGCTCTGTCACTGGGTCAGTAATGAGGGAGTGCTGCTCTGTCACTGGGTCAGTAATGAGGGAGTGCTGCTCTGTCACTGGGTCAGTACTGAGGAAGTGCTGCTCTGTGACTGGGTCAGTACTGAGGGAGTGCTGCTTGGTCAGAGGGTCAGAACTGAGGGAGTGCTGTGCTGTCAGCGGATCAGTACTGAGGGAGTGCTGTACTCTCACCGGGTCAGTACTGAGAGAGTGCTGCTCTGTGAGGGTGTCAGTACTGAGGGACTGCTGCTCTGTCATGGGGTCAGTACTAAGGGTCGGCTGCTCTGTCACTCGGTCAGTACTGAGGGAGTGCTGCTCTGTCACCGGGTCAGTACTGAGGGAGTTCAGCACTGTCAGGGTGTCAGTACTGAGGGACTGCTGCTCTGTCATTGGGTCAGTACTAAGGGTCGTCTGCTCTGTCACTCGGTCAGTACTGATGGAGTGCTGCTCTGTCAGGGGGTCAGTGCTGAGGGAGTGCGGCTCTGTCAGAGGGTCAAAACTGAGGGAGTGCTGCACTGTCAGGGGGTCAGTGCTGAGGCAGTGCGGTTAAGTCAGGGGGTCAGGACTGAGAGAGTGCAGCTCTATCACTGGGTCAGTACTGAGGGAGTGCAGCTCTGTCAGGGGGTCAGTACTGAGGGAGCGCTGCACTGTCGAGGGGTCAGTACTGAGGGACTGCTCCTCTGTCAGGGGGTCTGTACTGAGGGAGTGCAGCTCTGTCAGGGGGTTAGTACTGGGGGGGTGCTGCACTGTCACTGGGCCAGTACTGAGGGAGTGCCGCTCAGTCAGAGAGTCAGTATTGAGGGAGTACTGCTCTGTCACCGGGTCATTACTGAGCGAGTGCTGCTCTGTCACCGGAACAGTACTGAGGGAGTGCTACTGTGTCACCGGGTGAGTATTGAGGGAGTGCTGCTCTGTCAGGGGGTCAGACCTGAGGGAGTGCTGCTGTGTAACTGGGTCAGTACTGAAGGAGTGCTGCACTGTCACCGGGTCAGTACTGAGGGAGTGCTGTTATGTCAGAGGTTCAGAACTGATGGAGTGCTGCTCTGTCACTGGGTCAGTACTGAGGGAGTGCGGTTAAGTCAGGGGCTCAGTACTGAGGGACTGCTGCTCTGTCACCGGGTCAGTACTCAGGGAGTGCTGCACTGTCAGGGGCTCAGTACTGAGGGAGTGCTGCTCTTTTACTGGGTCAGTACTGAGGGAGTGCTGCCCTGTCAGGGGTAGAGTATTGAGGGAGTGCTGCTCTGTCAGGGGCTCAGTACTGAGGGAGTGCTGCTCTGTCAGGGGATCAGTACTGAGGGAGTGCTGCTCTGTCAGGGGGACACTGCTGAGGGAATGCTGCACTTTCAGGCGGTCAATACTAAGGGAGTGCTGCTCTGTCAGAGGGTCAGTACTGAGGGAGTGCTGCTCTGTCAGAGGGTCAGTACTGAGGGATGGCTGCACTGTCACCGGGTCAAAACTGAGGGAGTGCTGCTCTGTCAGGGGGTCAATACATGAGGGAGTGCTGCTCTGTCGGAGGGTCAGTAATGAGGGAGTGCTTTTCTGTCGGTGGGCTAATACTGAGGGAGTGCTGCTCTGTCAGGGGGTCAGTACTGCGGAAGTGCTGCTCTGTCACTGGGTCAGTAATGAGGGAGTGCTGCTCTGTCAGAGGGTCAGTCCTGAGGGAGTGCTGCTCTGTCACCGGGTCAGTACTGAAAGAGTGCTGTTACGTCAGGGGGTCAGGACTGAGGAAGTGCTGCTATGTCACTGGGTCAGTACTGAGGGAGTTCAGCACTGTGAGGGGGTCAGTACTGAGGGAGTGCTGCACTGTCACCGGGTCAGTACTGAGGGAGTGCTGCACTGTCACCGGGACAGTACTGAGGGAGTGCTGCACTGTCACCGGGTCAGTACTGAGGGAGTGCTGCTCTGTCACCGGGTACTGAGGGAGTGCTGCTCTGTCACCGGGTCATTACTGAGGGAGTGCTGCACTGTCACTGGGTCAGTACTGAGGGAGTGCTGCACTGTCACCAGGTCAGTACTGAGGGAGTGCTGCACTGTTGGGGGATCAGTACTGAGGGAGTGCTGCACTGTCACCGGGTCAGTACTGAGGGAGTGCTGCACTGTCACCAGGTCAGTACTGAGGGAATGCTGCACTGTGACCGGGTCAGTACTGAGGGAGTGCTGCACTGTCACCGGGTCAGTACTGAGGGAGTGCTGCACTGTCACCGGGTCAGTACTGAGGGAGTGCTGCACTGTCACTGGGTCAGTACTGAGGGAGTGCTGCTCTGTCAGGGGGTCAGTACTGAGGGAGTGCTGCACTGTCACCAGGTCAGTACTGAGGGAGTGCTGCACTGTCGGGGGGTCAGTACTGAGGGAGTGCTGCACTGTCACCGGGTCAGTACTGAGGGAGTGCTGCACTGTGACCGGGTCAGTACTGAGGGAATGCTGCACTCTGACCGGCTCAGTACTGAGGGAGTGCTGCACTGTCACCGGGTCAGTACTGAGGGAGTGCGGTTAAGTCAGGGAGTCAGGACTGAGGGAGTGCTGCTCTGTCACTGGGTCAGTACTGAGGGAGTGCTGCACTTTCAGGCGGTCAATACTAAGACAGTGCTGCTCTGTCAGAGGATCAGTACTGAGGGAGTGCTGCTCTGACAGAGGATCAATACCGTGGGAGTGCCTCTCTGTCAGGGGGCCAGTACTGAGGGAGTGCTGCACTGTCACCGGGTCAGTACTGAGGGAGTGCTGCACTGTCACCGGGTCAGTACGGAGGCAGTGCTGCACTGTCACCGGGTCAGTACGGAGGCAGTGCTGCACTGTCACCGGGTCAGTACCGAGGGAGTGCTGCACTGTCACCGGGTCAGTACCGAGGCAGTGCTGCACTGTCACCGGGTCAGTACCGAGGCAGTGCTGCACTGTCACCGGGTCAGTACCGAGGGAGTGCTGCACTGTCACCGGGTCAGTACCGAGGGAGTGCAGCTCTGTCACCGGGTCAGTACTGAGGGAGTGCAGCTCTGTCACCGGGTCAGTACTGAAGGAGTGCTGCACTGTCACCGGGTCAGTACTGAGGGAGTGCTGCTCTGTCAGGGGGTCAGTACTGAGGGAGTGCTGCTCTGTCAGGGGGTCAGTACTGAGGGAGTGCTGCTCTGTCAGGGGGTCAGTACTGAGGGAGTGCTGCTCTGTCAGGGGGTCAGTACTGAGGGAGTGCTGCTCTGTCAGGGGGTCAGTAGTGTGGGAGTGCTGCTCTGTCAGGGGGTTAGTACTGAGGGGGTGCTGCTCTGTCAGGGGGTTAGTACTGAGGGAGTGCTGCACTGTCAGGGGGTTAGTACTGAAGGAGTGCTCCTCTGTCACCGGGTCAGTACTGAGGGAGTGCTGCTCTGTCACCGGGTCAGTACTGAGGGAGTGCAGCTCTGTCACCGGGTCAGTACTGAGAGAGTGCTGCACTGTCAGGGGGTCAGTACTGAGGGAGTGCTGCACTGACACTGGGTCAGTACTGAGGGAGTGCTGCTCTGTCACCAGGTCAGTTCTGAGGGCGTGCTGCACTGTCGTGGGGTCAGTACTGAGGGAGTGCTGCTCTGTCACCGGGTCAGTACTGAGGGAGTGCAGCTCTGTCACCGGGTCAGTACTGAGGGAGTGCTGCTCTGTCACAGGGTCACTACTGAGAGAGTGCTGCTCTGTCAGGGGGTCAGTACTGAGGGAGTGCTGCTCTGTCAGGGGGTCAGTACTGAGGGTGTGTTGCTCTGTCAGGGGGTTAGTACTGAGGGGGTGCTGCTCTGTCAGGGGGTTAGTACTGAGGGAGTGCTGCACTGTCAGGGGGTTAGCACTGAAGGAGTGCTCCTCTGTCACTGGGTCAGTACTGAGAGAGTGCTGCATTGACAGGGGGTCAATACTGAGGGAGTGCTGCTCTGTCAGGGGGTCAGTAGTGAGGGAGTGCTGCTCTGTCAGGGGGCTAATACTGAGGGAGTTCTGCTCTGACAGTGGGTCAGTACTGAGGAAGTGCTGCTCTGTCACTGGGTCAGTAATGAGGGAGTGCTGCTCTGTCACTGGGTCAGTAATGAGGGAGTGCTGCTCTGTCACTGGGTCAGTACTGAGGAAGTGCTGCTCTGTGACTGGGTCAGTACTGAGGGAGTGCTGCTTGGTCAGAGGGTCAGAACTGAGGGAGTGCTGTTCTGTCAGCGGATCAGTACTGAGGGAGTGCTGTACTCTCACCGGGTCAGTACTGAGAGAGTGCTGCTCTGTGAGGGTGTCAGTACTGAGGGACTGCTGCTCTGTCATGGGGTCAGTACTAAGGGTCGGCTGCTCTGTCACTCGGTCAGTACTGAGGGAGTGCTGCTCTGTCACCGGGTCAGTACTGAGGGAGTTCAGCACTGTCAGGGTGTCAGTACTGAGGGACTGCTGCTCTGTCATTGGGTCAGTACTAAGGGTCGTCTGCTCTGTCACTCGGTCAGTACTGATGGAGTGCTGCTCTGTCAGGGGGTCAGTGCTGAGGGAGTGCGGCTCTGTCAGAGGGTCAAAACTGAGGGAGTGCTGCACTGTCAGGGGGTCAGTGCTGAGGCAGTGCGGTTAAGTCAGGGGGTCAGGACTGAGAGAGTGCAGCTCTATCACTGGGTCAGTACTGAGGGAGTGCAGCTCTGTCAGGGGGTCAGTACTGAGGGAGCGCTGCACTGTCGAGGGGTCAGTACTGAGGGACTGCTCCTCTGTCAGGGGGTCTGTACTGAGGGAGTGCAGCTCTGTCAGGGGGTTAGTACTGGGGGGGTGCTGCACTGTCACTGGGCCAGTACTGAGGGAGTGCCGCTCAGTCAGAGAGTCAGTATTGAGGGAGTACTGCTCTGTCACCGGGTCATTACTGAGCGAGTGCTGCTCTGTCACCGGAACAGTACTGAGGGAGTGCTACTGTGTCACAGGGTGAGTATTGAGGGAGTGCTGCTCTGTCAGGGGGTCAGACCTGAGGGAGTGCTGCTGTGTAACTGGGTCAGTACTGAAGGAGTGCTGCACTGTCACCGGGTCAGTACTGAGGGAGTGCTGTTATGTCAGAGGTTCAGAACTGATGGAGTGCTGCTCTGTCACTGGGTCAGTACTGAGGGAGTGCGGTTAAGTCAGGGGCTCAGTACTGAGGGACTGCTGCTCTGTCACCGGGTCAGTACTCAGGGAGTGCTGCACTGTCAGGGGCTCAGTACTGAGGGAGTGCTGCTCTTTTACTGGGTCAGTACTGAGGGAGTGCTGCCCTGTCAGGGGTAGAGTATTGAGGGAGTGCTGCTCTGTCAGGGGCTCAGTACTGAGGGAGTGCTGCTCTGTCAGGGGATCAGTACTGAGGGAGTGCTGCTCTGTCAGGGGGACACTGCTGAGGGAATGCTGCACTTTCAGGCGGTCAATACTAAGGGAGTGCTGCTCTGTCAGAGGGTCAGTACTGAGGGAGTGCTGCTCTGTCAGAGGGTCAGTACTGAGGGATGGCTGCACTGTCACCGGGTCAAAACTGAGGGAGTGCTGCTCTGTCAGGGGGTCAATACATGAGGGAGTGCTGCTCTGTCGGAGGGTCAGTAATGAGGGAGTGCTTTTCTGTCGGTGGGCTAATACTGAGGGAGTGCTGCTCTGTCAGGGGGTCAGTACTGCGGAAGTGCTGCTCTGTCACTGGGTCAGTAATGAGGGAGTGCTGCTCTGTCAGAGGGTCAGTCCTGAGGGAGTGCTGCTCTGTCACCGGGTCAGTACTGAAAGAGTGCTGTTACGTCAGGGGGTCAGGACTGAGGAAGTGCTGCTATGTCACTGGGTCAGTACTGAGGGAGTTCAGCACTGTGAGGGGGTCAGTACTGAGGGAGTGCTGCACTGTCACCGGGTCAGTACTGAGGGAGTGCTGCACTGTCACCGGGACAGTACTGAGGGAGTGCTGCACTGTCACCGGGTCAGTACTGAGGGAGTGCTGCTCTGTCACCGGGTACTGAGGGAGTGCTGCTCTGTCACCGGGTCATTACTGAGGGAGTGCTGCACTGTCACTGGGTCAGTACTGAGGGAGTGCTGCACTGTCACCAGGTCAGTACTGAGGGAGTGCTGCACTGTTGGGGGATCAGTACTGAGGGAGTGCTGCACTGTCACCGGGTCAGTACTGAGGGAGTGCTGCACTGTCACCAGGTCAGTACTGAGGGAATGCTGCACTGTGACCGGGTCAGTACTGAGGGAGTGCTGCACTGTCACCGGGTCAGTACTGAGGGAGTGCTGCACTGTCACCGGGTCAGTACTGAGGGAGTGCTGCACTGTCACTGGGTCAGTACTGAGGGAGTGCTGCTCTGTCAGGGGGTCAGTACTGAGGGAGTGCTGCACTGTCACCAGGTCAGTACTGAGGGAGTGCTGCACTGTCACCAGGTCAGTACTGAGGGAGTGCTGCACTGTCACCGGGTCAGTACTGAGGGAGTGCTGCACTGTGACCGGGTCAGTACTGAGGGAATGCTGCACTCTGACCGGCTCAGTACTGAGGGAGTGCTGCACTGTCACCGGGTCAGTACTGAGGGAGTGCGGTTAAGTCAGGGAGTCAGGACTGAGGGAGTGCTGCTCTGTCACTGGGTCAGTACTGAGGGAGTGCTGCACTTTCAGGCGGTCAATACTAAGACAGTGCTGCTCTGTCAGAGGATCAGTACTGAGGGAGTGCTGCTCTGACAGAGGATCAATACCGTGGGAGTGCCTCTCTGTCAGGGGGCCAGTACTGAGGGAGTGCTGCACTGTCACCGGGTCAGTACTGAGGGAGTGCTGCACTGTCACCGGGTCAGTACGGAGGCAGTGCTGCACTGTCACCGGGTCAGTACGGAGGCAGTGCTGCACTGTCACCGGGTCAGTACCGAGGGAGTGCTGCACTGTCACCGGGTCAGTACCGAGGCAGTGCTGCACTGTCACCGGGTCAGTACCGAGGCAGTGCTGCACTGTCACCGGGTCAGTACCGAGGGAGTGCTGCACTGTCACCGGGTCAGTACCGAGGGAGTGCAGCTCTGTCACCGGGTCAGTACTGAGGGAGTGCAGCTCTGTCACCGGGTCAGTACTGAAGGAGTGCTGCACTGTCACCGGGTCAGTACTGAGGGAGTGCTGCTCTGTCAGGGGGTCAGTACTGAGGGAGTGCTGCTCTGTCAGGGGGTCAGTACTGAGGGAGTGCTGCTCTGTCAGGGGGTCAGTACTGAGGGAGTGCTGCTCTGTCAGGGGGTCAGTACTGAGGGAGTGCTGCTCTGTCAGGGGGTCAGTAGTGTGGGAGTGCTGCTCTGTCAGGGGGTTAGTACTGAGGGGGTGCTGCTCTGTCAGGGGGTTAGTACTGAGGGAGTGCTGCACTGTCAGGGGGTTAGTACTGAAGGAGTGCTCCTCTGTCACCGGGTCAGTACTGAGGGAGTGCTGCTCTGTCACCGGGTCAGTACTGAGGGAGTGCAGCTCTGTCACCGGGTCAGTACTGAGAGAGTGCTGCACTGTCAGGGGGTCAGTACTGAGGGAGTGCTGCACTGACACTGGGTCAGTACTGAGGGAGTGCTGCTCTGTCACCAGGTCAGTTCTGAGGGCGTGCTGCACTGTCGTGGGGTCAGTACTGAGGGAGTGCTGCTCTGTCACCGGGTCAGTACTGAGGGAGTGCAGCTCTGTCACCGGGTCAGTACTGAGGGAGTGCTGCTCTGTCACAGGGTCACTACTGAGAGAGTGCTGCTCTGTCAGGGGGTCAGTACTGAGGGAGTGCTGCTCTGTCAGGGGGTCAGTACTGAGGGTGTGTTGCTCTGTCAGGGGGTTAGTACTGAGGGGGTGCTGCTCTGTCAGGGGGTTAGTACTGAGGGAGTGCTGCACTGTCAGGGGGTTAGCACTGAAGGAGTGCTCCTCTGTCACTGGGTCAGTACTGAGAGAGTGCTGCATTGACAGGGGGTCAATACTGAGGGAGTGCTGCTCTGTCAGGGGGTCAGTAGTGAGGGAGTGCTGCTCTGTCAGGGGGCTAATACTGAGGGAGTTCTGCTCTGACAGTGGGTCAGTACTGAGGAAGTGCTGCTCTGTCACTGGGTCAGTAATGAGGGAGTGCTGCTCTGTCACTGGGTCAGTAATGAGGGAGTGCTGCTCTGTCACTGGGTCAGTACTGAGGAAGTGCTGCTCTGTGACTGGGTCAGTACTGAGGGAGTGCTGCTTGGTCAGAGGGTCAGAACTGAGGGAGTGCTGTGCTGTCAGCGGATCAGTACTGAGGGAGTGCTGTACTCTCACCGGGTCAGTACTGAGAGAGTGCTGCTCTGTGAGGGTGTCAGTACTGAGGGACTGCTGCTCTGTCATGGGGTCAGTACTAAGGGTCGGCTGCTCTGTCACTCGGTCAGTACTGAGGGAGTGCTGCTCTGTCACCGGGTCAGTACTGAGGGAGTTCAGCACTGTCAGGGTGTCAGTACTGAGGGACTGCTGCTCTGTCATTGGGTCAGTACTAAGGGTCGTCTGCTCTGTCACTCGGTCAGTACTGATGGAGTGCTGCTCTGTCAGGGGGTCAGTGCTGAGGGAGTGCGGCTCTGTCAGAGGGTCAAAACTGAGGGAGTGCTGCACTGTCAGGGGGTCAGTGCTGAGGCAGTGCGGTTAAGTCAGGGGGTCAGGACTGAGAGAGTGCAGCTCTATCACTGGGTCAGTACTGAGGGAGTGCAGCTCTGTCAGGGGGTCAGTACTGAGGGAGCGCTGCACTGTCGAGGGGTCAGTACTGAGGGACTGCTCCTCTGTCAGGGGGTCTGTACTGAGGGAGTGCAGCTCTGTCAGGGGGTTAGTACTGGGGGGGTGCTGCACTGTCACTGGGCCAGTACTGAGGGAGTGCCGCTCAGTCAGAGAGTCAGTATTGAGGGAGTACTGCTCTGTCACCGGGTCATTACTGAGCGAGTGCTGCTCTGTCACCGGAACAGTACTGAGGGAGTGCTACTGTGTCACCGGGTGAGTATTGAGGGAGTGCTGCTCTGTCAGGGGGTCAGACCTGAGGGAGTGCTGCTGTGTAACTGGGTCAGTACTGAAGGAGTGCTGCACTGTCACCGGGTCAGTACTGAGGGAGTGCTGTTATGTCAGAGGTTCAGAACTGATGGAGTGCTGCTCTGTCACTGGGTCAGTACTGAGGGAGTGCGGTTAAGTCAGGGGCTCAGTACTGAGGGACTGCTGCTCTGTCACCGGGTCAGTACTCAGGGAGTGCTGCACTGTCAGGGGCTCAGTACTGAGGGAGTGCTGCTCTTTTACTGGGTCAGTACTGAGGGAGTGCTGCCCTGTCAGGGGTAGAGTATTGAGGGAGTGCTGCTCTGTCAGGGGCTCAGTACTGAGGGAGTGCTGCTCTGTCAGGGGATCAGTACTGAGGGAGTGCTGCTCTGTCAGGGGGACACTGCTGAGGGAATGCTGCACTTTCAGGCGGTCAATACTAAGGGAGTGCTGCTCTGTCAGAGGGTCAGTACTGAGGGAGTGCTGCTCTGTCAGAGGGTCAGTACTGAGGGATGGCTGCACTGTCACCGGGTCAAAACTGAGGGAGTGCTGCTCTGTCAGGGGGTCAATACATGAGGGAGTGCTGCTCTGTCGGAGGGTCAGTAATGAGGGAGTGCTTTTCTGTCGGTGGGCTAATACTGAGGGAGTGCTGCTCTGTCAGGGGGTCAGTACTGCGGAAGTGCTGCTCTGTCACTGGGTCAGTAATGAGGGAGTGCTGCTCTGTCAGAGGGTCAGTCCTGAGGGAGTGCTGCTCTGTCACCGGGTCAGTACTGAAAGAGTGCTGTTACGTCAGGGGGTCAGGACTGAGGAAGTGCTGCTATGTCACTGGGTCAGTACTGAGGGAGTTCAGCACTGTGAGGGGGTCAGTACTGAGGGAGTGCTGCACTGTCACCGGGTCAGTACTGAGGGAGTGCTGCACTGTCACCGGGACAGTACTGAGGGAGTGCTGCACTGTCACCGGGTCAGTACTGAGGGAGTGCTGCTCTGTCACCGGGTACTGAGGGAGTGCTGCTCTGTCACCGGGTCATTACTGAGGGAGTGCTGCACTGTGACCGGGTCAGTACTGAGGGAATGCTGCACTCTGACCGGCTCAGTACTGAGGGAGTGCTGCACTGTCACCGGGTCAGTACTGAGGGAGTGCGGTTAAGTCAGGGAGTCAGGACTGAGGGAGTGCTGCTCTGTCACTGGGTCAGTACTGAGGGAGTGCTGCACTTTCAGGCGGTCAATACTAAGACAGTGCTGCTCTGTCAGAGGATCAGTACTGAGGGAGTGCTGCTCTGACAGAGGATCAATACCGTGGGAGTGCCTCTCTGTCAGGGGGCCAGTACTGAGGGAGTGCTGCACTGTCACCGGGTCAGTACTGAGGGAGTGCTGCACTGTCACCGGGTCAGTACGGAGGCAGTGCTGCACTGTCACCGGGTCAGTACGGAGGCAGTGCTGCACTGTCACCGGGTCAGTACCGAGGGAGTGCTGCACTGTCACCGGGTCAGTACCGAGGCAGTGCTGCACTGTCACCGGGTCAGTACCGAGGCAGTGCTGCACTGTCACCGGGTCAGTACCGAGGGAGTGCTGCACTGTCACCGGGTCAGTACCGAGGGAGTGCAGCTCTGTCACCGGGTCAGTACTGAGGGAGTGCAGCTCTGTCACCGGGTCAGTACTGAAGGAGTGCTGCACTGTCACCGGGTCAGTACTGAGGGAGTGCTGCTCTGTCAGGGGGTCAGTACTGAGGGAGTGCTGCTCTGTCAGGGGGTCAGTACTGAGGGAGTGCTGCTCTGTCAGGGGGTCAGTACTGAGGGAGTGCTGCTCTGTCAGGGGGTCAGTACTGAGGGAGTGCTGCTCTGTCAGGGGGTCAGTAGTGTGGGAGTGCTGCTCTGTCAGGGGGTTAGTACTGAGGGGGTGCTGCTCTGTCAGGGGGTTAGTACTGAGGGAGTGCTGCACTGTCAGGGGGTTAGTACTGAAGGAGTGCTCCTCTGTCACCGGGTCAGTACTGAGGGAGTGCTGCTCTGTCACCGGGTCAGTACTGAGGGAGTGCAGCTCTGTCACCGGGTCAGTACTGAGAGAGTGCTGCACTGTCAGGGGGTCAGTACTGAGGGAGTGCTGCACTGACACTGGGTCAGTACTGAGGGAGTGCTGCTCTGTCACCAGGTCAGTTCTGAGGGCGTGCTGCACTGTCGTGGGGTCAGTACTGAGGGAGTGCTGCTCTGTCACCGGGTCAGTACTGAGGGAGTGCAGCTCTGTCACCGGGTCAGTACTGAGGGAGTGCTGCTCTGTCACAGGGTCACTACTGAGAGAGTGCTGCTCTGTCAGGGGGTCAGTACTGAGGGAGTGCTGCTCTGTCAGGGGGTCAGTACTGAGGGTGTGTTGCTCTGTCAGGGGGTTAGTACTGAGGGGGTGCTGCTCTGTCAGGGGGTTAGTACTGAGGGAGTGCTGCACTGTCAGGGGGTTAGCACTGAAGGAGTGCTCCTCTGTCACTGGGTCAGTACTGAGAGAGTGCTGCATTGACAGGGGGTCAATACTGAGGGAGTGCTGCTCTGTCAGGGGGTCAGTAGTGAGGGAGTGCTGCTCTGTCAGGGGGCTAATACTGAGGGAGTTCTGCTCTGACAGTGGGTCAGTACTGAGGAAGTGCTGCTCTGTCACTGGGTCAGTAATGAGGGAGTGCTGCTCTGTCACTGGGTCAGTAATGAGGGAGTGCTGCTCTGTCACTGGGTCAGTACTGAGGAAGTGCTGCTCTGTGACTGGGTCAGTACTGAGGGAGTGCTGCTTGGTCAGAGGGTCAGAACTGAGGGAGTGCTGTGCTGTCAGCGGATCAGTACTGAGGGAGTGCTGTACTCTCACCGGGTCAGTACTGAGAGAGTGCTGCTCTGTGAGGGTGTCAGTACTGAGGGACTGCTGCTCTGTCATGGGGTCAGTACTAAGGGTCGGCTGCTCTGTCACTCGGTCAGTACTGAGGGAGTGCTGCTCTGTCACCGGGTCAGTACTGAGGGAGTTCAGCACTGTCAGGGTGTCAGTACTGAGGGACTGCTGCTCTGTCATTGGGTCAGTACTAAGGGTCGTCTGCTCTGTCACTCGGTCAGTACTGATGGAGTGCTGCTCTGTCAGGGGGTCAGTGCTGAGGGAGTGCGGCTCTGTCAGAGGGTCAAAACTGAGGGAGTGCTGCACTGTCAGGGGGTCAGTGCTGAGGCAGTGCGGTTAAGTCAGGGGGTCAGGACTGAGAGAGTGCAGCTCTATCACTGGGTCAGTACTGAGGGAGTGCAGCTCTGTCAGGGGGTCAGTACTGAGGGAGCGCTGCACTGTCGAGGGGTCAGTACTGAGGGACTGCTCCTCTGTCAGGGGGTCTGTACTGAGGGAGTGCAGCTCTGTCAGGGGGTTAGTACTGGGGGGGTGCTGCACTGTCACTGGGCCAGTACTGAGGGAGTGCCGCTCAGTCAGAGAGTCAGTATTGAGGGAGTACTGCTCTGTCACCGGGTCATTACTGAGCGAGTGCTGCTCTGTCACCGGAACAGTACTGAGGGAGTGCTACTGTGTCACCGGGTGAGTATTGAGGGAGTGCTGCTCTGTCAGGGGGTCAGACCTGAGGGAGTGCTGCTGTGTAACTGGGTCAGTACTGAAGGAGTGCTGCACTGTCACCGGGTCAGTACTGAGGGAGTGCTGTTATGTCAGAGGTTCAGAACTGATGGAGTGCTGCTCTGTCACTGGGTCAGTACTGAGGGAGTGCGGTTAAGTCAGGGGCTCAGTACTGAGGGACTGCTGCTCTGTCACCGGGTCAGTACTCAGGGAGTGCTGCACTGTCAGGGGCTCAGTACTGAGGGAGTGCTGCTCTTTTACTGGGTCAGTACTGAGGGAGTGCTGCCCTGTCAGGGGTAGAGTATTGAGGGAGTGCTGCTCTGTCAGGGGCTCAGTACTGAGGGAGTGCTGCTCTGTCAGGGGATCAGTACTGAGGGAGTGCTGCTCTGTCAGGGGGACACTGCTGAGGGAATGCTGCACTTTCAGGCGGTCAATACTAAGGGAGTGCTGCTCTGTCAGAGGGTCAGTACTGAGGGAGTGCTGCTCTGTCAGAGGGTCAGTACTGAGGGATGGCTGCACTGTCACCGGGTCAAAACTGAGGGAGTGCTGCTCTGTCAGGGGGTCAATACATGAGGGAGTGCTGCTCTGTCGGAGGGTCAGTAATGAGGGAGTGCTTTTCTGTCGGTGGGCTAATACTGAGGGAGTGCTGCTCTGTCAGGGGGTCAGTACTGCGGAAGTGCTGCTCTGTCACTGGGTCAGTAATGAGGGAGTGCTGCTCTGTCAGAGGGTCAGTCCTGAGGGAGTGCTGCTCTGTCACCGGGTCAGTACTGAAAGAGTGCTGTTACGTCAGGGGGTCAGGACTGAGGAAGTGCTGCTATGTCACTGGGTCAGTACTGAGGGAGTTCAGCACTGTGAGGGGGTCAGTACGGAGGGAGTGCTGCTCTGTCAGAGGGTCAGTACTGAGGGAATGCTGCTCTGTCACTCGGTCAGTACTCATGGAGTTCAGCACTGTCAGGGGGTCAGTACTGAGGGAGTGCTGCTCTATCAGGGGGTCAGTGCTGAGGGAGCGCAGCTCTGTCAGGGCGTCAATACTGATGGAGTGCTGCTCTGTCAGAGGGTCATAACTGAGGGAATGCTGTTCTGTCAGGGGCTTAGTACTGAGGGCGTGCGGTTAAGTCAGGGGGTCAGGACTGAGGGAGTGCTGCTCTATCCCTGGGTCAGTACTGAGGGAGTGCAGCTCTGTCAGGGGGTCAGTACTGATGGGGTGCTGCACTGTCAAGGGTTCAGTACTGAGGGACTGCCCCTCTGTCAGGGGGTCAGTACTGAGGGACTGCTCCTTTTGTCAGTGGGTCAGTACTGAGGGAGTACCTCTCTGTCAGGGGCTCAGTAGTGAGAGCGTGCCTCTCTGTCAGGGGGTCAGTACTGAGGGAGTGCTGCACTGTCAGGGGGTCAGTACTGAGGGAGTGCTGCTCTTTTCCTGGGTCAGTATTGAGGGAGTGCTGCTCTGTCAGGGGCTCAGTACTGAGGGAGTGCTGCTCTGTCAGAGGGTCAATACTGTGGGAGTTATGTTCTGTCAGGGGGTCAGTACTGAGGGAGTGCTGCTCTGTTAGGGGGACACTGCTGAGGGAATGCTGCACTGTCAGGGGTTCAGTACTGAGGGAGTGCTGCACTGTCAGCGGGTCAGTACTGAGGGAGTGCTGCACTGTCAGGGGGTCAGTACTGAGGGAGTGCTGCACTGTCACTGGGTCAGTACTGATGGAGTGCTGCTCTGTCAGGGGCTCAGTACTGAGGGAGTGCTGCTTTGTCAGGGGGTCAGTACTGAGGGAGTGCTGCTCTGTCAGACGGTCTGTACTGAGGGAGTGCTGCTCTGTCAGGGGGTCAGTACTGAGGGAGTGCTGCTCTGTCAGGGCGTCAGTGCCGAGGCAGTGCTGCTCTGTCAGGTGCTCAGTAGTGAGGGAGTGCTGTACTGTCAGGGGGTCAGTACTGAGGGAGTGCTGTACTGTCAGGGGGTCAGTACTGAGGGGGTGCTGCTCTGTCAGGGGGTTTGTACTGAGGGAGTGCTGCACTGTCAGGGGGTCAGTACTGAAGGAGTGCTGCTCTGTCACTGGGTCAGTACTGAGGGAGTGCTGCACTGACAGGGGGCCAAAACTGAGGGAGTGCTGCTCTGTCAGGGGGTCAGTAGTGAGGGAGTGCGGTTATGTCAGAGGTTCATAACTGAAGGAGTGCTGCTCTGTCACTGGGTCAGTACTGAGGGGGTGCTGCTCTGTCAGGGGGTCAGTGCTGAGAGAGTGCTGCTCTGTCAGGGGTCAGTACTGAGGGAGTGCTGCTCTGTCCGGCCGTCAGTGCCGCGGGAGTGCGGCTCTGTCAGGGGGTCAGTACTGAGGGAGTGCTGCTCTGTCAGTGGGTCAGTACTGAGGGAGTGCTGCTCTGTCAGCGGGTCTGTGCTGAGGGAGTGCAGCTCTGTCAGGGTGTCAATACTGATGGAGTGCTGCTCTGTCAGTGGGTCAGTGCTGACGGAGTGCAGCTCTGTCAGGGGGTCAGTACTGGGGGAGTGCTACAATGTCAACGGGTCAGTACTGAGGGACTGCTCCTCTGTCAGGGGGTCAGTACTGAGGGAGTGCAGCTCTGTCAGTGGGTTAGTACTGGGGGTTGCTGCACTGTCTCTGTGTCATTAATGAGGGTGTGCTGCTTTGTCAGGGGGTCAGTACTGAGGGACTGCTCATTTGTCAGGGGGTCAGTACTGAGGGAGTGGCTCTCTGTCAGGGGGTCAGTACTGAGGGAGTGCTGCTCTGTCACCGGGTACTGAGGGAGTGCTGCTCTGTCACCGGGTCATTACTGAGGGAGTGCTGCACTGTCACTGGGTCAGTACTGAGGGAGTGCTGCACTGTCACCAGGTCAGTACTGAGGGAGTGCTGCACTGTTGGGGGATCAGTACTGAGGGAGTGCTGCACTGTCACCGGGTCAGTACTGAGGGAATGCTGCACTGTGACCGGGTCAGTACTGAGGGAGTGCTGCACTGTCACCAGGTCAGTACTGAGGGAATGCTGCACTGTGACCGGGTCAGTACTGAGGGAGTGCTGCACTGTCACCGGGTCAGTACTGAGGGAGTGCTGCACTGTCACCGGGTCAGTACTGAGGGAGTGCTGCACTGTCACCGGGTCAGTACTGAGGGAGTGCTGCTCTGTCAGGGGGTCAGTACTGAGGGAGTGCTGCACTGTCACCAGGTCAGTACTGAGGGAGTGCTGCACTGTCACCAGGTCAGTACTGAGGGAGTGCTGCACTGTCACCGGGTCAGTACTGAGGGAGTGCTGCACTGTGACCGGGTCAGTACTGAGGGAATGCTGCACTCTGACCGGCTCAGTACTGAGGGAGTGCTGCACTGTCACCGGGTCAGTACTGAGGGAGTGCGGTTAAGTCAGGGAGTCAGGACTGAGGGAGTGCTGCTCTGTCACTGGGTCAGTACTGAGGGAGTGCTGCACTTTCAGGCGGTCAATACTAAGACAGTGCTGCTCTGTCAGAGGATCAGTACTGAGGGAGTGCTGCTCTGACAGAGGATCAATACCGTGGGAGTGCCTCTCTGTCAGGGGGCCAGTACTGAGGGAGTGCTGCTCTGTCAGTGGGTCAGTACTGAGGGAGTGCTGCTCTGTCAGCGGGTCTGTGCTGAGGGAGTGCAGCTCTGTCAGGGTGTCAATACTGATGGAGTGCTGCTCTGTCAGTGGGTCAGTACTGAGGGAGTGCTGCTCTGTCAGCGGGTCTGTGCTGAGGGAGTGCAGCTCTGTCAGGGTGTCAATACTGATGGAGTGCTGCTCTGTCAGTGGGTCAGTGCTGACGGAGTGCAGCTCTGTCAGGGGGTCAGTACTGGGGGAGTGCTACAATGTCAACGGGTCAGTACTGAGGGACTGCTCCTCTGTCAGGGGGTCAGTACTGAGGGAGTGCAGCTCTGTCAGTGGGTTAGTACTGGGGGTTGCTGCACTGTCACTGTGTCATTAATGAGGGTGTGCTGCTTTGTCAGGGGGTCAGTACTGAGGGACTGCTCATTTGTCAGGGGGTCAGTACTGAGGGAGTGGCTCTCTGTCAGGGGGTCAGTACTGAGGGAGTGCTGCTCTGTCACCGGGTACTGAGAGAGTGCTGCTCTGTCACCGGGTCATTACTGAGGGAGTGCTGCACTGTCACTGGGTCAGTACTGAGGGAGTGCTGCACTGTCACCAGGTCAGTACTGAGGGAGTGCTGCACTGTTGGGGGATCAGTACTGAGGGAGTGCTGCACTGTCACCGGGTCAGTACTGAGGGAGTGCTGCACTGTCACCAGGTCAGTACTGAGGGAATGCTGCACTGTGACCGGGTCAGTACTGAGGGAGTGCTGCACTGTCACCGGGTCAGTACTGAGGGAGTGCTGCACTGTCACCGGGTCAGTACTGAGGGAGTGCTGCACTGTCACTGGGTCAGTACTGAGGGAGTGCTGCTCTGTCAGGGGGTCAGTACTGAGGGAGTGCTGCACTGTCACCAGGTCAGTACTGAGGGAGTGCTGCACTGTCGGGGGGTCAGTACTGAGGGAGTGCTGCACTGTCACCGGGTCAGTACTGAGGGAGTGCTGCACTGTGACCGGGTCAGTACTGAGGGAATGCTGCACTCTGACCGGCTCAGTACTGAGGGAGTGCTGCACTGTCACCGGGTCAGTACTGAGGGAGTGCGGTTAAGTCAGGGAGTCAGGACTGAGGGAGTGCTGCTCTGTCACTGGGTCAGTACTGAGGGAGTGCTGCACTTTCAGGCGGTCAATACTAAGACAGTGCTGCTCTGTCAGAGGATCAGTACTGAGGGAGTGCTGCTCTGACAGAGGATCAATACCGTGGGAGTGCCTCTCTGTCAGGGGGCCAGTACTGAGGGAGTGCTGCACTGTCACCGGGTCAGTACTGAGGGAGTGCTGCACTGTCACCGGGTCAGTACGGAGGCAGTGCTGCACTGTCACCGGGTCAGTACGGAGGCAGTGCTGCACTGTCACCGGGTCAGTACCGAGGGAGTGCTGCACTGTCACCGGGTCAGTACCGAGGCAGTGCTGCACTGTCACCGGGTCAGTACCGAGGCAGTGCTGCACTGTCACCGGGTCAGTACCGAGGGAGTGCAGCTCTGTCACCGGGTCAGTACTGAGGGAGTGCAGCTCTGTCACCGGGTCAGTACTGAAGGAGTGCTGCACTGTCACCGGGTCAGTACTGAGGGAGTGCTGCACTGTCACCGGGTCAGTACTGAGGGAGTGCTGCACTGTCACCGGGTCAGTACTGAGGGAGTGCTGCTCTGTCAGGGGGTCAGTAATGAGGGAGTGCTGCTCTGTCAGGGGGTCAGTACTGAGGGAGTGCTGCTCTGTCAGGGCGTCAATACTGATGGAGTGCTGCTCTGTCAGAGGGTCATAACTGAGGGAATGCTGTTCTGTCAGGGGCTTAGTACTGAGGGCGTGCGGTTAAGTCAGGGGGTCAGGACTGAGGGAGTGCTGCTCTATCCCTGGGTCAGTACTGAGGGAGTGCAGCTCTGTCAGGGGGTCAGTACTGATGGGGTGCTGCACTGTCAAGGGTTCAGTACTGAGGGACTGCCCCTCTGTCAGGGGGTCAGTACTGAGGGACTGCTCCTTTTGTCAGTGGGTCAGTACTGAGGGAGTACCTCTCTGTCAGGGGCTCAGTAGTGAGAGCGTGCCTCTCTGTCAGGGGGTCAGTACTGAGGGAGTGCTGCACTGTCAGGGGGTCAGTACTGAGGGAGTGCTGCTCTTTTCCTGGGTCAGTATTGAGGGAGTGCTGCTCTGTCAGGGGCTCAGTACTGAGGGAGTGCTGCTCTGTCAGAGAGTCAATACTGTGGGAGTTATGTTCTGTCAGGGGGTCAGTACTGAGGGAGTGCTGCTCTGTTAGGGGGACACTGCTGAGGGAATGCTGCACTGTCAGGGGGTCAGTACTGAGGGAGTGCTGCACTGTCAGCGGGTCAGTACTG
The DNA here is from genome assembly GCF_964194155.1 of Cetorhinus maximus. Lineage (NCBI taxonomy): Eukaryota > Metazoa > Chordata > Chondrichthyes > Lamniformes > Cetorhinidae > Cetorhinus > Cetorhinus maximus. Next base: position 259,627 of record NW_027596206.1, read on the forward strand.
AGGGAGTGCTGCACTGTCAGGGGGTCAGTACTGAGGGAGTGCTGCACTGTCACTGGGTCAGTACTGATGGAGTGCTGCTCTGTCAGGGGCTCAGTACTGAGGGAGTGCTGCTTTGTCAGGGGGTCAGTACTGAGGGAGTGCTGCTCTGTCAGACGGTCTGTACTGAGGGAGTGCTGCTCTGTCAGGGGGTCAGTACTGAGGGAGTGCTGCTCTGTCAGGGCGTCAGTGCCGAGGCAGTGCTGCTCTGTCAGGTGCTCAGTAGTGAGGGAGTGCTGTACTGTCAGGGGGTCAGTACTGAGGGAGTGCTGTACTGTCAGGGGGTCAGTACTGAGGGGGTGCTGCTCTGTCAGGGGGTTTGTACTGAGGGAGTGCTGCACTGTCAGGGGGTCAGTACTGAAGGAGTGCTGCTCTGTCACTGGGTCAGTACTGAGGGAGTGCTGCACTGACAGGGGGCCAAAACTGAGGGAGTGCTGCTCTGTCAGGGGGTCAGTAGTGAGGGAGTGCGGTTATGTCAGAGGTTCATAACTGAAGGAGTGCTGCTCTGTCACTGGGTCAGTACTGAGGGGGTGCTGCTCTGTCAGGGGTTCAGTGCTGAGAGAGTGCTGCTCTGTCAGGGGTCAGTACTGAGGGAGTGCTGCTCTGTCCGGCCGTCAGTGCCGCGGGAGTGCGGCTCTGTCAGGGGGTCAGTACTGAGGGAGTGCTGCTCTGTCAGTGGGTCAGTACTGAGGGAGTGCTGCTCTGTCAGCGGGTCTGTGCTGAGGGAGTGCAGCTCTGTCAGGGTGTCAATACTGATGGAGTGCTGCTCTGTCAGTGGGTCAGTGCTGACGGAGTGCAGCTCTGTCAGGGGGTCAGTACTGGGGGAGTGCTACAATGTCAACGGGTCAGTACTGAGGGACTGCTCCTCTGTCAGGGGGTCAGTACTGAGGGAGTGCAGCTCTGTCAGTGGGTTAGTACTGGGGGTTGCTGCACTGTCACTGTGTCATTAATGAGGGTGTGCTGCTTTGTCAGGGGGTCAGTACTGAGGGACTGCTCATTTGTCAGGGGGTCAGTACTGAGGGAGTGGCTCTCTGTCAGGGGGTCAGTACTGAGGGAGTGCTGCTCTGTCACCGGGTACTGAGGGAGTGCTGCTCTGTCACCGGGTCATTACTGAGGGAGTGCTGCACTGTCACTGGGTCAGTACTGAGGGAGTGCTGCACTGTCACCAGGTCAGTACTGAGGGAGTGCTGCACTGTTGGGGGATCAGTACTGAGGGAGTGCTGCACTGTCACCGGGTCAGTACTGAGGGAGTGCTGCACTGTCACCAGGTCAGTACTGAGGGAATGCTGCACTGTGACCGGGTCAGTACTGAGGGAGTGCTGCACTGTCACCGGGTCAGTACTGAGGGAGTGCTGCACTGTCACCGGGTCAGTACTGAGGGAGTGCTGCACTGTCACTGGGTCAGTACTGAGGGAGTGCTGCTCTGTCAGGGGGTCAGTACTGAGGGAGTGCTGCACTGTCACCAGGTCAGTACTGAGGGAGTGCTGCACTGTCGGGGGGTCAGTACTGAGGGAGTGCTGCACTGTCACCGGGTCAGTACTGAGGGAGTGCTGCACTGTGACCGGGTCAGTACTGAGGGAATGCTGCACTCTGACCGGCTCAGTACTGAGGGAGTGCTGCACTGTCACCGGGTCAGTACTGAGGGAGTGCGGTTAAGTCAGGGAGTCAGGACTGAGGGAGTGCTGCTCTGTCACTGGGTCAGTACTGAGGGAGTGCTGCACTTTCAGGCGGTCAATACTAAGACAGTGCTGCTCTGTCAGAGGATCAGTACTGAGGGAGTGCTGCTCTGACAGAGGATCAATACCGTGGGAGTGCCTCTCTGTCAGGGGGCCAGTACTGAGGGAGTGCTGCACTGTCACCGGGTCAGTACTGAGGGAGTGCTGCACTGTCACCGGGTCAGTACGGAGGCAGTGCTGCACTGTCACCGGGTCAGTACGGAGGCAGTGCTGCACTGTCACCGGGTCAGTACCGAGGGAGTGCTGCACTGTCACCGGGTCAGTACCGAGGCAGTGCTGCACTGTCACCGGGTCAGTACCGAGGGAGTGCTGCACTGTCACCGGGTCAGTACCGAGGGAGTGCAGCTCTGTCACCGGGTCAGTACTGAGGGAGTGCAGCTCTGTCACCGGGTCAGTACTGAAGGAGTGCTGCACTGTCACCGGGTCAGTACTGAGGGAGTGCTGCACTGTCACCGGGTCAGTACTGAGGGAGTGCTGCACTGTCACCGGGTCAGTACTGAGGGAGTGCTGCTCTGTCAGGGGGTCAGTAATGAGGGAGTGCTGCTCTGTCAGGGGGTCAGTACTGAGGGAGTGCTGCTCTGTCAGGGGGTCAGTACTGAGGGAGTGCTGCTCTGTCAGGGGGTCAGTAGTGTGGGAGTGCTGCTCTGTCAGGGGGTTAGTACTGAGGGGGTGCTGCTCTTTCAGGGGTTTAGTACTGAGGGAGTGGCACTGTCAGGGGGTTAGTACTGAAGGAGTGCTCCTCTGTCACTGGGTCAGTACTGAGGGAGTGCTGCTCTGTCACCGGGTCAGTACTGAGGGAGTGCAGCTCTGTCACCGGGTCAGTACTGAGAGAGTGCTGCACTGTCAGGGGGTCAGTACTGAGGAGTGCTGCACTGACACTGGGTCAGTACTGAGGGAGTGCTGCTCTGTCACCAGGTCAGTTCTGAGAGGGCGTGCTGCACTGTCGTGGGGTCAGTACTGAGGGAGTGCTGCTCTGTCACCGGGTCAGTACTGAGGGAGTGCAGCTCTGTCACCGGGTCAGTACTGAGGGAGTGCTGCTCTGTCACAGGGTCAGTACTGAGAGAGTGCTGCTCTGTCAGGGGGTCAGTACTGAGGGAGTGTTGCTCTGTCAGGGGGTCAGTACTGAGGGTGTGTTGCTCTGTCAGGGGGTTAGTACTGAGGGGGTGCTGCTCTGTCAGGGGGTTAGTACTGAGGGAGTGCTGCACTGTCAGGGGGTTAGCACTGAAGGAGTGCTCCTCTGTCACTGGGTCAGTACTGAGAGAGTGCTGCATTGACAGGGGGTCAATACTGAGTGAGTGCTGCTCTGTCAGGGGGTCAGTAGTGAGGGAGTGCTGCTCTGTCAGGGGGCTAATACTGAGGGAGTTCTGCTCTGACAGTGGGTCAGTACTGAGGAAGTGCTGCTCTGTCACTGGGTCAGTAATGAGGGAGTGCTGCTCTGTCACTGGGTCAGTAATGAGGGAGTGCTGCTCTGTCACTGGGTCAGTACTGAGGAAGTGCTGCTCTGTGACTGGGTCAGTACTGAGGGAGTGCTGCTTGGTCAGAGGGTCAGAACTGAGGGAGTGCTGTGCTGTCAGCGGATCAGTACTGAGGGAGTGCTGTACTCTCACCGGGTCAGTACTGAGAGAGTGCTGCTCTGTGAGGGTGTCAGTACTGAGGGACTGCTGCTCTGTCATGGGGTCAGTACTAAGGGTCGGCTGCTCTGTCACTCGGTCAGTACTGAGGGAGTGCTGCTCTGTCACCGGGTCAGTACTGAGGGAGTTCAGCACTGTCAGGGTGTCAGTACTGAGGGACTGCTGCTCTGTCATTGGGTCAGTACTAAGGGTCGTCTGCTCTGTCACTCGGTCAGTACTGATGGAGTGCTGCTCTGTCAGGGGGTCAGTGCTGAGGGAGTGCTGCTCTGTCAGAGGGTCAAAACTGAGGGAGTGCTGCACTGTCAGGGGGTCAGTGCTGAGGCAGTGCGGTTAAGTCAGGGGGTCAGGACTGAGAGAGTGCAGCTCTATCACTGGGTCAGTACTGAGGGAGTGCAGCTCTGTCAGGGGGTCAGTACTGAGGGAGCGCTGCACTGTCGAGGGGTCAGTACTGAGGGACTGCTCCTCTGTCAGGGGGTCTGTACTGAGGGAGTGCAGCTCTGTCAGGGGGTTAGTACTGGGGGGGTGCTGCACTGTCACTGGGCCAGTACTGAGGGAGTGCCGCTCAGTCAGAGAGTCAGTATTGAGGGAGTACTGCTCTGTCACCGGGTCATTACTGAGCGAGTGCTGCTCTGTCACCGGAACAGTACTGAGGGAGTGCTACTGTGTCACCGGGTGAGTATTGAGGGAGTGCTGCTCTGTCAGGGGGTCAGACCTGAGGAGTGCTGCTGTGTAACTGGGTCAGTACTGAAGGAGTGCTGCACTGTCACCGGGTCAGTACTGAGGGAGTGCTGTTATGTCAGAGGTTCAGAACTGATGGAGTGCTGCTCTGTCACTGGGTCAGTACTGAGGGAGTGCGGTTAAGTCAGGGGCTCAGTACTGAGGGACTGCTGCTCTGTCACCGGGTCAGTACTCAGGGAGTGCTGCACTGTCAGGGGCTCAGTACTGAGGGAGTGCTGCTCTTTTACCGGGTCAGTACTGAGGGAGTGCTGCCCTGTCAGGGGTAGAGTATTGAGGGAGTGCTGCTCTGTCAGGGGCTCAGTACTGAGGGAGTGCTGCTCTGTCAGGGGATCAGTACTGAGGGAGTGCTGCTCTGTCAGGGGGACACTGCTGAGGGAATGCTGCACTTTCAGGCGGTCAATACTAAGGGAGTGCTGCTCTGTCAGAGGGTCAGTACTGAGGGAGTGCTGCTCTGTCAGAGGGTCAGTACTGAGGGATGGCTGCACTGTCACCGGGTCAAAACTGAGGGAGTGCTGCTCTGTCAGGGGGTCAATACATGAGGGAGTGCTGCTCTGTCGGAGGGTCAGTAATGAGGGAGTGCTTTTCTGTCGGTGGGCTAATACTGAGGGAGTGCTGCTCTGTCAGGGGGTCAGTACTGCGGAAGTGCTGCTCTGTCACTGGGTCAGTAATGAGGGAGTGCTGCTCTGTCAGAGGGTCAGTCCTGAGGGAGTGCTGCTCTGTCACCGGGTCAGTACTGAAAGAGTGCTGTTACGTCAGGGGGTCAGGACTGAGGAAGTGCTGCTATGTCACTGGGTCAGTACTGAGGGAGTTCAGCACTGTGAGGGGGTCAGTACTGAGGGAGTGCTGCTCTGTCAGAGGGTCAGTACTGAGGGAATGCTGCTCTGTCACTCGGTCAGTACTCATGGAGTTCAGCACTGTCAGGGGGTCAGTACTGAGGGAGTGCTGCTCTATCAGGGGGTCAGTGCTGAGGGAGCGCAGCTCTGTCAGGGCGTCAATACTGATGGAGTGCTGCTCTGTCAGAGGGTCATAACTGAGGGAATGCTGTTCTGTCAGGGGCTTAGTACTGAGGGCGTGCGGTTAAGTCAGGGGGTCAGGACTGAGGGAGTGCTGCTCTATCCCTGGGTCAGTACTGAGGGAGTGCAGCTCTGTCAGGGGGTCAGTACTGATGGGGTGCTGCACTGTCAAGGGTTCAGTACTGAGGGACTGCCCCTCTGTCAGGGGGTCAGTACTGAGGGACTGCTCCTTTTGTCAGTGGGTCAGTACTGAGGGAGTACCTCTCTGTCAGGGGCTCAGTAGTGAGAGCGTGCCTCTCTGTCAGGGGGTCAGTACTGAGGGAGTGCTGCACTGTCAGGGGGTCAATACATGAGGGAGTGCTGCTCTGTCGGAGGGTCAGTAATGAGGGAGTGCTTTTCTGTCGGTGGGCTAATACTGAGGGAGTGCTGCTCTGTCAGGGGGTCAGTACTGCGGAAGTGCTGCTCTGTCACTGGGTCAGTAATGAGGGAGTGCTGCTCTGTCAGAGGGTCAGTCCTGAGGGAGTGCTGCTCTGTCACCGGGTCAGTACTGAAAGAGTGCTGTTACGTCAGGGGGTCAGGACTGAGGAAGTGCTGCTATGTCACTGGGTCAGTACTGAGGGAGTTCAGCACTGTGAGGGGGTCAGTACTGAGGGAGTGCTGCTCTGTCAGAGGGTCAGTACTGAGGGAATGCTGCTCTGTCACTCGGTCAGTACTCATGGAGTTCAGCACTGTCAGGGGGTCAGTACTGAGGGAGTGCTGCTCTATCAGGGGGTCAGTGCTGAGGGAGCGCAGCTCTGTCAGGGCGTCAATACTGATGGAGTGCTGCTCTGTCAGAGGGTCATAACTGAGGGAATGCTGTTCTGTCAGGGGCTTAGTACTGAGGGCGTGCGGTTAAGTCAGGGGGTCAGGACTGAGGGAGTGCTGCTCTATCCCTGGGTCAGTACTGAGGGAGTGCAGCTCTGTCAGGGGGTCAGTACTGATGGGGTGCTGCACTGTCAAGGGTTCAGTACTGAGGGACTGCCCCTCTGTCAGGGGGTCAGTACTGAGGGACTGCTCCTTTTGTCAGTGGGTCAGTACTGAGGGAGTACCTCTCTGTCAGGGGCTCAGTAGTGAGAGCGTGCCTCTCTGTCAGGGGGTCAGTACTGAGGGAGTGCTGCACTGTCAGGGGGTCAGTACTGAGGGAGTGCTGCTCTTTTCCTGGGTCAGTATTGAGGGAGTGCTGCTCTGTCAGGGGCTCAGTACTGAGGGAGTGCTGCTCTGTCAGAGGGTCAATACTGTGGGAGTTATGTTCTGTCAGGGGGTCAGTACTGAGGGAGTGCTGCTCTGTTAGGGGGACACTGCTGAGGGAATGCTGCACTGTCAGGGGTTCAGTACTGAGGGAGTGCTGCACTGTCAGCGGGTCAGTACTGAGGGAGTGCTGCACTGTCAGGGGGTCAGTACTGAGGGAGTGCTGCACTGTCACTGGGTCAGTACTGATGGAGTGCTGCTCTGTCAGGGGCTCAGTACTGAGGGAGTGCTGCTTTGTCAGGGGGTCAGTACTGAGGGAGTGCTGCTCTGTCAGACGGTCTGTACTGAGGGAGTGCTGCTCTGTCAGGGGGTCAGTACTGAGGGAGTGCTGCTCTGTCAGGGCGTCAGTGCCGAGGCAGTGCTGCTCTGTCAGGTGCTCAGTAGTGAGGGAGTGCTGTACTGTCAGGGGGTCAGTACTGAGGGAGTGCTGTACTGTCAGGGGGTCAGTACTGAGGGGGTGCAGCTCTGTCAGTGGGTTAGTACTGGGGGTTGCTGCACTGTCACTGTGTCATTAATGAGGGTGTGCTGCTTTGTCAGGGGGTCAGTACTGAGGGACTGCTCATTTGTCAGTGAATCAGTACTGAGGGAGTGCTGCTCTGTCAGGGGGTCAGTACTGAGGGAGTGGCTCTCTGTCAGGGGGTCAGTACTGAGGGAGTGCTGCACTGTGAGGGGGTCAGTACTGAGGGAGTGCTGCTCTGTCAGGGGTCAGTACTGAGGGAGTGCTGCACTGTCAGGGGGTCAGTACTGAGGGAGTGCTGCACTGTCACCGGGACAGTACTGAGGGAGTGCTGCACTGTCACCGGGACAGTACTGAGGGAGTGCTGCACTGTCAGGGGGTCAGTACTGAGGGACCGCTGCTCTGTCACCGGGTCAGTACTGAGGGAGTGCTGCTCTGTCAGGGGGTCAGTACTGAGGGAGTGCTGCTCTGTCAGCAGGTAAGTACTGAGGGACTGCGGTTATGTCAGGGGGTTAGAACTGAGGGAGTGCTGCTCTGTCACTGGGTCAGTACTGAGGGACAACTGCTCTGTCAGGGGCTCAGTACTGAGGGAGTGCTGCTCTGTCAGGGGGTCAGTACTGAGGGAGTGCTGCTCTGTCACCGGGTCAGTTCTGATGGAGTGCTGCTCTGTCAGGGGGTCAGTGCTGAGAGAGTGCTGCTCTGTCAGGGGGTCAGTACCATGGGAGTGCTGCTCTGTCCGGGGGTCAGTGCCGAGGGAGTGCTGCTCTGTCGGGGTCAGTACTGAGGGAGTGTTGCTCTGTCAGTGGGTCAGTACTGAGGGAGTGCTGCTCTGTCAGGGGGTCAGTACTGAGGGAGTGCTGGTCTGTCAGGGGGACTGTACTGAGGGAGTGCTGGTCTGTCAGGGGGTCAGTGCTGAGGGAGTGCTGCACAGTCAGGGCGTCAGTACTGAGGGTGTGCTGCACTGCCACCGGGTCAGTACTGAGGGAGTGCTGCTCTGTCAGGGCTCAGTACTGAGGGAGTGCTGCTCTGTCACAGGGTCAGTACTGATGGAGTGCTGCTCTGTCAGGGGGTCAGTGCTGAGAGAGTGCTGCTCTGTCAGGGCGTCAGTACTGAGGGAGTGCTGCTCTGTCAGGGGGTCAGTGCCGAGGGAGTGCTGCTCTGTCAGGGGGTCAGTACTGAGGGAGTGCTGCTCTGTCAGGGGGTCTGTACTGAGGGAGTGCTGCTCTGTCAGGGGGTCAGTGCTGAGGGAGTGCTGCTCTGTCACCGGGTCAGTTCTGATGGAGTGCTGCTCTGTCAGGGGGTCAGTGCTGAGAGAGTGCTGCTCTGTCAGGGGGTCAGTACCATGGGAGTGCTGCACTGTCACTGGGTCAGTACTGAGGGAGTGCTGCTCTGTCAGGGGGTCAGTACTGAGGGTGTGCTGCACTGTCACTGGGTCAGTACTGAGGGAGTGCTGCTCTGTCAGGGGGTCAGTGCTGAGAGAGTGCAGCTCTGTCAGGGGTCAGTACTGAGGGAGTGCTGCTCTGTCCGGGCGTCAGTGCCGAGGGAGTGCGGCTCTGTCAGTGGGTCAGTACTGAGGGAGTGCTGCTCTGTCAGCGGGTCTGTGCTGAGGGAGTGCAGCTCTGTCAGGGCGTCAATACTGCTGGAGTGCTGCTCTATCCCTGGGTCAGCACTGAGGGAGTGCAGCTCTGTCAGGGGGTCAGTACTGAGGGAGTGCTACAATGTCAACGGGTCAGTACTGAGGGACTGCTCCTCTGTCAGGGGGTTAGTACTGGGAGTTGCTGCACTGTCACTGTGTCATTAATGAGGGTGTGCTGCTTTGTCAGGGGGTCAGTACTGAGGGACTGCTCTTTTGTCAGTGAGTCAGTACTGAGGGAGTGCTGCTCTGTCAGGGGGTCAGTACTGAGGGAGTGCTGCACTGTCACTGGGTCAGTACTGAGGGTTTGCTGCTCTGTCAGGACTCAGTACTGAGGGAGTGCTGCTCTGTCAGGGGGTCAGTGCTGAGAGAGTGCTGCTCTGTCAGGGGGTCAGTACTGAGGGAGTGCTGCTCTGTCAGGGGATCAGTACTGGGGGCGTGCTGCTCTGTCAGAGGGTCAATACTGTGGGAGTGCTGTTCTGTCAGGGTGTCAGTACTGAGGGACTGCTGCACTGTCAGACGGTCAGTACTGAGGTAATGCTGCTCTCTCAGACGGTCAGTACTGAGGGAGTGCTGCTCTGTCAAGGGGTCAGTACTGAGGGAGTGCTGCTCTGTCAGGGGGTCAGTAATGAGGGAGTGCTGCTCTGTCAGGGCGTCAGTGCCGAGGGAGTCCTGCTCTGTCAGGTGCTCAGTAGTGAGTGAGTGCTGCTCTGTCAGGGGGTCAGTACTGAGGGCGTGCTGCTCTGTCAGGGGGTCAGTGCTGTACTGTCACTGGGTCAGTACTGAGGGAGTGCTGCACTGTCAGGGCGTCAGTACTGAGGGAGTGCTGTACTGTCACCGGGTCAGGACAGATGGAACGCTGAATTGTCACGGCGTCAGTACTGAGGGAGTGCTGCTCTGTCAGGGGGTCAGTACTGAGGGAGTGCTGCTCTGTCCGGGGGTCAGTGCCAAGGGAGTGCTGCTCTGTCAGGTGGTCAGTACTGAGGGAGTGCTGCTCTGTCAGGGGGTCAGTACTGAGGGAGTGCTGCTCTGTCAGCGGGTCTGTGCTGAGGGAGTCCTGCTCTGTCACAGGGTCAGTACTGATGGAGTGCTGCTCTGTCAGGGGGTCAGTGCTGAGAGAGTGCTGCTCTGTCAGGGCGTCAGTACTGAGGGAGTGCTGCTCTGTCAGGGGGTCAGTGCCGAGGGAGTGCTGCTCTGTCAGGGGGTCAGTACTGAGGGAGTGCTGCTCTGTCAAGGGGTCTGTACTGAGGGAGTGCTGCTCTGTCAGGGGGTCAGTGCTGAGGGAGTGCTGCACTGTCACTGGGTCAGTACTGAGGCAGTGCTGCTCTGTCAGGGGGTCAGAACTGAGGGTGTGCTGCACTGTCACTGGGTCAGTACTGAGGGAGTGCTGCTCTGTCAGGGGGTCAGTGCTGAGAGAGTGCAGCTCTGTCAGGGGTCAGTACTGAGGGAGTGCTGCTCTGTCAGGGGGTCAGTACTGAGGGAGTGCTGCACTGTCAGGGCATCAGTGCCGAAGGAGTGCTGCTCTGTCAGGTGCTCAGTAGTGAGGGAGTGCTGCTCTGTCTGGGGGTCAGTACTGAGGGAGTTCTGCTCTGTCAGGGGGTCTGTTCTGAGGGAGTGCTGCTCTGTCAGGGGGTCAGTGCTGAGGGAGTGCTGTACTGTCAGGGGGTCAGTGCTGAGAGAGTGCTGCTCTGTCAGGGGCTCAGTACTGAGGGAGTGCTGCTCAGTCAGGTGGTCAGTACTGATGGAGTGCTGCTCTGTCAGGGGCTCAGTACTGATTCAGTGCTGCTCTGTCACAGGGTCAGTAGTGGTGGAGTGCTGCTCTGTCAGGGGGTCAGTGCTGAGAGAGTGCTGCTCTGTCAGGGGGTCAGTACTGAGGGAGTGCTGCTCTGTCAGGGGGTCAGTGCCGAGGGAGTGCTGCTCTGTCAGGGGGTCAGTACTGAGGGAGTGCTGCTCTGTCAGGGGGTCAGTACTGAGGGAGTGCTGCTCTGTCAGGGGGTCTGTACTGAGGGAGTGCTGCTCTGTCAGGGGGTCAGTGCTGAGGGAGTGCTGCACTGTCACTGGGTCAGTACTGAGGGAGTGCTGCTCTGTCAGGGGGTCAGTGCTGAGAGAGTGCAGCTCTGTCAGGGGTCAGTACTGAGGGAGTGCTGCTCTGTCCGGGCGTCAGTGCCGAGGGAGTGCGGCTCTGTCAGGGGGTCAGTACTGAGGGAGTGCTGCTCTGTCAGTGGGTCAGTACTGAGGGAGTGCTGCTCTGTCAGCGGGTCTGTGCTGAGGGAGTGCAGCTCTGTCAGGGCGTCAATACTGATGGAGTGCTGCTCTATCCCTGGGTCAGCACTGAGGGAGTGCAGCTCTGTCAGGGGGTCAGTACTGAGGGAGTGCTACAATGTCAACGGGTCAGTACTGAGGGACTGCTCCTCTGTCAGGGGTTAGTACTGGGAGTTGCTGCACTGTCACTGTGTCATTAATGAGGGTGTGCTGCTTTGTCAGGGGGTCAGTACTGAGGGACTGCTCCTTTTGTCAGTGGGTCAGTACTGAGGGAGTGCTGCTCTGTCAGGGGGTCAGTACTGAGGGAGTGCTGCTCTGTCAGCAGGTAAGTACTGAGGGACTGCGGTTATGTCAGGGGGTTAGAACTGAGGGAGTGCTGCTCTGTCACTGGGTCAGTACTGAGGGACAACTGCTCTGTCAGGGGCTCAGTACTGAGGGAGTGCTGCTCTGTCAGGGGGTCAGTACTGAGGGAGTGCTGCTCTGTCAGGGCGTCAGTACTGAGGGAGTGCTGCTCTGTCAGGGGGTCAGTGCCGAGGGAGTGCTGCTCTGTCAGGGGGTCAGTACTGAGGGAGTGCTGCTCTGTCAAGGGGTCTGTACTGAGGGAGTGCTGCTCTGTCAGGGGGTCAGTGCTGAGGGAGTGCTGCACTGTCACTGGGTCAGTACTGAGGGAGTGCTGCTCTGTCAGGGGGTCAGAACTGAGGGTGTGCTGCACTGTCACTGGGTCAGTACTGAGGGAGTGCTGCTCTGTCAGGGGGTCAGTGCTGAGAGAGTGCAGCTCTGTCAGGGGTCAGTACTGAGGGAGTGCTGCTCTGTCAGGGGGTCAGTACTGAGGGAGTGCTGCACTGTCAGGGCATCAGTGCCGAAGGAGTGCTGCTCTGTCAGGTGCTCAGTAGTGAGGGAGTGCTGCTCTGTCTGGGGGTCAGTACTGAGGGAGTTCTGCTCTGTCAGGGGGTCAGTGCTGAGGGAGTGCTGTACTGTCAGGGGGTCAGTGCTGAGAGAGTGCTGCTCTGTCAGGGGCTCAGTACTGAGGGAGTGCTGCTCAGTCAGGTGGTCAGTACTGATGGAGTGCTGCTCTGTCAGGGGCTCAGTACTGATTCAGTGCTGCTCTGTCACAGGGTCAGTAGTGGTGGAGTGCTGCTCTGTCAGGGGGTCAGTGCTGAGAGAGTGCTGCTCTGTCAGGGGGTCAGTACTGAGGGAGTGCTGCTCTGTCAGGGGGTCAGTGCCGAGGGAGTGCTGCTCTGTCAGGGGGTCAGTACTGAGGGAGTGCTGCTCTGTCAGGGGGTCAGTACTGAGGGAGTGCTGCTCTGTCAGGGGGTCTGTACTGAGGGAGTGCTGCTCTGTCAGGGGGTCAGTGCTGAGGGAGTGCTGCACTGTCACTGGGTCAGTACTGAGGGAGTGCTGCTCTGTCAGGGGGTCAGTGCTGAGAGAGTGCAGCTCTGTCAGGGGTCAGTACTGAGGGAGTGCTGCTCTGTCCGGGCGTCAGTGCCGAGGGAGTGCGGCTCTGTCAGGGGGTCAGTACTGAGGGAGTGCTGCTCTGTCAGTGGGTCAGTACTGAGGGAGTGCTGCTCTGTCAGCGGGTCTGTGCTGAGGGAGTGCAGCTCTGTCAGGGCGTCAATACTGATGGAGTGCTGCTCTATCCCTGGGTCAGCACTGAGGGAGTGCAGCTCTGTCAGGGGGTCAGTACTGAGGGAGTGCTACAATGTCAACGGGTCAGTACTGAGGGACTGCTCCTCTGTCAGGGGTTAGTACTGGGAGTTGCTGCACTGTCACTGTGTCATTAATGAGGGTGTGCTGCTTTGTCAGGGGGTCAGTACTGAGGGACTGCTCCTTTTGTCAGTGGGTCAGTACTGAGGGAGTGCTGCTCTGTCAGGGGGTCAGTACTGAGGGAGTGCTGCACTGTCACTGGGTCAGTACTGAGGGTTTGCTGCTCTGTCAGGACTCAGTACTGAGGGAGTGCTGCTCTGTCAGGGGGTCAGTGCTGAGAGAGTGCTGCTCTGTCAGGGCGTCAATACTGAGGGAGTGCTGCTCTGTCCGGGCGTCAGTGCCGAGGGAGTGCTGCTCTATCAGGGGGTCAGTACTGAGGGAGTGCTGCTCTGTCAGGGGATCAGTACTGGGGGCGTGCTGCTCTGTCAGAGGGTCAATACTGTGGGAGTGCTGTTCTGTCAGGGTGTCAGAACTGAGGGACTGCTGCACTGTCAGACGGTCAGTACTGAGGTAATGCTGTTCTCTCAGACGGTCAGTACTGAGGGAGTGCTGCTCTGTCAAGGGGTCAGTACTGAGGGAGTGCTGCTCTGTCAGGGGGTCAGTAATGAGGGAGTGCTGCTCTGTCAGGGCGTCAGTGCCGAGGGAGTCCTGCTCTGTCAGGTGCTCAGTAGTGAGTGAGTGCTGCTCTGTCAGGGGGTCAGTACTGAGGGCGTGCTGCTCTGTCAGGGGGTCAGTGCTGTACTGTCACTGGGTCAGTACTGAGGGAGTGCTGCACTGTCAGGGCGTCAGTACTGAGGGAGTGCTGTACTGTCACCGGGTCAGGACAGATGGAACGCTGAATTGTCACGGCGTCAGTACTGAGGGAGTGCTGCTCTGTCAGGGGGTCAGTACTGAGGGAGTGCTGCTCTGTCCGGGGGTCAGTGCCAAGGGAGTGCTGCTCTGTCAGGTGGTCAGTACTGAGGGAGTGCTGCTCTGTCAGGGGGTCAGTACTGAGGGAGTGCTGCTCTGTCAGCGGGTCTGTGCTGAGGGAGTCCTGCTCTGTCACAGGGTCAGTACTGATGGAGTGCTGCTCTGTCAGGGGGTCAGTGCTGAGAGAGTGCTGCTCTGTCAGGGCGTCAGTACTGAGGGAGTGCTGCTCTGTCAGGGGGTCAGTGCCGAGGGAGTGCTGCTCTGTCAGGGGGTCAGTACTGAGGGAGTGCTGCTCTGTCAAGGGGTCAGTACTGAGGGAGTGCTGCTCTGTCAAGGGGTCTGTACTGAGGGAGTGCTGCTCTGTCAGGGGGTCAGTGCTGAGGGAGTGCTGCACTGTCACTGGGTCAGTACTGAAGGAGTGCTGCTCTGTCAGGGGGTCAGAACTGAGGGTGTGCTGCACTGTCACTGGGTCAGTACTGAGGGAGTGCTGCTCTGTCAGGGGGTCAGTGCTGAGAGAGTGCAGCTCTGTCAGGGGTCAGTACTGAGGGAGTGCTGCTCTGTCAGGGGGTCAGTACTGAGGGAGTGCTGCACTGTCAGGGCATCAGTGCCGAAGGAGTGCTGCTCTGTCAGGTGCTCAGTAGTGAGGGAGTGCTGCTCTGTCTGGGGGTCAGTACTGAGGGAGTGCTGCTCTGTCAGGGGGTCTGTTCTGAGGGAGTGCTGCTCTGTCAGGGGGTCAGTGCTGAGGGAGTGCTGTACTGTCAGGGGGTCAGTGCTGAGAGAGTGCTGCTCTGTCAGGGGCTCAGTACTGAGGGAGTGCTGCTCAGTCAGGTGGTCAGTACTGATGGAGTGCTGCTCTGTCAGTGGCTCAGTACTGATTCAGTGCTGCTCTGTCACAGGGTCAGTAGTGATGGAGTGCTGCTCTGTCAGGGGGTCAGTGCTGAGAGAGTGCTGCTCTGTCAGGGGGTCAGTACTGAGGGAGTGCTGCTCTGTCAGGGGGTCAGTGCCGAGGGAGTGCTGCTCTGTCAGGGGGTCAGTACTGAGGGAGTGCTGCTCTGTCAGGGGTCAGTACTGAGGGAGTGCTGCTCTGTCAGGGGGTCTGTACTGAGGGAGTGCTGCTCTGTCAGGGGGTCAGTGCTGAGGGAGTGCTGCACTGTCACTGGGTCAGTACTGAGGGAGTGCTGCTCTGTCAGGGGGTCAGTGCTGAGAGAGTGCAGCTCTGTCAGGGGTCAGTACTGAGGGAGTGCTGCTCTGTCCGGGCGTCAGTGCCGAGGGAGTGCGGCTCTGTCAGGGGGTCAGTACTGAGGGAGTGCTGCTCTGTCAGTGGGTCAGTACTGAGGGAGTGCTGCTCTGTCAGCGGGTCTGTGCTGAGGGAGTGCAGCTCTGTCAGGGCGTCATACTGATGGAGTGCTGCTCTATCCCTGGGTCAGCACTGAGGGAGTGCAGCTCTGTCAGGGGGTCAGTACTGAGGGAGTGCTACAATGTCAACGGGTCAGTACTGAGGGACTGCTCCTCTGTCAGGGGTTAGTACTGGGAGTTGCTGCACTGTCACTGTGTCATTAATGAGGGTGTGCTGCTTTGTCAGGGGGTCAGTACTGAGGGACTGCTCCTTTTGTCAGTGGGTCAGTATTGAGGGAGTACCTCTCTGTCAGGGGCTCAGTAGTGAGAGCGTGCCTCTCTGTCAGGGGGTCAGTACTGAGGGAGTGCTGCACTGTCAGGGGGTCAGTACTGAGGGAGTGCTGCTCTTTTCCTGGGTCAGTATTGGGGGAGTGCTGCTCTGTCAGGGGCTCTGTACTGAGGGAGTGCTGCTCTGTCAGAGGGTCAATACTGTGGGAGTTATGTTCTGTCAGGGGGTCAGTACTGAGGGAGTGCTGCTCTGTTAGGGGGACACTGCTGAGGGAATGCTGCACTGTCAGGGGGTCAGTACTGAGGGAGTGCTGCACTGTCAGCGGGTCAGTACTGAGGGAGTGCTGCACTGTCAGGGGGTCAGTACTGAGGGAGTGCTGCACTGTCACTGGGTCAGTACTGAGGGAGTGCTGCTCTGTCAGGGGCTCAGTACTGAGGGAGTGCTGCTTTGTCAGGGGGTCAGTACTGAGGGAGTGCTGCTCTGTCAGACGGTCTGTACTGAGGGAGTGCTGCTCTGTCAGGGGGTCAGTACTGAGGGAGTGCTGCTCTGTCAGGGCGTCAGTGCCGAGGCAGTGCTGCTCTGTCAGGTGCTCAGTAGTGAGGGAGTGCTGTACTGTCAGGGGGTCAGTACTGAGGGAGTGCTGTACTGTCAGGGGGTCAGTACTGAGGGGGTGCTGCTCTGTCAGGGGGTTTGTACTGAGGGAGTGCTGCACTGTCAGGTGCTCAGTAGTGAGGGAGTGCTGTACTGTCAGGGGGTCAGTACTGAGGGAGTGCTGTACTGTCAGGGGGTCAGTACTGAGGGGGTGTTGCTCTGTCACTGGGTCAGTTCTGAGGGAGTGCTGCACTGACAGGGGGTCAAAACTGAGGGAGTGCTGCTCTGTCAGGGGGTCAGTAGTGAGGGAGTGCGGTTATGTCAGAGGTTCATAACTGAAGGAGTGCTGCTCTGTCACTGGGTCAGTACTGAGGGGGTGCTGCTCTGTCAGGGGGTCAGTGCTGAGAGAGTGCTGCTCTGTCAGGGGTCAGTACTGAGGGAGTGCTGCTCTGTCCGGCCGTCAGTGCCGAGGGAGTGCGGCTCTGTCAGGGGGTCAGTACTGAGGGAGTGCTGCTCTGTCAGCGGGTCTGTGCTGAGGGAGTGCAGCTCTGTCAGGGTGTCAATACTGATGGAGTGCTGCTCTGTCAGTGGGTCAGTACTGAGGGAGTGCAGCTCTGTCAGGGGGTCAGTACTGAGGGAGTGCTACAATGTCAATGGGTCAGTACTGAGGGACTGCTCCTCTGTCAGGGGGTCAGTACTGAGGGAGTGCAGCTCTGTCAGTGGGTTAGTACTGGGGGTTGCTGCACTGTCACTGTGTCATTAATGAGGGTGTGCTGCTTTGTCAGGGGGTCAGTACTGAGGGACTGCTCATTTGTCAGTGAATCAGTACTGAGGGAGTGCTGCTCTGTCAGGGGGTCAGTACTGAGGGAGTGGCTCTCTGTCAGGGGGTCAGTACTGAGGGAGTGCTGCACTGTGAGGGGGTCAGTACTGAGGGAGTGCTGCTCTGTCAGGGGGTCAGTACTGAGGGAGTGCTGCACTGTTGGGGGGTCAGTACTGAGGGAGTGCTGCACTGTCACCGGGACAGTACTGAGGGAGTGCTGCACTGTCACCGGGACAGTACTGAGGGAGTGCTGCACTGTCAGGGGGTCAGTACTGAGGGACCGCTGCTCTGTCACCGGGTCAGTACTGAGGGAGTGCTGCTCTGTCAGGGGGTCAGTACTGAGGGAGTGCTGCTCTGTCAGCAGGTAAGTACTGAGGAACTGCGGTTATGTCAGGGGGTTAGAACTGAGGGAGTGCTGCTCTGTCACTGGGTCAGTACTGAGGGACAACTGCTCTGTCAGGGGCTCAGTACTGAGGGAGTGCGGTTAAGTCAGGGGGTCAGGACTGAGGGAGTGCTGCTCTGTCACTGGGCCAGTACTAAGGGAGTGCTGCTCTGTGAGGGGATCAGTACTGAGGGAGTGCGGTTAAGTCAGGGGCTCAGTACTGAGGGACTGCTGCTCTGTCACTGGGCCAGTACTGAGGGAGTGCTGCTCTGTCAGAGGGTCAGTACTGAGGGAGGGCTGCACTGTCACCGGGTCAGAACTGCGGGAGTGCTGTACTGTCAGGGGGTCAGTACTGAGGGAGTGCTGTACTGTCAGGGGGTCAGTACTGAGGGGGTGCTGCTCTGTCAGGGGGTTTGTACTGAGGGAGTGCTGCACTGTCAGGGGGTCAGTACTGAAGGAGTGCTGCACTGACAGGGGGTCAAAACTGAGGGAGTGCTGCTCTGTCAGGGGGTCAGTAGTGAGGGAGTGCCGTTATGTCAGAGGTTCATAACTGAAGGAGTGCTGCTCTGTCACTGGGTCAGTACTGAGGGGGTGCTGCTCAGTCAGGGGGTCAGTACTGAGGGAGTGCGGTTAAGTCAGGTGGTTAGGACTGAGGGAGTGCTGCTCTGTCAGGGGGTCAGTACTGAGGGAGTGCTGCTCTGTCACTGGGTCAGTACTGAGGGAGTGCTGCTCTGTCAGGGGCTAAGTACTGAGGGAGTGCTGCTCTGTCAGGGGGTCAGTACTGAGGGAGTGCTGCTCTGTCAGGGGGTTAGTACTGGGAGTTGCTGCACTGTCACTGTGTCATTAATGAGGGTGTGCTGCTTTGTCAGGGGGTCAGTACTGAGGGACTGCTCATTTGTCAGTGAGTCAGTACTGAGGGAGTGCCTCTCTGTCAGGGGGTCAGTACTGAGGGACTGCTCTTTTGTCAGTGAGTCAGTACTGAGGGAGTGCTGCTCTGTCAGGGGGTCAGTACTGAGGGAGTGCTGCACTGTCACTGGGTCAGTACTGAGGGTTTGCTGCTCTGTCAGGACTCAGTACTGAGGGAGTGCTGCTCTGTCAGGGGGTCAGTGCTGAGAGAGTGCTGCTCTGTCAGGGCGTCAATACTGAGGGAGTGCTGCTCTGTCCGGGCGTCAGTGCCGAGGGAGTGCTGCTCTATCAGGGGGTCAGTACTGAGGGAGTGCTGCTCTGTCAGGGGATCAGTACTGGGGGCGTGCTGCTCTGTCAGAGGGTCAATACTGTGGGAGTGCTGTTCTGTCAGGGTGTCAGTACTGAGGGACTGCTGCACTGTCAGACGGTCAGTACTGAGGTAATGCTGCTCTCTCAGACGGTCAGTACTGAGGGAGTGCTGCTCTGTCAAGGGGTCAGTACTGAGGGAGTGCTGCTCTGTCAGGGGGTCAGTAATGAGGGAGTGCTGCTCTGCCAGGGCGTCAGTGCCGAGGGAGTCCTGCTCTGTCAGGTGCTCAGTAGTGAGTGAGTGCTGCTCTGTCAGGGGGTCAGTACTGAGGGCGTGCTGCTCTGTCAGGGGGTCAGTGCTGTACTGTCACTGGGTCAGTACTGAGGGAGTGCTGCACTGTCAGGGCGTCAGTACTGAGGGAGTGCTGTACTGTCACCGGGTCAGGACAGATGGAACGCTGAATTGTCACGGCGTCAGTACTGAGGGAGTGCTGCTCTGTCAGGGGGTCAGTACTGAGGGAGTGCTGCTCTGTCACTGGGTCAGTTCTGATGGAGTGCTGCTCTGTCAGGGGGTCAGTACTGAGGGAGTGCTGCTCTGTCAGGGGGTCAGTGCTGAGGGAGTGCTGTACTGTCAGGGGGTCAGTGCTGAGAGAGTGCTGCTCTGTCAGGGGCTCAGTACTGAGGGAGTGCTGCTCAGTCAGGTGGTCAGTACTGATGGAGTGCTGCTCTGTCAGTGGCTCAGTACTGATTCAGTGCTGCTCTGTCACAGGGTCAGTAGTGATGGAGTGCTGCTCTGTCAGGGGGTCAGTGCTGAGAGAGTGCTGCTCTGTCAGGGGGTCAGTACTGAGGGAGTGCTGCTCTGTCAGGTGGTCAGTGCCGAGGGAGTGCTGCTCTGTCAGGGGGTCAGTACTGAGGGAGTGCTGCTCTGTCAGGGGTCAGTACTGAGGGAGTGCTGCTCTGTCAGGGGGTCTGTACTGAGGGAGTGCTGCTCTGTCAGGGGGTCAGTGCTGAGGGAGTGCTGCACTGTCACTGGGTCAGTACTGAGGGAGTGCTGCTCTGTCAGGGGGTCAGTGCTGAGAGAGTGCAGCTCTGTCAGGGGTCAGTACTGAGGGAGTGCTGCTCTGTCCGGGCGTCAGTGCCGAGGGAGTGCGGCTCTGTCAGGGGGTCAGTACTGAGGGAGTGCTGCTCTGTCAGTGGGTCAGTACTGAGGGAGTGCTGCTCTGTCAGCGGGTCTGTGCTGAGGGAGTGCAGCTCTGTCAGGGCGTCATACTGATGGAGTGCTGCTCTATCCCTGGGTCAGCACTGAGGGAGTGCAGCTCTGTCAGGGGGTCAGTACTGAGGGAGTGCTACAATGTCAACGGGTCAGTACTGAGGGACTGCTCCTCTGTCAGGGGTTAGTACTGGGAGTTGCTGCACTGTCACTGTGTCATTAATGAGGGTGTGCTGCTTTGTCAGGGGGTCAGTACTGAGGGACTGCTCCTTTTGTCAGTGGGTCAGTATTGAGGGAGTACCTCTCTGTCAGGGGCTCAGTAGTGAGAGCGTGCCTCTCTGTCAGGGGGTCAGTACTGAGGGAGTGCTGCACTGTCAGGGGGTCAGTACTGAGGGAGTGCTGCTCTTTTCCTGGGTCAGTATTGGGGGAGTGCTGCTCTGTCAGGGGCTCTGTACTGAGGGAGTGCTGCTCTGTCAGAGGGTCAATACTGTGGGAGTTATGTTCTGTCAGGGGGTCAGTACTGAGGGAGTGCTGCTCTGTTAGGGGGACACTGCTGAGGGAATGCTGCACTGTCAGGGGGTCAGTACTGAGGGAGTGCTGCACTGTCAGCGGGTCAGTACTGAGGGAGTGCTGCACTGTCAGGGGGTCAGTACTGAGGGAGTGCTGCACTGTCACTGGGTCAGTACTGAGGGAGTGCTGCTCTGTCAGGGGCTCAGTACTGAGGGAGTGCTGCTTTGTCAGGGGGTCAGTACTGAGGGAGTGCTGCTCTGTCAGACGGTCTGTACTGAGGGAGTGCTGCTCTGTCAGGGGGTCAGTACTGAGGGAGTGCTGCTCTGTCAGGGCGTCAGTGCCGAGGCAGTGCTGCTCTGTCAGGTGCTCAGTAGTGAGGGAGTGCTGTACTGTCAGGGGGTCAGTACTGAGGGAGTGCTGTACTGTCAGGGGGTCAGTACTGAGGGGGTGCTGCTCTGTCAGGGGGTTTGTACTGAGGGAGTGCTGCACTGTCAGGTGCTCAGTAGTGAGGGAGTGCTGTACTGTCAGGGGGTCAGTACTGAGGGAGTGCTGTACTGTCAGGGGGTCAGTACTGAGGGGGTGTTGCTCTGTCACTGGGTCAGTTCTGAGGGAGTGCTGCACTGACAGGGGGTCAAAACTGAGGGAGTGCTGCTCTGTCAGGGGGTCAGTAGTGAGGGAGTGCGGTTATGTCAGAGGTTCATAACTGAAGGAGTGCTGCTCTGTCACTGGGTCAGTACTGAGGGGGTGCTGCTCTGTCAGGGGGTCAGTGCTGAGAGAGTGCTGCTCTGTCAGGGGTCAGTACTGAGGGAGTGCTGCTCTGTCCGGCCGTCAGTGCCGAGGGAGTGCGGCTCTGTCAGGGGGTCAGTACTGAGGGAGTGCTGCTCTGTCAGCGGGTCTGTGCTGAGGGAGTGCAGCTCTGTCAGGGTGTCAATACTGATGGAGTGCTGCTCTGTCAGTGGGTCAGTACTGAGGGAGTGCAGCTCTGTCAGGGGGTCAGTACTGAGGGAGTGCTACAATGTCAATGGGTCAGTACTGAGGGACTGCTCCTCTGTCAGGGGGTCAGTACTGAGGGAGTGCAGCTCTGTCAGTGGGTTAGTACTGGGGGTTGCTGCACTGTCACTGTGTCATTAATGAGGGTGTGCTGCTTTGTCAGGGGGTCAGTACTGAGGGACTGCTCATTTGTCAGTGAATCAGTACTGAGGGAGTGCTGCTCTGTCAGGGGGTCAGTACTGAGGGAGTGGCTCTCTGTCAGGGGGTCAGTACTGAGGGAGTGCTGCACTGTGAGGGGGTCAGTACTGAGGGAGTGCTGCTCTGTCAGGGGGTCAGTACTGAGGGAGTGCTGCACTGTTGGGGGGTCAGTACTGAGGGAGTGCTGCACTGTCACCGGGACAGTACTGAGGGAGTGCTGCACTGTCACCGGGACAGTACTGAGGGAGTGCTGCACTGTCAGGGGGTCAGTACTGAGGGACCGCTGCTCTGTCACCGGGTCAGTACTGAGGGAGTGCTGCTCTGTCAGGGGGTCAGTACTGAGGGAGTGCTGCTCTGTCAGCAGGTAAGTACTGAGGAACTGCGGTTATGTCAGGGGGTTAGAACTGAGGGAGTGCTGCTCTGTCACTGGGTCAGTACTGAGGGACAACTGCTCTGTCAGGGGCTCAGTACTGAGGGAGTGCGGTTAAGTCAGGGGGTCAGGACTGAGGGAGTGCTGCTCTGTCACTGGGCCAGTACTAAGGGAGTGCTGCTCTGTGAGGGGATCAGTACTGAGGGAGTGCGGTTAAGTCAGGGGCTCAGTACTGAGGGACTGCTGCTCTGTCACTGGGCCAGTACTGAGGGAGTGCTGCTCTGTCAGAGGGTCAGTACTGAGGGAGGGCTGCACTGTCACCGGGTCAGAACTGCGGGAGTGCTGTACTGTCAGGGGGTCAGTACTGAGGGAGTGCTGTACTGTCAGGGGGTCAGTACTGAGGGGGTGCTGCTCTGTCAGGGGGTTTGTACTGAGGGAGTGCTGCACTGTCAGGGGGTCAGTACTGAAGGAGTGCTGCACTGACAGGGGGTCAAAACTGAGGGAGTGCTGCTCTGTCAGGGGGTCAGTAGTGAGGGAGTGCCGTTATGTCAGAGGTTCATAACTGAAGGAGTGCTGCTCTGTCACTGGGTCAGTACTGAGGGGGTGCTGCTCAGTCAGGGGGTCAGTACTGAGGGAGTGCGGTTAAGTCAGGTGGTTAGGACTGAGGGAGTGCTGCTCTGTCAGGGGGTCAGTACTGAGGGAGTGCTGCTCTGTCACTGGGTCAGTACTGAGGGAGTGCTGCTCTGTCAGGGGCTAAGTACTGAGGGAGTGCTGCTCTGTCAGGGGGTCAGTACTGAGGGAGTGCTGCTCTGTCAGGGGGTTAGTACTGGGAGTTGCTGCACTGTCACTGTGTCATTAATGAGGGTGTGCTGCTTTGTCAGGGGGTCAGTACTGAGGGACTGCTCATTTGTCAGTGAGTCAGTACTGAGGGAGTGCCTCTCTGTCAGGGGGTCAGTACTGAGGGACTGCTCTTTTGTCAGTGAGTCAGTACTGAGGGAGTGCTGCTCTGTCAGGGGGTCAGTACTGAGGGAGTGCTGCACTGTCACTGGGTCAGTACTGAGGGTTTGCTGCTCTGTCAGGACTCAGTACTGAGGGAGTGCTGCTCTGTCAGGGGGTCAGTGCTGAGAGAGTGCTGCTCTGTCAGGGCGTCAATACTGAGGGAGTGCTGCTCTGTCCGGGCGTCAGTGCCGAGGGAGTGCTGCTCTATCAGGGGGTCAGTACTGAGGGAGTGCTGCTCTGTCAGGGGATCAGTACTGGGGGCGTGCTGCTCTGTCAGAGGGTCAATACTGTGGGAGTGCTGTTCTGTCAGGGTGTCAGTACTGAGGGACTGCTGCACTGTCAGACGGTCAGTACTGAGGTAATGCTGCTCTCTCAGACGGTCAGTACTGAGGGAGTGCTGCTCTGTCAAGGGGTCAGTACTGAGGGAGTGCTGCTCTGTCAGGGGGTCAGTAATGAGGGAGTGCTGCTCTGCCAGGGCGTCAGTGCCGAGGGAGTCCTGCTCTGTCAGGTGCTCAGTAGTGAGTGAGTGCTGCTCTGTCAGGGGGTCAGTACTGAGGGCGTGCTGCTCTGTCAGGGGGTCAGTGCTGTACTGTCACTGGGTCAGTACTGAGGGAGTGCTGCACTGTCAGGGCGTCAGTACTGAGGGAGTGCTGTACTGTCACCGGGTCAGGACAGATGGAACGCTGAATTGTCACGGCGTCAGTACTGAGGGAGTGCTGCTCTGTCAGGGGGTCAGTACTGAGGGAGTGCTGCTCTGTCACTGGGTCAGTTCTGATGGAGTGGTGCACTGTCAGTGGGTCAGTGCTGAGAGAGTGCTGCTCTGTCAGGGGGTCAGTACTGAGGGAGTGCTGCTCTGTCCGGGGGTCAGTGCCGAGGGAGTGCTGCTCTGTCAGGTGGTCAGTACTGAGGGAGTGCTGCTCTGTCAGCGGGTCTGTGCTGAGGGAGTCCTGCTCTGTCACAGGGTCAGTACTGATGGAGTGCTGCTCTGTCAGGGGGTCAGTACTGAGGGAGTGCTGCTCTGTCAGGGGGTCAGTACTGAGGGAGTGCTGCTCTGTCAAGGGGTCAGTACTGAGGGAGTGCTGCTCTGTCAAGGGGTCTGTACTGAGGGAGTGCTGCTCTGTCAGGGGGTCAGTGCTGAGGGAGTGCTGCACTGTCACTGGGTCAGTACTGAGGGAGTGCTGCTCTGTCAGGGGGTCAGGACTGAGGGTGTGCTGCACTGTCACTGGGTCAGTACTGAGGGAGTGCTGCTCTGTCAGGGGGTCAGTGCTGAGAGAGTGCAGCTCTGTCAGGGGTCAGTACTGAGGGAGTGCTGCTCTGTCAGGGGGTCAGTACTGAGGGAGTGCTGCACTGTCAGGGCATCAGTGCCGAAGGAGTGCTGCTCTGTCAGGTGCTCAGTAGTGAGGGAGTGCTGCTCTGTCTGGGGGTCAGTACTGAGGGAGTGCTGCTCTGTCAGGGGGTCTGTCCTGAGGGAGTGCTGCTCTGTAAGGGGGTCAGTGCTGAGGGAGTGCTGCTCTGTCAGGGGGTCAGTGCTGAGAGAGTGCTGCTCTGTCAGGGGCTCAGTACTGAGGGAGTGCTGCTCAGTCAGGTGGTCAGTACTGATGGAGTGCTGCTCTGTCAGGGGCTCAGAACTGAGGGAGTGCTGCTCTGTCAGGGGGTCAGTACTGAGGGAGTGCTGCACTGTCAGGTGGTCAATAGTGAGGCAGTGCTGCACTGTTAGGGGGTCAGTACTACGGGAGTGCTGCACTGTCAGGGGGTCAGTACTGAGGGAGTGCTGCTCTGTCAGGGGGTCAGTACTGAGGGAGTGCTGCTCTTTCAGGGGGTTAGTACTTAGGGAGTGCTGCTCTGTTAGGGGGTCAGTATAGAGGGAGTGCTGCACTTCAGGGGGTCAGTACTGAAGGAGTTCTGATCTGTCAAGGGGTCACTGCTGAGGGAGTGCTTCTCTGTCAGCGGGTCGGTACTGAGGGAGTGCTGCTCTGTCAGGGGGTCAGTACTGAGGGACTGCTGCACTGTCAAGGGGTCAGTACAGAGGCAGTGCGGTTAAGTCAGGGGGTCAGGACTGAGGGAGTGCTGCTCTGACACTGGGCCAGTACTGAGGGAGTGCAGCTCTGTCAGAGGGTCAGTACTGAGGGAGGGCTGCACTGTCACCGGGTCAGAACTGCGGGAGTGCTGTACTGTCAGGGGGTCAGTACTGAGGGAGTGCTGTACTGTCAGGGGGTCAGTACTGATGGAGTGCTGCTCTGTCAGAGGGTCAGTACTGAGGGAGTCCTGCTCTGTCAGGGGTCAGTACTGAGGGAGTGCTGCTCTGTCAGGGGGTCAGTACTGAGGGAGTGCTGCTCTGTCAGGGGGTCTGTACTGAGGGAGTGCTGCTCTGTCAGGGGGTCAGTGCTGAGGGAGTGCTGCACTGTCACTGGGTCAGTACTGAGGGAGTGCTGCTCTGTCAGGGGGTCAGTGCTGAGAGAGTGCAGCTCTGTCAGGGGTCAGTACTGAGGGAGTGCTGCTCTGTCCGGGCGTCAGTGCCGAGGGAGTGCGGCTCTGTCAGGGGGTCAGTACTGAGGGAGTGCTGCTCTGTCAGTGGGTCAGTACTGAGGGAGTGCTGCTCTGTCAGCGGGTCTGTGCTGAGGGAGTGCAGCTCTGTCAGGGCGTCAATACTGATGGAGTGCTGCTCTATCCCTGGGTCAGCACTGAGGGAGTGCAGCTCTGTCAGGGGGTCAGTACTGAGGGAGTGCTACAATGTCAACGGGTCAGTACTGAGGGACTGCTCCTCTGTCAGGGGTTAGTACTGGGAGTTGCTGCACTGTCACTGTGTCATTAATGAGGGTGTGCTGCTTTGTCAGGGGGTCAGTACTGAGGGACTGCTCCTTTTGTCAGTGGGTCAGTATTGAGGGAGTACCTCTCTGTCAGGGGCTCAGTAGTGAGAGCGTGCCTCTCTGTCAGGGGGTCAGTACTGAGGGAGTGCTGCACTGTCAGGGGGTCAGTACTGAGGGAGTGCTGCTCTTTTCCTGGGTCAGTATTGGGGGAGTGCTGCTCTGTCAGGGGCTCTGTACTGAGGGAGTGCTGCTCTGTCAGAGGGTCAATACTGTGGGAGTTATGTTCTGTCAGGGGGTCAGTACTGAGGGAGTGCTGCTCTGTTAGGGGGACACTGCTGAGGGAATGCTGCACTGTCAGGGGGTCAGTACTGAGGGAGTGCTGCACTGTCAGCGGGTCAGTACTGAGGGAGTGCTGCACTGTCAGGGGGTCAGTACTGAGGGAGTGCTGCACTGTCACTGGGTCAGTACTGAGGGAGTGCTGCTCTGTCAGGGGCTCAGTACTGAGGGAGTGCTGCTTTGTCAGGGGGTCAGTACTGAGGGAGTGCTGCTCTGTCAGACGGTCTGTACTGAGGGAGTGCTGCTCTGTCAGGGGGTCAGTACTGAGGGAGTGCTGCTCTGTCAGGGCGTCAGTGCCGAGGCAGTGCTGCTCTGTCAGGTGCTCAGTAGTGAGGGAGTGCTGTACTGTCAGGGGGTCAGTACTGAGGGAGTGCTGTACTGTCAGGGGGTCAGTACTGAGGGGGTGCTGCTCTGTCAGGGGGTTTGTACTGAGGGAGTGCTGCACTGTCAGGTGCTCAGTAGTGAGGGAGTGCTGTACTGTCAGGGGGTCAGTACTGAGGGAGTGCTGTACTGTCAGGGGGTCAGTACTGAGGGGGTGCTGCTCTGTCACTGGGTCAGTTCTGAGGGAGTGCTGCACTGACAGGGGGTCAAAACTGAGGGAGTGCTGCTCTGTCAGGGGGTCAGTAGTGAGGGAGTGCGGTTATGTCAGAGGTTCATAACTGAAGGAGTGCTGCTCTGTCACTGGGTCAGTACTGAGGGGGTGCTGCTCTGTCAGGGGGTCAGTGCTGAGAGAGTGCTGCTCTGTCAGGGGTCAGTACTGAGGGAGTGCTGCTCTGTCCGGCCGTCAGTGCCGAGGGAGTGCGGCTCTGTCAGGGGGTCAGTACTGAGGGAGTGCTGCTCTGTCAGCAGGTCTGTGCTGAGGGAGTGCAGCTCTGTCAGGGTGTCAATACTGATGGAGTGCTGCTCTGTCAGTGGGTCAGTACTGAGGGAGTGCAGCTCTGTCAGGGGGTCAGTACTGAGGGAGTGCTACAATGTCAACGGGTCAGTACTGAGGGACTGCTCCTCTGTCAGGGGGTCAGTACTGAGGGAGTGCAGCTCTGTCAGTGGGTTAGTACTGGGGGTTGCTGCACTGTCACTGTGTCATTAATGAGGGTGTGCTGCTTTGTCAGGGGGTCAGTACTGAGGGACTGCTCATTTGTCAGTGAATCAGTACTGAGGGAGTGCTGCTCTGTCAGGGGGTCAGTACTGAGGGAGTGGCTCTCTGTCAGGGGGTCAGTACTGAGGGAGTGCTGCACTGTGAGGGGGTCAGTACTGAGGGAGTGCTGCTCTGTCAGGGGGTCAGTACTGAGGGAGTGCTGCACTGTTGGGGGGTCAGTACTGAGGGAGTGCTGCACTGTCACCGGGACAGTACTGAGGGAGTGCTGCACTGTCACCGGGACAGTACTGAGGGAGTGCTGCACTGTCAGGGGGTCAGTACTGAGGGACCGCTGCTCTGTCACCGGGTCAGTACTGAGGGAGTGCTGCTCTGTCAGGGGGTCAGTACTGAGGGAGTGCTGCTCTGTCAGCAGGTAAGTACTGAGGAACTGCGGTTATGTCAGGGGGTTAGAACTGAGGGAGTGCTGCTCTGTCACTGGGTCAGTACTGAGGGACAACTGCTCTGTCAGGGGCTCAGTACTGAGGGAGTGCGGTTAAGTCAGGGGGTCAGGACTGAGGGAGTGCTGCTCTGTCACTGGGCCAGTACTAAGGGAGTGCTGCTCTGTGAGGGGATCAGTACTGAGGGAGTGCGGTTAAGTCAGGGGCTCAGTACTGAGGGACTGCTGCTCTGTCACTGGGCCAGTACTGAGGGAGTGCTGCTCTGTCAGAGGGTCAGTACTGAGGGAGGGCTGCACTGTCACCGGGTCAGAACTGCGGGAGTGCTGTACTGTCAGGGGGTCAGTACTGAGGGAGTGCTGTACTGTCAGGGGGTCAGTACTGAGGGGGTGCTGCTCTGTCAGGGGGTTTGTACTGAGGGAGTGCTGCACTGTCAGGGGGTCAGTACTGAAGGAGTGCTGCACTGACAGGGGGTCAAAACTGAGGGAGTGCTGCTCTGTCAGGGGGTCAGTAGTGAGGGAGTGCCGTTATGTCAGAGGTTCATAACTGAAGGAGTGCTGCTCTGTCACTGGGTCAGTACTGAGGGGGTGCTGCTCAGTCAGGGGGTCAGTACTGAGGGAGTGCGGTTAAGTCAGGTGGTTAGGACTGAGGGAGTGCTGCTCTGTCAGGGGGTCAGTACTGAGGGAGTGCTGCTCTGTCACTGGGTCAGTACTGAGGGAGTGCTGCTCTGTCAGGGGCTAAGTACTGAGGGAGTGCTGCTCTGTCAGGGGGTCAGTACTGAGGGAGTGCTGCTCTGTCAGGGGGTTAGTACTGGGAGTTGCTGCACTGTCACTGTGTCATTAATGAGGGTGTGCTGCTTTGTCAGGGGGTCAGTACTGAGGGACTGCTCATTTGTCAGTGAGTCAGTACTGAGGGAGTGCCTCTCTGTCAGGGGGTCAGTACTGAGGGACTGCTCTTTTGTCAGTGAGTCAGTACTGAGGGAGTGCTGCTCTGTCAGGGGGTCAGTACTGAGGGAGTGCTGCACTGTCACTGGGTCAGTACTGAGGGTTTGCTGCTCTGTCAGGACTCAGTACTGAGGGAGTGCTGCTCTGTCAGGGGGTCAGTGCTGAGAGAGTGCTGCTCTGTCAGGGCGTCAATACTGAGGGAGTGCTGCTCTGTCCGGGCGTCAGTGCCGAGGGAGTGCTGCTCTATCAGGGGGTCAGTACTGAGGGAGTGCTGCTCTGTCAGGGGATCAGTACTGGGGGCGTGCTGCTCTGTCAGAGGGTCAATACTGTGGGAGTGCTGTTCTGTCAGGGTGTCAGTACTGAGGGACTGCTGCACTGTCAGACGGTCAGTACTGAGGTAATGCTGCTCTCTCAGACGGTCAGTACTGAGGGAGTGCTGCTCTGTCAAGGGGTCAGTACTGAGGGAGTGCTGCTCTGTCAGGGGGTCAGTAATGAGGGAGTGCTGCTCTGCCAGGGCGTCAGTGCCGAGGGAGTCCTGCTCTGTCAGGTGCTCAGTAGTGAGTGAGTGCTGCTCTGTCAGGGGGTCAGTACTGAGGGCGTGCTGCTCTGTCAGGGGGTCAGTGCTGTACTGTCACTGGGTCAGTACTGAGGGAGTGCTGCACTGTCAGGGCGTCAGTACTGAGGGAGTGCTGTACTGTCACCGGGTCAGGACAGATGGAACGCTGAATTGTCACGGCGTCAGTACTGAGGGAGTGCTGCTCTGTCAGGGGGTCAGTACTGAGGGAGTGCTGCTCTGTCACTGGGTCAGTTCTGATGGAGTGGTGCACTGTCAGTGGGTCAGTGCTGAGAGAGTGCTGCTCTGTCAGGGGGTCAGTACTGAGGGAGTGCTGCTCTGTCCGGGGGTCAGTGCCGAGGGAGTGCTGCTCTGTCAGGTGGTCAGTACTGAGGGAGTGCTGCTCTGTCAGCGGGTCTGTGCTGAGGGAGTCCTGCTCTGTCACAGGGTCAGTACTGATGGAGTGCTGCTCTGTCAAGGGGTCTGTACTGAGGGAGTGCTGCTCTGTCAGGGGGTCAGTGCTGAGGGAGTGCTGCACTGTCACTGGGTCAGTACTGAGGGAGTGCTGCTCTGTCAAGGGGTCTGTACTGAGGGAGTGCTGCTCTGTCAGGGGGTCAGTGCTGAGGGAGTGCTGCACTGTCACTGGGTCAGTACTGAGGGAGTGCTGCTCTGTCAGGGGGTCAGGACTGAGGGTGTGCTGCACTGTCACTGGGTCAGTACTGAGGGAGTGCTGCTCTGTCAGGGGGTCAGTGCTGAGAGAGTGCAGCTCTGTCAGGGGTCAGTACTGAGGGAGTGCTGCTCTGTCAGGGGGTCAGTACTGAGGGAGTGCTGCACTGTCAGGGCATCAGTGCCGAAGGAGTGCTGCTCTGTCAGGTGCTCAGTAGTGAGGGAGTGCTGCTCTGTCTGGGGGTCAGTACTGAGGGAGTGCTGCTCTGTCAGGGGGTCTGTCCTGAGGGAGTGCTGCTCTGTAAGGGGGTCAGTGCTGAGGGAGTGCTGCTCTGTCAGGGGGTCAGTGCTGAGAGAGTGCTGCTCTGTCAGGGGCTCAGAACTGAGGGAGTGCTGCTCAGTCAGGTGGTCAGTACTGATGGAGTGCTGCTCTGTCAGGGGCTCAGAACTGAGGGAGTGCTGCTCTGTCAGGGGGTCAGTACTGAGGGAGTGCTGCACTGTCAGGTGGTCAATAGTGAGGCAGTGCTGCACTGTTAGGGGGTCAGTACTAAGGGAGTGCTGCACTGTCAGGGGGTCAGTACTGAGGGAGTGCTGCTCTGTCAGGGGGTCAGTACTGAGGGAGTGCTGCTCTTTCAGGGGGTTAGTACTTAGGGAGTGCTGCTCTGTTAGGGGGTCAGTATAGAGGGAGTGCTGCACTTCAGGGGGTCAGTACTGAAGGAGTTCTGATCTGTCAAGGGGTCACTGCTGAGGGAGTGCTGCTCTGTCAGCGGGTCGGTACTGAGGGAGTGCTGCTCTGTCAGGGGGTCAGTACTGAGGGACTGCTGCACTGTCAAGGGGTCAGTACAGAGGCAGTGCGGTTAAGTCAGGGGGTCAGGACTGAGGGAGTGCTGCTCTGACACTGGGCCAGTACTGAGGGAGTTCAGCTCTGTCAGAGGGTCAGTACTGAGGGAGGGCTGCACTGTCACCGGGTCAGAACTGCGGGAGTGCTGTACTGTCAGGGGGTCAGTACTGAGGGAGTGCTGTACTGTCAGGGGGTCAGTACTGAGGGAGTGCTGCTCTGTCAGAGGGTCAGTACTGAGGGAGTCCTGCTCTGTCAGGGGTCAGTACAGAAGGAGTGCTGCTCTGTCAGGGGGTTAGTACTGAGGGGGTGCTGCTCTGTCACCGGGTCAGTACTGAGGGAGTGCTGCTCTTCAGGGGCTCAGTACTGAGGGAGTGCTGCTCTGTCACCGGGTCAGTACTGATGGAGTGCTGCTCTGTCAGGAGGTCAGTCCTGAGAGAGTGCTGCTCTGTCAAGGGTTCAGTACTGAGGGAGTGCTGCTCTGTCAGGGGGTCAGTACTGAGGGAGTGCTACTCTGTCCGGGCGTCAGTGCCGAGGGAGTGCTGCTCTGTCAGGGGGTCAGTACTGAGGGTGTGCTGCTCTGTCAGAGGGTCAGTACTGAGGGAGTGCTGCTCTGTCAGGGGGTCAGTACTGAGGGAGTGCTGCTCTGTCAGTGGCTCAGTACTGAGGGCGTGGGTTTAAGTCAGGGGGTCAGGACTGAGGGAGTGCTGCTCTATCCCTGGGTCAGTACTGAGGGAGTGCAGCTCTGTCAGGGGGTCAGTACCGAGGGAGTGCTCCTCTGTCAGGGGGTCAGTACTGAGGGACCGCTCCTTTGTCATGAGTCAGTACTGAGGGAGTGGCTCTCTGTCAGGGGGTCAGTACTGAGGGAGTGGCTCTCTGTCAGGGGGTCAGTAGTGAGGGAGTGCTGCACTGTCAGGGGGTCAGTACTGAGGGAGTGCTATTCTTTTACCGGATCAGTACTGAGGGAGTGCTGCCCTGTCAGGGGGTCAGTACTGAGGGAGTTCTGCTCTGTCAGGGGATCAGTACTGGGGGCGTGCTGCTCTTTCAGAGGGTCAATACTGTGGGAGTGCTGTTCTGTCAGGGTGTCAGTACTGAGGGACTGCTGCACTGTCAACGGTCAGTACTGAGGTAGTGCTGCTCTCTCAGACGGTCAGTACTGAGGGAGTGCTGCACTGTCAGGGCATCAGTGCCGAAGGAGTGCTGCTCTGTCAGGTGCTCAGTACTGATGGAGTGCTGCTCTGTCAGGGGGTCAGTACTGAGGGAGTGCTGCTCTGTCAGGGGGTCAGTACTGAGGGAGTGCTGCTCTGTCAGGGGGTCAGTACTGAGGGAGTGCTGCTCTGTCAGGGGGTCAGTACTGAGGGAGTGCTGCTCTGTCAAGGGGTCTGTACTGAGGGAGTGCTGCTCTGTCAGGGGGTCAGTACTGAGGGAGTGCTGCTCTGTCGGTGGCTCAATACTGAGGGCGTGGGGTTAAGTCAGGGGGTCAGGACTGAGGGAGTGCTGCTCTATCCCTGGGTCAGTACTGAGGGAGTGCAGCTCTGTCAGGGGGTCAGTACCGATGGAGTGCTGCGCTGTCAAGGGGTCAGTACTGTGGCACTGCTCCTCTGTCAAGGGGTCAGTACTGAGGGACTGCTCCTTTGTCAGTGAGTCAGTACTGAGGGAGTGCCTCTCTGTCAGGGGGTCAGTACTGACGGAGTGGCTCTCTGTCAGGGGGTCAGTACTGAGGGAGTGCTGCACTGTCAAGGGATCAGTACTGAGGGACTGCTTCTCTGTCAGGGGGTCAGTACTGAGGGACTGCTCCTTTGTCAGTGAGTCAGTACTGAGGGAGTGCCTCTCTGTCAGGGGGTCAGTACTGAGGGAGTGGCTCTCTGTCAGGGGTCAGTACTGAGGGAGTGCTGCTCTGTCAGGGGGTCAGTCCTGAGAGAGTGCTGCTCTGTCAAGGGTTCAGTACTGAGGGACTGCTGCTCTGTCAGGGGGTCAGTACTGAGGGAGTGCTACTCTGTCCGGGCGTCAGTGCCGAGGGAGTGCTGCTCTGTCAGGGGGTCAGTACTGAGGGTGTGCTGCTCTGTCAGGGGGTCAGTACTGAGGGTGTGCTGCTCTGTCAGTGGCTCAGTACTGAGGGCGTGGGGTTAAGTCAGGGGGTCAGGACTGAGGGAGTGCTGCTCTGTCAGGGCGTCAGTACTGAGGGAGTGCTGCTCTGTCAGGGGGTCAGTGCCGATGGAGTGCTGCTCTGTCAGGGGGTCAGTACTGAGGGAGTGCTGCTCTGTCAAGGGGTCTGTACTGAGGGAGTGCTGCTCTGTCAGGGGGTCAGTGCTGAGGGAGTGCTGCACTGTCACTGGGTCAGTACTGAGGCAGTGCTGCTCTGTCAGGGGGTCAGAACTGAGGGTGTGCTGCACTGTCACTGGGTCAGTACTGAGGGAGTGCTGCTCTGTCAGGGGGTCAGTGCTGAGAGAGTGCAGCTCTGTCAGGGGTCAGTACTGAGGGAGTGCTGCTCTGTCAGGGGGTCAGTACTGAGGGAGTGCTGCACTGTCAGGGCATCAGTGCCGAAGGAGTGCTGCTCTGTCAGGTGCTCAGTAGTGAGGGAGTGCTGCTCTGTCTGGGGGTCAGTACTGAGGGAGTTCTGCTCTGTCAGGGGGTCTGTTCTGAGGGAGTGCTGCTCTGTCAGGGGGTCAGTGCTGAGGGAGTGCTGTACTGTCAGGGGGTCAGTGCTGAGAGAGTGCTGCTCTGTCAGGGGCTCAGTACTGAGGGAGTGCTGCTCAGTCAGGTGGTCAGTACTGATGGAGTGCTGCTCTGTCAGGGGCTCAGTACTGATTCAGTGCTGCTCTGTCACAGGGTCAGTAGTGGTGGAGTGCTGCTCTGTCAGGGGGTCAGTGCTGAGAGAGTGCTGCTCTGTCAGGGGGTCAGTACTGAGGGAGTGCTGCTCTGTCAGGGGGTCAGTGCCGAGGGAGTGCTGCTCTGTCAGGGGGTCAGTACTGAGGGAGTGCTGCTCTGTCAGGGGGTCAGTACTGAGGGAGTGCTGCTCTGTCAGGGGGTCTGTACTGAGGGAGTGCTGCTCTGTCAGGGGGTCAGTGCTGAGGGAGTGCTGCACTGTCACTGGGTCAGTACTGAGGGAGTGCTGCTCTGTCAGGGGGTCAGTGCTGAGAGAGTGCAGCTCTGTCAGGGGTCAGTACTGAGGGAGTGCTGCTCTGTCCGGGCGTCAGTGCCGAGGGAGTGCGGCTCTGTCAGGGGGTCAGTACTGAGGGAGTGCTGCTCTGTCAGTGGGTCAGTACTGAGGGAGTGCTGCTCTGTCAGCGGGTCTGTGCTGAGGGAGTGCAGCTCTGTCAGGGCGTCAATACTGATGGAGTGCTGCTCTATCCCTGGGTCAGCACTGAGGGAGTGCAGCTCTGTCAGGGGGTCAGTACTGAGGGAGTGCTACAATGTCAACGGGTCAGTACTGAGGGACTGCTCCTCTGTCAGGGGTTAGTACTGGGAGTTGCTGCACTGTCACTGTGTCATTAATGAGGGTGTGCTGCTTTGTCAGGGGGTCAGTACTGAGGGACTGCTCCTTTTGTCAGTGGGTCAGTACTGAGGGAGTGCTGCTCTGTCAGGGGGTCAGTACTGAGGGAGTGCTGCTCTGTCAGCAGGTAAGTACTGAGGGACTGCGGTTATGTCAGGGGGTTAGAACTGAGGGAGTGCTGCTCTGTCACTGGGTCAGTACTGAGGGACAACTGCTCTGTCAGGGGCTCAGTACTGAGGGAGTGCTGCTCTGTCAGGGGGTCAGTACTGAGGGAGTGCTGCTCTGTCAGGGCGTCAGTACTGAGGGAGTGCTGCTCTGTCAGGGGGTCAGTGCCGAGGGAGTGCTGCTCTGTCAGGGGGTCAGTACTGAGGGAGTGCTGCTCTGTCAAGGGGTCTGTACTGAGGGAGTGCTGCTCTGTCAGGGGGTCAGTGCTGAGGGAGTGCTGCACTGTCACTGGGTCAGTACTGAGGGAGTGCTGCTCTGTCAGGGGGTCAGAACTGAGGGTGTGCTGCACTGTCACTGGGTCAGTACTGAGGGAGTGCTGCTCTGTCAGGGGGTCAGTGCTGAGAGAGTGCAGCTCTGTCAGGGGTCAGTACTGAGGGAGTGCTGCTCTGTCAGGGGGTCAGTACTGAGGGAGTGCTGCACTGTCAGGGCATCAGTGCCGAAGGAGTGCTGCTCTGTCAGGTGCTCAGTAGTGAGGGAGTGCTGCTCTGTCTGGGGGTCAGTACTGAGGGAGTTCTGCTCTGTCAGGGGGTCAGTGCTGAGGGAGTGCTGTACTGTCAGGGGGTCAGTGCTGAGAGAGTGCTGCTCTGTCAGGGGCTCAGTACTGAGGGAGTGCTGCTCAGTCAGGTGGTCAGTACTGATGGAGTGCTGCTCTGTCAGGGGCTCAGTACTGATTCAGTGCTGCTCTGTCACAGGGTCAGTAGTGGTGGAGTGCTGCTCTGTCAGGGGGTCAGTGCTGAGAGAGTGCTGCTCTGTCAGGGGGTCAGTACTGAGGGAGTGCTGCTCTGTCAGGGGGTCAGTGCCGAGGGAGTGCTGCTCTGTCAGGGGGTCAGTACTGAGGGAGTGCTGCTCTGTCAGGGGGTCAGTACTGAGGGAGTGCTGCTCTGTCAGGGGGTCTGTACTGAGGGAGTGCTGCTCTGTCAGGGGGTCAGTGCTGAGGGAGTGCTGCACTGTCACTGGGTCAGTACTGAGGGAGTGCTGCTCTGTCAGGGGGTCAGTGCTGAGAGAGTGCAGCTCTGTCAGGGGTCAGTACTGAGGGAGTGCTGCTCTGTCCGGGCGTCAGTGCCGAGGGAGTGCGGCTCTGTCAGGGGGTCAGTACTGAGGGAGTGCTGCTCTGTCAGTGGGTCAGTACTGAGGGAGTGCTGCTCTGTCAGGGGGTCTGTACTGAGGGAGTGCTGCTCTGTCAGGGGGTCAGTGCTGAGGGAGTGCTGCACTGTCACTGGGTCAGTACTGAGGGAGTGCTGCTCTGTCAGGGGGTCAGTGCTGAGAGAGTGCAGCTCTGTCAGGGGTCAGTACTGAGGGAGTGCTGCTCTGTCCGGGCGTCAGTGCCGAGGGAGTGCGGCTCTGTCAGGGGGTCAGTACTGAGGGAGTGCTGCTCTGTCAGTGGGTCAGTACTGAGGGAGTGCTGCTCTGTCAGCGGGTCTGTGCTGAGGGAGTGCAGCTCTGTCAGGGCGTCAATACTGATGGAGTGCTGCTCTATCCCTGGGTCAGCACTGAGGGAGTGCAGCTCTGTCAGGGGGTCAGTACTGAGGGAGTGCTACAATGTCAACGGGTCAGTACTGAGGGACTGCTCCTCTGTCAGGGGTTAGTACTGGGAGTTGCTGCACTGTCACTGTGTCATTAATGAGGGTGTGCTGCTTTGTCAGGGGGTCAGTACTGAGGGACTGCTCCTTTTGTCAGTGGGTCAGTATTGAGGGAGTACCTCTCTGTCAGGGGCTCAGTAGTGAGAGCGTGCCTCTCTGTCAGGGGGTCAGTACTGAGGGAGTGCTGCACTGTCAGGGGGTCAGTACTGAGGGAGTGCTGCTCTTTTCCTGGGTCAGTATTGGGGGAGTGCTGCTCTGTCAGGGGCTCTGTACTGAGGGAGTGCTGCTCTGTCAGAGGGTCAATACTGTGGGAGTTATGTTCTGTCAGGGGGTCAGTACTGAGGGAGTGCTGCTCTGTTAGGGGGACACTGCTGAGGGAATGCTGCACTGTCAGGGGGTCAGTACTGAGGGAGTGCTGCACTGTCAGCGGGTCAGTACTGAGGGAGTGCTGCACTGTCAGGGGGTCAGTACTGAGGGAGTGCTGCACTGTCACTGGGTCAGTACTGAGGGAGTGCTGCTCTGTCAGGGGCTCAGTACTGAGGGAGTGCTGCTTTGTCAGGGGGTCAGTACTGAGGGAGTGCTGCTCTGTCAGACGGTCTGTACTGAGGGAGTGCTGCTCTGTCAGGGGGTCAGTACTGAGGGAGTGCTGCTCTGTCAGGGCGTCAGTGCCGAGGCAGTGCTGCTCTGTCAGGTGCTCAGTAGTGAGGGAGTGCTGTACTGTCAGGGGGTCAGTACTGAGGGAGTGCTGTACTGTCAGGGGGTCAGTACTGAGGGGGTGCTGCTCTGTCAGGGGGTTTGTACTGAGGGAGTGCTGCACTGTCAGGTGCTCAGTAGTGAGGGAGTGCTGTACTGTCAGGGGGTCAGTACTGAGGGAGTGCTGTACTGTCAGGGGGTCAGTACTGAGGGGGTGCTGCTCTGTCACTGGGTCAGTTCTGAGGGAGTGCTGCACTGACAGGGGGTCAAAACTGAGGGAGTGCTGCTCTGTCAGGGGGTCAGTAGTGAGGGAGTGCGGTTATGTCAGAGGTTCATAACTGAAGGAGTGCTGCTCTGTCACTGGGTCAGTACTGAGGGGGTGCTGCTCTGTCAGGGGGTCAGTGCTGAGAGAGTGCTGCTCTGTCAGGGGTCAGTACTGAGGGAGTGCTGCTCTGTCCGGCCGTCAGTGCCGAGGGAGTGCGGCTCTGTCAGGGGGTCAGTACTGAGGGAGTGCTGCTCTGTCAGCAGGTCTGTGCTGAGGGAGTGCAGCTCTGTCAGGGTGTCAATACTGATGGAGTGCTGCTCTGTCAGTGGGTCAGTACTGAGGGAGTGCAGCTCTGTCAGGGGGTCAGTACTGAGGGAGTGCTACAATGTCAACGGGTCAGTACTGAGGGACTGCTCCTCTGTCAGGGGGTCAGTACTGAGGGAGTGCAGCTCTGTCAGTGGGTTAGTACTGGGGGTTGCTGCACTGTCACTGTGTCATTAATGAGGGTGTGCTGCTTTGTCAGGGGGTCAGTACTGAGGGACTGCTCATTTGTCAGTGAATCAGTACTGAGGGAGTGCTGCTCTGTCAGGGGGTCAGTACTGAGGGAGTGGCTCTCTGTCAGGGGGTCAGTACTGAGGGAGTGCTGCACTGTGAGGGGGTCAGTACTGAGGGAGTGCTGCTCTGTCAGGGGGTCAGTACTGAGGGAGTGCTGCACTGTTGGGGGGTCAGTACTGAGGGAGTGCTGCACTGTCACCGGGACAGTACTGAGGGAGTGCTGCACTGTCACCGGGACAGTACTGAGGGAGTGCTGCACTGTCAGGGGGTCAGTACTGAGGGACCGCTGCTCTGTCACCGGGTCAGTACTGAGGGAGTGCTGCTCTGTCAGGGGGTCAGTACTGAGGGAGTGCTGCTCTGTCAGCAGGTAAGTACTGAGGAACTGCGGTTATGTCAGGGGGTTAGAACTGAGGGAGTGCTGCTCTGTCACTGGGTCAGTACTGAGGGACAACTGCTCTGTCAGGGGCTCAGTACTGAGGGAGTGCGGTTAAGTCAGGGGGTCAGGACTGAGGGAGTGCTGCTCTGTCACTGGGCCAGTACTAAGGGAGTGCTGCTCTGTGAGGGGATCAGTACTGAGGGAGTGCGGTTAAGTCAGGGGCTCAGTACTGAGGGACTGCTGCTCTGTCACTGGGCCAGTACTGAGGGAGTGCTGCTCTGTCAGAGGGTCAGTACTGAGGGAGGGCTGCACTGTCACCGGGTCAGAACTGCGGGAGTGCTGTACTGTCAGGGGGTCAGTACTGAGGGAGTGCTGTACTGTCAGGGGGTCAGTACTGAGGGGGTGCTGCTCTGTCAGGGGGTTTGTACTGAGGGAGTGCTGCACTGTCAGGGGGTCAGTACTGAAGGAGTGCTGCACTGACAGGGGGTCAAAACTGAGGGAGTGCTGCTCTGTCAGGGGGTCAGTAGTGAGGGAGTGCCGTTATGTCAGAGGTTCATAACTGAAGGAGTGCTGCTCTGTCACTGGGTCAGTACTGAGGGGGTGCTGCTCAGTCAGGGGGTCAGTACTGAGGGAGTGCGGTTAAGTCAGGTGGTTAGGACTGAGGGAGTGCTGCTCTGTCAGGGGGTCAGTACTGAGGGAGTGCTGCTCTGTCACTGGGTCAGTACTGAGGGAGTGCTGCTCTGTCAGGGGCTAAGTACTGAGGGAGTGCTGCTCTGTCAGGGGGTCAGTACTGAGGGAGTGCTGCTCTGTCAGGGGGTTAGTACTGGGAGTTGCTGCACTGTCACTGTGTCATTAATGAGGGTGTGCTGCTTTGTCAGGGGGTCAGTACTGAGGGACTGCTCATTTGTCAGTGAGTCAGTACTGAGGGAGTGCCTCTCTGTCAGGGGGTCAGTACTGAGGGACTGCTCTTTTGTCAGTGAGTCAGTACTGAGGGAGTGCTGCTCTGTCAGGGGGTCAGTACTGAGGGAGTGCTGCACTGTCACTGGGTCAGTACTGAGGGTTTGCTGCTCTGTCAGGACTCAGTACTGAGGGAGTGCTGCTCTGTCAGGGGGTCAGTGCTGAGAGAGTGCTGCTCTGTCAGGGCGTCAATACTGAGGGAGTGCTGCTCTGTCCGGGCGTCAGTGCCGAGGGAGTGCTGCTCTATCAGGGGGTCAGTACTGAGGGAGTGCTGCTCTGTCAGGGGATCAGTACTGGGGGCGTGCTGCTCTGTCAGAGGGTCAATACTGTGGGAGTGCTGTTCTGTCAGGGTGTCAGTACTGAGGGACTGCTGCACTGTCAGACGGTCAGTACTGAGGTAATGCTGCTCTCTCAGACGGTCAGTACTGAGGGAGTGCTGCTCTGTCAAGGGGTCAGTACTGAGGGAGTGCTGCTCTGTCAGGGGGTCAGTAATGAGGGAGTGCTGCTCTGCCAGGGCGTCAGTGCCGAGGGAGTCCTGCTCTGTCAGGTGCTCAGTAGTGAGTGAGTGCTGCTCTGTCAGGGGGTCAGTACTGAGGGCGTGCTGCTCTGTCAGGGGGTCAGTGCTGTACTGTCACTGGGTCAGTACTGAGGGAGTGCTGCACTGTCAGGGCGTCAGTACTGAGGGAGTGCTGTACTGTCACCGGGTCAGGACAGATGGAACGCTGAATTGTCACGGCGTCAGTACTGAGGGAGTGCTGCTCTGTCAGGGGGTCAGTACTGAGGGAGTGCTGCTCTGTCACTGGGTCAGTTCTGATGGAGTGGTGCACTGTCAGTGGGTCAGTGCTGAGAGAGTGCTGCTCTGTCAGGGGGTCAGTACTGAGGGAGTGCTGCTCTGTCCGGGGGTCAGTGCCGAGGGAGTGCTGCTCTGTCAGGTGGTCAGTACTGAGGGAGTGCTGCTCTGTCAGCGGGTCTGTGCTGAGGGAGTCCTGCTCTGTCACAGGGTCAGTACTGATGGAGTGCTGCTCTGTCAAGGGGTCTGTACTGAGGGAGTGCTGCTCTGTCAGGGGGTCAGTGCTGAGGGAGTGCTGCACTGTCACTGGGTCAGTACTGAGGGAGTGCTGCTCTGTCAAGGGGTCTGTACTGAGGGAGTGCTGCTCTGTCAGGGGGTCAGTGCTGAGGGAGTGCTGCACTGTCACTGGGTCAGTACTGAGGGAGTGCTGCTCTGTCAGGGGGTCAGGACTGAGGGTGTGCTGCACTGTCACTGGGTCAGTACTGAGGGAGTGCTGCTCTGTCAGGGGGTCAGTGCTGAGAGAGTGCAGCTCTGTCAGGGGTCAGTACTGAGGGAGTGCTGCTCTGTCAGGGGGTCAGTACTGAGGGAGTGCTGCACTGTCAGGGCATCAGTGCCGAAGGAGTGCTGCTCTGTCAGGTGCTCAGTAGTGAGGGAGTGCTGCTCTGTCTGGGGGTCAGTACTGAGGGAGTGCTGCTCTGTCAGGGGGTCTGTCCTGAGGGAGTGCTGCTCTGTAAGGGGGTCAGTGCTGAGGGAGTGCTGCTCTGTCAGGGGGTCAGTGCTGAGAGAGTGCTGCTCTGTCAGGGGCTCAGAACTGAGGGAGTGCTGCTCAGTCAGGTGGTCAGTACTGATGGAGTGCTGCTCTGTCAGGGGCTCAGAACTGAGGGAGTGCTGCTCTGTCAGGGGGTCAGTACTGAGGGAGTGCTGCACTGTCAGGTGGTCAATAGTGAGGCAGTGCTGCACTGTTAGGGGGTCAGTACTAAGGGAGTGCTGCACTGTCAGGGGGTCAGTACTGAGGGAGTGCTGCTCTGTCAGGGGGTCAGTACTGAGGGAGTGCTGCTCTTTCAGGGGGTTAGTACTTAGGGAGTGCTGCTCTGTTAGGGGGTCAGTATAGAGGGAGTGCTGCACTTCAGGGGGTCAGTACTGAAGGAGTTCTGATCTGTCAAGGGGTCACTGCTGAGGGAGTGCTGCTCTGTCAGCGGGTCGGTACTGAGGGAGTGCTGCTCTGTCAGGGGGTCAGTACTGAGGGACTGCTGCACTGTCAAGGGGTCAGTACAGAGGCAGTGCGGTTAAGTCAGGGGGTCAGGACTGAGGGAGTGCTGCTCTGACACTGGGCCAGTACTGAGGGAGTTCAGCTCTGTCAGAGGGTCAGTACTGAGGGAGGGCTGCACTGTCACCGGGTCAGAACTGCGGGAGTGCTGTACTGTCAGGGGGTCAGTACTGAGGGAGTGCTGTACTGTCAGGGGGTCAGTACTGAGGGAGTGCTGCTCTGTCAGAGGGTCAGTACTGAGGGAGTCCTGCTCTGTCAGGGGTCAGTACAGAAGGAGTGCTGCTCTGTCAGGGGGTTAGTACTGAGGGGGTGCTGCTCTGTCACCGGGTCAGTACTGAGGGAGTGCTGCTCTTCAGGGGCTCAGTACTGAGGGAGTGCTGCTCTGTCACCGGGTCAGTACTGATGGAGTGCTGCTCTGTCAGGAGGTCAGTCCTGAGAGAGTGCTGCTCTGTCAAGGGTTCAGTACTGAGGGAGTGCTGCTCTGTCAGGGGGTCAGTACTGAGGGAGTGCTACTCTGTCCGGGCGTCAGTGCCGAGGGAGTGCTGCTCTGTCAGGGGGTCAGTACTGAGGGTGTGCTGCTCTGTCAGAGGGTCAGTACTGAGGGAGTGCTGCTCTGTCAGGGGGTCAGTACTGAGGGAGTGCTGCTCTGTCAGTGGCTCAGTACTGAGGGCGTGGGTTTAAGTCAGGGGGTCAGGACTGAGGGAGTGCTGCTCTATCCCTGGGTCAGTACTGAGGGAGTGCAGCTCTGTCAGGGGGTCAGTACCGAGGGAGTGCTCCTCTGTCAGGGGGTCAGTACTGAGGGACCGCTCCTTTGTCATGAGTCAGTACTGAGGGAGTGGCTCTCTGTCAGGGGGTCAGTACTGAGGGAGTGGCTCTCTGTCAGGGGGTCAGTAGTGAGGGAGTGCTGCACTGTCAGGGGGTCAGTACTGAGGGAGTGCTATTCTTTTACCGGATCAGTACTGAGGGAGTGCTGCCCTGTCAGGGGGTCAGTACTGAGGGAGTTCTGCTCTGTCAGGGGATCAGTACTGGGGGCGTGCTGCTCTTTCAGAGGGTCAATACTGTGGGAGTGCTGTTCTGTCAGGGTGTCAGTACTGAGGGACTGCTGCACTGTCAACGGTCAGTACTGAGGTAGTGCTGCTCTCTCAGACGGTCAGTACTGAGGGAGTGCTGCACTGTCAGGGCATCAGTGCCGAAGGAGTGCTGCTCTGTCAGGTGCTCAGTACTGATGGAGTGCTGCTCTGTCAGGGGGTCAGTACTGAGGGAGTGCTGCTCTGTCAGGGGGTCAGTACTGAGGGAGTGCTGCTCTGTCAGGGGGTCAGTACTGAGGGAGTGCTGCTCTGTCAGGGGGTCAGTACTGAGGGAGTGCTGCTCTGTCAAGGGGTCTGTACTGAGGGAGTGCTGCTCTGTCAGGGGGTCAGTACTGAGGGAGTGCTGCTCTGTCGGTGGCTCAATACTGAGGGCGTGGGGTTAAGTCAGGGGGTCAGGACTGAGGGAGTGCTGCTCTATCCCTGGGTCAGTACTGAGGGAGTGCAGCTCTGTCAGGGGGTCAGTACCGATGGAGTGCTGCGCTGTCAAGGGGTCAGTACTGTGGCACTGCTCCTCTGTCAAGGGGTCAGTACTGAGGGACTGCTCCTTTGTCAGTGAGTCAGTACTGAGGGAGTGCCTCTCTGTCAGGGGGTCAGTACTGACGGAGTGGCTCTCTGTCAGGGGGTCAGTACTGAGGGAGTGCTGCACTGTCAAGGGATCAGTACTGAGGGACTGCTTCTCTGTCAGGGGGTCAGTACTGAGGGACTGCTCCTTTGTCAGTGAGTCAGTACTGAGGGAGTGCCTCTCTGTCAGGGGGTCAGTACTGAGGGAGTGGCTCTCTGTCAGGGGTCAGTACTGAGGGAGTGCTGCTCTGTCAGGGGGTCAGTCCTGAGAGAGTGCTGCTCTGTCAAGGGTTCAGTACTGAGGGACTGCTGCTCTGTCAGGGGGTCAGTACTGAGGGAGTGCTACTCTGTCCGGGCGTCAGTGCCGAGGGAGTGCTGCTCTGTCAGGGGGTCAGTACTGAGGGTGTGCTGCTCTGTCAGGGGGTCAGTACTGAGGGAGTGCTGCTCTGTCAGTGGCTCAGTACTGAGGGCGTGGGGTTAAGTCAGGGGGTCAGGACTGAGGGAGTGCTGCTCTATCCCTGGGTCAGTACTGAGGGAGTGCAGCTCTGTCAGGGGGTCAGTACCGAGGGAGTGCTCCTCTTGTCAGGGGGTCAGTACTGAGGGAGTGGCTCTCTGTCAGGGGGTCAGTACTAAGGGAGTGCTGCTCTGTCAGACGGTCAGTACTGAGGGAGTGCTACTCTGTCAGACGGTCAGTACTGAGGGAGTGCTGCTCTGTCAGGGGGTCAGTACTGAGGGAGTGCTGCTCTGTCAGGGCGTCAGTGCCGAGGGAGTGCTGCTCTGTCAGGTGCTCAGTAGTGAGGGAGTGCTGCTCTGTCAGGGGGTCAGTACTGAGGGAGTGCTGTAATGTCACTGGGTCAGTACTGAGGGAGTGCTGCACTGTCAGGGCGTCAGAACTGAGGGAGTGCTGTACTGTCACCGGGTCAGTACTGATGGAATGCTGCACTGTCAGGGCGTCAGTACTGAGGGAGTGCTGCACTGTCAGGGCGTCAGTACTGAGGGAGTGCTGTAATGTCAGTGGGTCAGTACTGAGGGAGTGCTGCACTGTCAGGGGGTCAGTACTGAGGGAGTGCTGCACTGTCAGGGGGTCAGTACTGAGGAAGTGCTATTCTTTTACCGGATCAGTACTGAGGGAGTGCTGCCCTGTCACCGGGTCAGTACTGAGGGAGTGCTGCCCTGTCACCGGGTCAGTACTGAGGGAGTGCTGCTCTGTCAGGGGGTCAGTACTGAGGGAGTGCTGCTCTGTCAGGGCGTCAGTGCCGAGGGAGTCCTGCTCTGTCAGGTGCTCAGTAGTGAGTGAGTGCTGCTCTGTCAGGGGGTCAGTACTGAGGGAGTGCTGCACTGTCAACGGTCAGTAATGAGGTAGTGCTGCTCTCTCAGACGGTCAGTACTGAGGGAGTGCTGCTCTGTCAAGGGTTCAGTACTGAGGGAGTGCTGCTCTGTCAGCGGGCCAGTACTGAGGGAGTGCTGCTCTGTCAGGCCGTCAGTGCCGAGGGAGTCCTGCTCTGTCAGGTGCTCAGTAGTGAGTGAGTGCTGCTCTGTGAGGGGGTCAGTACTGAGGGAGTGCTGCTCTGTCAGGGGGTCAGTACTGAGAGAGTGCTGCTCTGTCAGGGGGTCAGTACTGAGGGAGTGCTGCACTGTCAGGGGGTCAGTAC
The DNA here is from genome assembly GCF_964194155.1 of Cetorhinus maximus. Lineage (NCBI taxonomy): Eukaryota > Metazoa > Chordata > Chondrichthyes > Lamniformes > Cetorhinidae > Cetorhinus > Cetorhinus maximus. The sequence goes on from NW_027596206.1 coordinate 303,115, forward strand.
TGAGGGAGTGCTGTACTGTCACCGGGTCTGGACTGATGGAACGCTGAATTGTCACGGTGTCAGTACTGAGGGAGTGCTGCTCTGTCACCGGGTCAGTTCTGATGGAGTGCTGCACTGTCAGGTGGTCAGTACTGAGGGAGTGCTGCTCTGTCCGGGAGTCAGTGCCGAGGGAGTGCTGCTCTGTCAGGTGTTCAGTACTGAGGGAGTGCTGCTCTCTCAGGGGATCAGTACTGAGGGAGTGCTGCTCTTTCAGCGTGTCTGCGCTGAGGGAGTGCTGCTCTGTCAGCGGGTCAGTGCTGAGGGAGTGCTGCCCTGTCGGAGGGTCTAAACTGAGGGAGTGCTGCACTGACCGGGAGTCAGTACTGAGGGAGTGCTGTACTGTCAGGGGGTCAGTAGTGAGGCAGTGCTGCACTGTCAGGGGGTCAGTACTAAGGGAGTGCTGCACTGTCAGGGGGTCAGTACTGAAGGAGTTCTGCACTGTCAGGGCGTCAGTACTGAGGGAGTGCTGTAATGTCACTGGGTCAGTACTGAGGGAGTGCTGCACTGTCAGGTGGTCAGTACTGAGGGAGTGCTGCTCTATCCCTGGGTCAGTACTGAGGGAGTGCAGCTCTGTCAGGGGGTCAGTACCGATGGAGTGCTGCGCTGTCAAGGGGTCAGTACTGAGGCACTGCTCCTCTGTCAAGGGGTCAGTACTGAGGGACTGCTCCTTTGTCAGTGAGTCAGTACTGAGGGAGTGCCTCTCTGTCAGGGGGTCAGTACTGACGGAGTGGCTCACTGTCAGGGGGTCAGTACTGAGGGAGTGCTGCACTGTCAAGGGATCAGTACTGAGGTAGTTCTGCTCTGTCAAGGGGTCAGTACTGAGGGAGTGCTGCTCTGTCAGTGGCTCAGTACTGAGGGCGTGGGGTTAAGTCAGGGGGTCAGGACTGAGGGAGTGCTGCTCTATCCCTGGGTCAGTACTGAGGGAGTGCAGCTCTGTCAGGGGGTCAGTACCGAGGGAGTGCTCCTCTTGTCAGGGGGTCAGTACTGAGGGAGTGCTCCTTTGTCATGAGTCAGTACTGAGGGAGTGCCTCTCTGTCAGGGGGTCAGTACTGAGGGAGTGGCTCTCTGTCAGGGGGTCAGTACTGAGGGACTGCTCCTTTGTCATGAGTCAGTACTGAGGGAGTGGCTCTCTGTCAGGGGGTCAGTACTGAGGGAGTGGCTCTCTGTCAGGGGGTCAGTAGTGAGGGAGTGCTGCACTGTCAGGGGGTCAGTACTGAGGGAGTGCTATTCTTTTACCGGATCAGTACTGAGGGAGTGCTGCCCTGTCACCGGGTCAGTATTGAGGGAGTGCTGCTCTGTCAGGGGGTCAGTACTGAGGGAGCGCTGCTCTGCCAGGGCGTCAGTGCCGAGGGAGTCCTGCTATGTCAGGTGCTCAGTAGTGAGTGAGTACTGCTCTGTCAGGGGGTCAGTACTGAGGGAGTGCTGCACTGTGAGGGGGTCAGTACTGAGGGAGTGCTGCTCTGTCAGGGGGTCAGTACTGAGGGAGTGCTGTACTGTCACCGGGTCAGGACTGATGGAACGCTGAATTGTCACGGCGTCAGTACTGAGGGAGTGCTGCTCTGTCAACGGTCAGTAATGAGGTAGTGCTGCTCTCTCAGACGGTCAGTACTGAGGGAGTGCTGCACTGTCAACGGTCAGTAATGAGGTAGTGCTGCTCTCTCAGACGGTCAGTACTGAGGGAGTTCTGCTCTGTCAAGGGTTCAGTACTGAGGGAGTGCTGCTCTGTCAGCGGGTCAGTACTGAGGGAGTGCTGCTCTGTCAGGGCGTCAGTGCCGAGGGAGTCCTGCTCTGTCAGGTGCTCAGTAGTGAGTGAGTGCTGCTCTGTCAGGGGGTCAGTACTGAGGGAGTGCTGCTCTGTGAGGGGGTCAGTACTGAGGGAGTGTTGCTCTGTCAGGGGGTCAGTACTGAGGGAGTGCTGCACTGTCAGGGCGTCAGTACTGAGGGAGTGCTGTACTGTCACCGGGTCAGGACTGATGGAACGCTGAATTGTCACGGCGTCAGTACTGAGGGAGTGCTGCTCTGTCACCGGGTCAGTTCTGATGGAGTGCTGCACTGTCAGGAGGTCAGTACTGAGGGAGTGCTGCTCTGTCCGGGGGTCAGTGCCGAGGGAGTGCTGCTCTGTCAGCGGGTCAGTACTGAGGGAGTGCTGCTCTGTCAGGGGGTCTGTACTGAGGGAGTGCTGCTCTGTCAGGGGGTCAGTGCTGAGGGAGTGCTGTACTGTCACCGGGTCAGGACTGATGGAACGCTGAATTGTCACGGCGTCAGTACTGAGGGAGTGCTGCTCTGTCAACGGTCAGTAATGAGGTAGTGCTGCTCTCTCAGACGGTCAGTACTGAGGGAGTGCTGCACTGTCAACGGTCAGTAATGAGGTAGTGCTGCTCTCTCAGACGGTCAGTACTGAGGGAGTTCTGCTCTGTCAAGGGTTCAGTACTGAGGGAGTGCTGCTCTGTCAGCGGGTCAGTACTGAGGGAGTGCTGCTCTGTCAGGGCGTCAGTGCCGAGGGAGTCCTGCTCTGTCAGGTGCTCAGTAGTGAGTGAGTGCTGCTCTGTCAGGGGGTCAGTACTGAGGGAGTGCTGCTCTGTGAGGGGGTCAGTACTGAGGGAGTGTTGCTCTGTCAGGGGGTCAGTACTGAGGGAGTGCTGCACTGTCAGGGCGTCAGTACTGAGGGAGTGCTGTACTGTCACCAGGTCAGGACTGATGGAACGCTGAATTGTCACGGCGTCAGTACTGAGGGAGTGCTGCTCTGTCACCGGGTCAGTTCTGATGGAGTGCTGCACTGTCAGGAGGTCAGTACTGAGGGAGTGCTGCTCTGTCCGGGGGTCAGTGCCGAGGGAGTGCTGCTCTGTCAGGTGTTCAGTACTGAGGGAGTGCTGCTCTCTCAGGGGGTCAGTACTGAGGAGTGCTGCCCTGTCGGAGGGTCAAAACTGAGGGATTGCTGCACTGTCCGGGAGTCAGTACTGAGGGAGTGCTGTACTGTCAGGGGGTGAGTAGTGAGGCAGTGCTGCACTGTCAGGGGGTCAGTACTAAGGGAGTGCTGCACTGTCAGAGGGTCAGTACTGAAGGAGTTCTGATCTGTCAAGGGTTGAGTGCTGAGGGAGTGCTGCTCTGTCAGCGGGTCAGTACTGAGGGAGTGCTGCTCTGTCAGGGGGTCAGTACTGAGGGACTGCAGCACTGTCAAGGGGTCAGTACAGAGGGAGAGCTGCACTGTCAGGGGGTCGGTGGTGAGGCAGTGCTTCACTGTCAGGGGGTCAGTACTAAGGGAGTGCTGCTCTGTCAGACGGTCAGTACTGAGGGAGTGCTGCTCTGTCAGACGGTCAGTACTGAGGGAGTGCTGCTCTGTCAGGGGGTCAGTACTGAGGGAGTGCTGCTCTGTCAGGGCGTCAGTGCCGAGGGAGTGCTGCTCTGTCAGGTGCTCAGTAGTGAGGGAGTGCTGCTCTGTCAGGGGGTCAGTACTGAGGGAGTGCTGTAATGTCACTGGGTCAGTACTGAGGGAGTGCTGCACTGTCAGGGCGTCAGAACTGAGGGAGTGCTGTACTGTCACCGGGTCAGTACTGATGGAATGCTGCACTGTCAGGGCGTCAGTACTGAGGGAGTGCTGCACTGTCAGGGCGTCAGTACTGAGGGAGTGCTGTAATGTCAGTGGGTCAGTACTGAGGGAGTGCTGCACTGTCAGGGGGTCAGTACTGAGGGAGTGCTGCACTGTCAGGGGGTCAGTACTGAGGAAGTGCTATTCTTTTACCGGATCAGTACTGAGGGAGTGCTGCCCTGTCACCGGGTCAGTACTGAGGGAGTGCTGCCCTGTCACCGGGTCAGTACTGAGGGAGTGCTGCTCTGTCAGGGGGTCAGTACTGAGGGAGTGCTGCTCTGTCAGGGCGTCAGTGCCGAGGGAGTCCTGCTCTGTCAGGTGCTCAGTAGTGAGTGAGTGCTGCTCTGTCAGGGGGTCAGTACTGAGGGAGTGCTGCACTGTCAACGGTCAGTAATGAGGTAGTGCTGCTCTCTCAGACGGTCAGTACTGAGGGAGTGCTGCTCTGTCAAGGGTTCAGTACTGAGGGAGTGCTGCTCTGTCAGCGGGCCAGTACTGAGGGAGTGCTGCTCTGTCAGGCCGTCAGTGCCGAGGGAGTCCTGCTCTGTCAGGTGCTCAGTAGTGAGTGAGTGCTGCTCTGTGAGGGGGTCAGTACTGAGGGAGTGCTGCTCTGTCAGGGGGTCAGTACTGAGAGAGTGCTGCTCTGTCAGGGGGTCAGTACTGAGGGAGTGCTGCACTGTCAGGGGGTCAGTACTGAGGGAGTGCTGTACTGTCACCGGGTCTGGACTGATGGAACGCTGAATTGTCACGGTGTCAGTACTGAGGGAGTGCTGCTCTGTCACCGGGTCAGTTCTGATGGAGTGCTGCACTGTCAGGTGGTCAGTACTGAGGGAGTGCTGCTCTGTCCGGGAGTCAGTGCCGAGGGAGTGCTGCTCTGTCAGGTGTTCAGTACTGAGGGAGTGCTGCTCTCTCAGGGGATCAGTACTGAGGGAGTGCTGCTCTTTCAGCGTGTCTGCGCTGAGGGAGTGCTGCTCTGTCAGCGGGTCAGTGCTGAGGGAGTGCTGCCCTGTCGGAGGGTCTAAACTGAGGGAGTGCTGCACTGACCGGGAGTCAGTACTGAGGGAGTGCTGTACTGTCAGGGGGTCAGTAGTGAGGCAGTGCTGCACTGTCAGGGGGTCAGTACTAAGGGAGTGCTGCACTGTCAGGGGGTCAGTACTGAAGGAGTTCTGCACTGTCAGGGCGTCAGTACTGAGGGAGTGCTGTAATGTCACTGGGTCAGTACTGAGGGAGTGCTGCACTGTCAGGTGGTCAGTACTGAGGGAGTGCTGCTCTATCCCTGGGTCAGTACTGAGGGAGTGCAGCTCTGTCAGGGGGTCAGTACCGATGGAGTGCTGCGCTGTCAAGGGGTCAGTACTGAGGCACTGCTCCTCTGTCAAGGGGTCAGTACTGAGGGACTGCTCCTTTGTCAGTGAGTCAGTACTGAGGGAGTGCCTCTCTGTCAGGGGGTCAGTACTGACGGAGTGGCTCACTGTCAGGGGGTCAGTACTGAGGGAGTGCTGCACTGTCAAGGGATCAGTACTGAGGTAGTTCTGCTCTGTCAAGGGGTCAGTACTGAGGGAGTGCTGCTCTGTCAGTGGCTCAGTACTGAGGGCGTGGGGTTAAGTCAGGGGGTCAGGACTGAGGGAGTGCTGCTCTATCCCTGGGTCAGTACTGAGGGAGTGCAGCTCTGTCAGGGGGTCAGTACCGAGGGAGTGCTCCTCTTGTCAGGGGGTCAGTACTGAGGGAGTGCTCCTTTGTCATGAGTCAGTACTGAGGGAGTGCCTCTCTGTCAGGGGGTCAGTACTGAGGGAGTGGCTCTCTGTCAGGGGGTCAGTACTGAGGGACTGCTCCTTTGTCATGAGTCAGTACTGAGGGAGTGGCTCTCTGTCAGGGGGTCAGTACTGAGGGAGTGGCTCTCTGTCAGGGGGTCAGTAGTGAGGGAGTGCTGCACTGTCAGGGGGTCAGTACTGAGGGAGTGCTATTCTTTTACCGGATCAGTACTGAGGGAGTGCTGCCCTGTCACCGGGTCAGTATTGAGGGAGTGCTGCTCTGTCAGGGGGTCAGTACTGAGGGAGTGCTGCTCTGCCAGGGCGTCAGTGCCGAGGGAGTCCTGCTATGTCAGGTGCTCAGTAGTGAGTGAGTACTGCTCTGTCAGGGGGTCAGTACTGAGGGAGTGCTGCACTGTGAGGGGGTCAGTACTGAGGGAGTGCTGCTCTGTCAGGGGGTCAGTACTGAGGGAGTGCTGTACTGTCACCGGGTCAGGACTGATGGAACGCTGAATTGTCACGGCGTCAGTACTGAGGGAGTGCTGCTCTGTCAACGGTCAGTAATGAGGTAGTGCTGCTCTCTCAGACGGTCAGTACTGAGGGAGTGCTGCACTGTCAACGGTCAGTAATGAGGTAGTGCTGCTCTCTCAGACGGTCAGTACTGAGGGAGTTCTGCTCTGTCAAGGGTTCAGTACTGAGGGAGTGCTGCTCTGTCAGCGGGTCAGTACTGAGGGAGTGCTGCTCTGTCAGGGCGTCAGTGCCGAGGGAGTCCTGCTCTGTCAGGTGCTCAGTAGTGAGTGAGTGCTGCTCTGTCAGGGGGTCAGTACTGAGGGAGTGCTGCTCTGTGAGGGGGTCAGTACTGAGGGAGTGTTGCTCTGTCAGGGGGTCAGTACTGAGGGAGTGCTGCACTGTCAGGGCGTCAGTACTGAGGGAGTGCTGTACTGTCACCGGGTCAGGACTGATGGAACGCTGAATTGTCACGGCGTCAGTACTGAGGGAGTGCTGCTCTGTCACCGGGTCAGTTCTGATGGAGTGCTGCACTGTCAGGAGGTCAGTACTGAGGGAGTGCTGCTCTGTCCGGGGGTCAGTGCCGAGGGAGTGCTGCTCTGTCAGCGGGTCAGTACTGAGGGAGTGCTGCTCTGTCAGGGGGTCTGTACTGAGGGAGTGCTGCTCTGTCAGGGGGTCAGTGCTGAGGGAGTGCTGTACTGTCACCGGGTCAGGACTGATGGAACGCTGAATTGTCACGGCGTCAGTACTGAGGGAGTGCTGCTCTGTCAACGGTCAGTAATGAGGTAGTGCTGCTCTCTCAGACGGTCAGTACTGAGGGAGTGCTGCACTGTCAACGGTCAGTAATGAGGTAGTGCTGCTCTCTCAGACGGTCAGTACTGAGGGAGTTCTGCTCTGTCAAGGGTTCAGTACTGAGGGAGTGCTGCTCTGTCAGCGGGTCAGTACTGAGGGAGTGCTGCTCTGTCAGGGCGTCAGTGCCGAGGGAGTCCTGCTCTGTCAGGTGCTCAGTAGTGAGTGAGTGCTGCTCTGTCAGGGGGTCAGTACTGAGGGAGTGCTGCTCTGTGAGGGGGTCAGTACTGAGGGAGTGTTGCTCTGTCAGGGGGTCAGTACTGAGGGAGTGCTGCACTGTCAGGGCGTCAGTACTGAGGGAGTGCTGTACTGTCACCGGGTCAGGACTGATGGAACGCTGAATTGTCACGGCGTCAGTACTGAGGGAGTGCTGCTCTGTCACCGGGTCAGTTCTGATGGAGTGCTGCACTGTCAGGAGGTCAGTACTGAGGGAGTGCTGCTCTGTCCGGGAGTCAGTGCCGAGGGAGTGCTGCTCTGTCAGGTGTTCAGTACTGAGGGAGTGCTGCTCTCTCAGGGGGTCAGTACTGAGGGAGTGCTGCCCTGTCGGAGGGTCAAAACTGAGGGATTGCTGCACTGTCCGGGAGTCAGTACTGAGGGAGTGCTGTACTGTCAGGGGGTGAGTAGTGAGGCAGTGCTGCACTGTCAGGGGGTCAGTACTAAGGGAGTGCTGCACTGTCAGAGGGTCAGTACTGAAGGAGTTCTGATCTGTCAAGGGTTGAGTGCTGAGGGAGTGCTGCTCTGTCAGCGGGTCAGTACTGAGGGAGTGCTGCTCTGTCAGGGGGTCAGTACTGAGGGACTGCAGCACTGTCAAGGGGTCAGTACAGAGGGAGAGCTGCACTGTCAGGGGGTCGGTGGTGAGGCAGTGCTTCACTGTCAGGGGGTCAGTACTAAGGGAGTGCTGCTCTGTCAGACGGTCAGTACTGAGGGAGTGCTGCTCTGTCAGACGGTCAGTACTGAGGGAGTGCTGCTCTGTCAGGGGGTCAGTACTGAGGGAGTGCTGCTCTGTCAGGGCGTCAGTGCCGAGGGAGTGCTGCTCTGTCAGGTGCTCAGTAGTGAGGGAGTGCTGCTCTGTCAGGGGGTCAGTACTGAGGGAGTGCTGTAATGTCACTGGGTCAGTACTGAGGGAGTGCTGCACTGTCAGGGCGTCAGAACTGAGGGAGTGCTGTACTGTCACCGGGTCAGTACTGATGGAATGCTGCACTGTCAGGGCGTCAGTACTGAGGGAGTGCTGCACTGTCAGGGCGTCAGTACTGAGGGAGTGCTGTAATGTCAGTGGGTCAGTACTGAGGGAGTGCTGCACTGTCAGGGGGTCAGTACTGAGGGAGTGCTGCACTGTCAGGGGGTCAGTACTGAGGAAGTGCTATTCTTTTACCGGATCAGTACTGAGGGAGTGCTGCCCTGTCACCGGGTCAGTACTGAGGGAGTGCTGCCCTGTCACCGGGTCAGTACTGAGGGAGTGCTGCTCTGTCAGGGGGTCAGTACTGAGGGAGTGCTGCTCTGTCAGGGCGTCAGTGCCGAGGGAGTCCTGCTCTGTCAGGTGCTCAGTAGTGAGTGAGTGCTGCTCTGTCAGGGGGTCAGTACTGAGGGAGTGCTGCACTGTCAACGGTCAGTAATGAGGTAGTGCTGCTCTCTCAGACGGTCAGTACTGAGGGAGTGCTGCTCTGTCAAGGGTTCAGTACTGAGGGAGTGCTGCTCTGTCAGCGGGCCAGTACTGAGGGAGTGCTGCTCTGTCAGGCCGTCAGTGCCGAGGGAGTCCTGCTCTGTCAGGTGCTCAGTAGTGAGTGAGTGCTGCTCTGTGAGGGGGTCAGTACTGAGGGAGTGCTGCTCTGTCAGGGGGTCAGTACTGAGAGAGTGCTGCTCTGTCAGGGGGTCAGTACTGAGGGAGTGCTGCACTGTCAGGGGGTCAGTACTGAGGGAGTGCTGTACTGTCACCGGGTCTGGACTGATGGAACGCTGAATTGTCACGGTGTCAGTACTGAGGGAGTGCTGCTCTGTCACCGGGTCAGTTCTGATGGAGTGCTGCACTGTCAGGTGGTCAGTACTGAGGGAGTGCTGCTCTGTCCGGGAGTCAGTGCCGAGGGAGTGCTGCTCTGTCAGGTGTTCAGTACTGAGGGAGTGCTGCTCTCTCAGGGGATCAGTACTGAGGGAGTGCTGCTCTTTCAGCGTGTCTGCGCTGAGGGAGTGCTGCTCTGTCAGCGGGTCAGTGCTGAGGGAGTGCTGCCCTGTCGGAGGGTCTAAACTGAGGGAGTGCTGCACTGACCGGGAGTCAGTACTGAGGGAGTGCTGTACTGTCAGGGGGTCAGTAGTGAGGCAGTGCTGCACTGTCAGGGGGTCAGTACTAAGGGAGTGCTGCACTGTCAGGGGGTCAGTACTGAAGGAGTTCTGCACTGTCAGGGCGTCAGTACTGAGGGAGTGCTGTAATGTCACTGGGTCAGTACTGAGGGAGTGCTGCACTGTCAGGTGGTCAGTACTGAGGGAGTGCTGCTCTATCCCTGGGTCAGTACTGAGGGAGTGCAGCTCTGTCAGGGGGTCAGTACCGATGGAGTGCTGCGCTGTCAAGGGGTCAGTACTGAGGCACTGCTCCTCTGTCAAGGGGTCAGTACTGAGGGACTGCTCCTTTGTCAGTGAGTCAGTACTGAGGGAGTGCCTCTCTGTCAGGGGGTCAGTACTGACGGAGTGGCTCACTGTCAGGGGGTCAGTACTGAGGGAGTGCTGCACTGTCAAGGGATCAGTACTGAGGTAGTTCTGCTCTGTCAAGGGGTCAGTACTGAGGGACTGCTTCTCTGTCAGGGGGTCAGTACTGAGGGACTGCTCCTTTGTCAGTGAGTCAGTACTGAGGGAGTGCCTCTCTGTCAGGGGGTCAGTACTGAGGGAGTGGCTCTCTGTCAGGGGTCAGTACTGAGGGAGTGCTGCTCTGTCAGGGGGTCAGTCCTGAGAGAGTGCTGCTCTGTCAAGGGTTCAGTACTGAGGGACTGCTGCTCTGTCAGGGGGTCAGTACTGAGGGAGTGCTACTCTGTCCGGGCGTCAGTGCCGAGGGAGTGCTGCTCTGTCAGGGGGTCAGTACTGAGGGTGTGCTGCTCTGTCAGGGGGTCAGTACTGAGGGAGTGCTGCTCTGTCAGTGGCTCAGTACTGAGGGCGTGGGGTTAAGTCAGGGGGTCAGGACTGAGGGAGTGCTGCTCTATCCCTGGGTCAGTACTGAGGGAGTGCAGCTCTGTCAGGGGGTCAGTACCGAGGGAGTGCTCCTCTTGTCAGGGGGTCAGTACTGAGGGAGTGCTCCTTTGTCATGAGTCAGTACGGAGGGAGTGCCTCTCTGTCAGGGGGTCAGTACTGAGGGAGTGGCTCTCTGTCAGGGGGTCAGTACTGAGGGACTGCTCCTTTGTCATGAGTCAGTACTGAGGGAGTGGCTCTCTGTCAGGGGGTCAGTACTGAGGGAGTGGCTCTCTGTCAGGGGGTCAGTAGTGAGGGAGTGCTGCACTGTCAGGGGGTCAGTACTGAGGGAGTGCTATTCTTTTACCGGATCAGTACTGAGGGAGTGCTGCCCTGTCACCGGGTCAGTATTGAGGGAGTGCTGCTCTGTCAGGGGGTCAGTACTGAGGGAGTGCTGCTCTGCCAGGACGTCAGTGCCGAGGGAGTCCTGCTATGTCAGGTGCTCAGTAGTGAGTGAGTACTGCTCTGTCAGGGGGTCAGTACTGAGGGAGTGCTGCACTGTGAGGGGGTCAGTACTGAGGGAGTGCTGCTCTGTCAGGGGGTCAGTACTGAGAGAGTGCTGTACTGTCACCGGGTCAGGACTGATGGAACGCTGAATTGTCACGGCGTCAGTACTGAGGGAGTGCTGCTCTGTCAACGGTCAGTAATGAGGTAGTGCTGCTCTCTCAGACGGTCAGTACTGAGGGAGTGCTGCACTGTCAACGGTCAGTAATGAGGTAGTGCTGCTCTCTCAGACGGTCAGTACTGAGGGAGTTCTGCTCTGTCAAGGGTTCAGTACTGAGGGAGTGCTGCTCTGTCAGCGGGTCAGTACTGAGGGAGTGCTGCTCTGTCAGGGCGTCAGTGCCGAGGGAGTCCTGCTCTGTCAGGTGCTCAGTAGTGAGTGAGTGCTGCTCTGTCAGGGGGTCAGTACTGAGGGAGTGCTGCTCTGTGAGGGGGTCAGTACTGAGGGAGTGTTGCTCTGTCAGGGGGTCAGTACTGAGGGAGTGCTGCACTGTCAGGGCGTCAGTACTGAGGGAGTGCTGTACTGTCACCGGGTCAGGACTGATGGAACGCTGAATTGTCACGGCGTCAGTACTGAGGGAGTGCCGCTCTGTCACCGGGTCAGTTCTGATGGAGTGCTGCACTGTCAGGAGGTCAGTACTGAGGGAGTGCTGCTCTGTCCGGGGGTCAGTGCCGAGGGAGTGCTGCTCTGTCAGGTGTTCAGTACTGAGGGAGTGCTGCTCTCTCAGGGGGTCAGTACTGAGGGAGTGCTGCTCTGTCAGCGTGTCTGTGCTGAGGGTGCTGCTCTGTCAGCGGGTCAGTGCTGAGGGAGTGCTGTCCTGTCGGAGGGTCAAAACTGAGGGATTGCTGCACTGTCCGGGAGTCAGTACTGAGGGAGTGCTGTACTGTCAGGGGGTGAGTAATGAGGCAGTGCTGCACTGTCAGGGGGTCAGTACTAAGGGAGTGCTGCACTGTCAGGGGGTCAGTACTGAAGGAGTTCTGATCTGTCAAGGGTTGAGTGCTGAGGGAGTGCTGCTCTGTCAGCGGGTCAGTACTGAGGGAGTGCTGCTCTGTCAGGGGGTCAGTACTGAGGGACTGCAGCACTGTCAAGGGGTCAGTACAGAGGGAGAGCTGCACTGTCAGGGGGTCGGTGGTGAGGCAGTGCTTCACTGTCAGGGGGTCAGTACTAAGGGAGTGCTGCTCTGTCAGACGGTCAGTACTGAGGGAGTGCTGCTCTGTCAGACGGTCAGTACTGAGGGAGTGCTGCTCTGTCAGGGGGTCAGTAATGAGGGAGTGCTGCTCTGTCAGGGCGTCAGTGCCGAGGGAGTGCTGCTCTGTCAGGTGCTCAGTAGTGAGGGAGTGCTGCTCTGTCAGGGGGTCAGTACTGAGGGAGTGCTGTAATGTCACTGGGTCAGTACTGAGGGAGTGCTGCACTGTCAGGGCGTCAGTACTGAGGGAGTGCTGTACTGTCACCGGGTCAGTACTGATGGAATGCTGCACTGTCAGGGCGTCAGTACTGAGGGAGTGCTGCACTGCCAGGGCGTCAGTACTGAGGGAGTGCTGTAATGTCAGTGGGTCAGTACTGAGGGAGTGCTGCACTGTCAGGGGGTCAGTACTGAGGGAGTGCTGCACTGTCAGGCGGTCAGTACTGAGGAAGTGCTATTCTTTTACCGGATCAGTACTGAGGGAGTGCTGCCCTGTCACCGGGTCAGTACTGAGGGAGTGCTGCCCTGTCACCGGGTCAGTACTGAGGGAGTGCTGCTCTGTCAGGGGGTCAGTACTGAGGGAGTCCTGCTCTGTCAGGGCGTCAGTGCCGAGGGAGTCCTGCTCTGTCAGGTGCTCAGTAGTGAGTGAGTGCTGCTCTGTCAGGGGGTCAGTACTGAGGGAGTGCTGCACTGTCAACGGTCAGTAATGAGGTAGTGCTGCTCTCTCAGACGGTCAGTACTGAGGGAGTGCTGCTCTGTCAAGGGTTCAGTACTGAGGGAGTGCTGCTCTGTCAACGGGCCAGTACTGAGGGAGTGCTGCTCTGTCAGGCCGTCAGTGCCGAGGGAGTCCTGCTCTGTCAGGTGCTCAGTAGTGAGTGAGTGCTGCTCTGTGAGGGGGTCAGTACTGAGGGAGTGCTGCTCTGTCAGGGGGTCAGTACTGAGAGAGTGCTGCTCTGTCAGGGGGTCAGTACTGAGGGAGTGCTGCACTGTCAGGGGGTCAGTACTGAGGGAGTGCTGTACTGTCACTGGGTCTGGACTGATGGAACGCTGAATTGTCACGGTGTCAGTACTGAGGGAGTGCTGCTCTGTCACCGGGTCAGTTCTGATGGAGTGCTGCACTGTCAGGTGGTCAGTACTGAGGGAGTGCTGCTCTGTCCGGGAGTCAGTGCCGAGGGAGTGCTGCTCTGTCAGGTGTTCAGTACTGAGGGAGTGCTGCTCTCTCAGGGGGTCAGTACTGAGGGAGTGCTGCTCTTTCAGCGTGTCTGCGCTGAGGGAGTGCTGCTCTGTCAGCGGGTGAGTGCTGAGGGAGTGCTGCCCTGTCGGAGGGTCAAAACTGAGGGAGTGCTGCACTGTCCGGGAGTCAGTACTGAGGGAGTGCTGTACTGTCAGGGGGTCAGTAGTGAGGCAGTGCTGCACTGTCAGGGGGTCAGTACTAAGGGAGTGCTGCACTGTCAGGGGGTCAGTACTGAAGGAGTTCTGCACTGTCAGGGCGTCAGTACTGAGGGAGTGCTGTAATGTCACTGGGTCAGTACTGAGGGAGTGCTGCACTGTCAGGGGGTCAGTACTGAGGGAGTGCTGCACTGTCACTGGGTCAGTACTGAGGGAGTGCTGCTCTGTCAGGGGCTCAGTACTGAGGGAGTGCTGCTCTGTCAAGGGTTCAGTACTGAGGGAGTGCTGCTCTGTCAGCGGGTCAGTACTGAGGGAGTGCTGCTCTGTCAGGGCGTCAGTGCCGAGGGAGTCCTGCTCTGTCAGGGGGTCAGTGCTGAGGGAGTGCTGCTCTGTCAGGGGGTCAGTGCCGAGGGAGTGCTACTCTGTCAGGGGGTCAGTACTGAGGGTGTGCTGCTCTGTCAGGGGGTCAGTACTGAGGGAGTTGCTCTCTGTCAGGGGGTCAGTACTGAGGGAGTGCTATTCTTTTACCGGTTCAGTACTGAGGGAGTGCTGCCCTGTCACCGGGTCAGTACTGAGGGAGTGCTGCTCTGTCAACGGTCAGTACTGAGGGAGTGCTGCTCTGTCAGGGCGTCAGTGCCGAGGGAGTCCTGCTCTGTCAGGTGCTCAGTAGTGAGTGGGTGCTGCTCTGTCAGGGGGTCAGTACTGAGGGAGTGCTGCTCTGTCAGTGGGTCAGTACTGAGGGAGTGCTGCTCTGTCAGGGCGTCAGTGCCGAGGGAGTCCTGCTCTGTCAGTTGCTCAGTAGTGAGTGAGTGCTGCTCTGTCAGGGGGTCAGTACTGAGGAAGTGCTGCTCTGTCAGGGGGTCAGTACTGAGGGAGTGCTGCTCTGTCAGGGGGTCAGTACTGAGGGAGTGCTGCACTGTCAGGGCGTCAGTACTGAGGGAGTGATGTACTGTCACCGGGTCAGGACTGATGGAACGCTGAATTGTCATGGTGTCAGTACTGAGGGAGTGCTGCTCTGTCAGGGGGTCAGTTCTGATGGAGTGCTGCACTGTCAGGAGGTCAGTACTGAGGGAGTGCTGCTCTCTCAGGGGGTCAGTACTGAGGGAGTGCTGCTCTGTCAGCGTGTCTGTGCTGAGGGTGCTGCTCTGTCAGCGGGTCAGTGCTGAGGGAGTGCTGCCCTGTCGGAGGGTCAAAACTGAGGGAGTGCTGCACTGTCCGGGAGTCAGTACTGAGGGAGTGCTGTACTGTCAGGGGGTCAGTAGTGAGGCAGTGCTGCACTGTCAGGGGGTCAGTAGTAAGGGAGTGCTGCACTGTCAGGGGGTCAGTACTGAAGGAGTTCTGATCTGTCAAGGGTTGAGTGCTGAGGGAGTGCTGCTCTGTCAGCGCGTCAGAACTGAGGGAGTGCTGCTCTGTCAGGGGGTCAGTACTGAGGGACTGCAGCACTGTCAAGGGGTCAGTACAGAGGGAGAGCTGCACTGTCAGGGGGTCGGTAGTGAGGCAGTGCTTCACTGTAAGGGGGTCAGTACTAAGGGAGTGCTGCTCTGTCAGACGGTCAGTACTGAGGGAGTGCTGCTCTGTCAGACGGTCAGTACTGAGGGAGTGCTGCTCTGTCAGGGGGTCAGTACTGAGGGAGTGCTGCTCTGTCAGGGCGTCAGTGCCGAGGGAGTGCTGCTCTGTCAGGTGCTCAGTAGTGAGGGAGTGCTGCTCTGTCAGGGGGTCAGTACTGAGGGAGTGCTGTAATGTCACTGGGTCAGTACTGAGGGAGTGCTGCACTGTCAGGGCGTCAGTACTGAGGGAGTGCTGTACTGTCACCGGGTCAGTACTGATGGAATGCTGCACTGTCAGGGCGTCAGTACTGAGGGAGTGCTGCACTGCCAGGGCGTCAGTACTGAGGGAGTGCTGTAATGTCAGTGGGTCAGTACTGAGGGAGTGCTGCACTGTCAGGGGGTCAGTACTGAGGGAGTGCTGCACTGTCACTGGGTCATTACTGAGGGAGTGCTGCTCTGTCAGGGGCTCAGTACTGAGGGAGTGCTGCTCTGTCACCGGGTCAGTACTGAGGGAGTGCTGCTCTGTCAGGGGCTCAGTACTGAGGGAGTGCTGCTCTGTCACCTGGTCAGTACTGAGGGAGTGCTGCACTGTCAGGGGGTCAGAACTGAGGGAGTGCTGCTCTGTCAGGGGGTCAGTACTGAGGGACTGCTGCACTGTCAAGGTGTCAGTACAGAGGGAGAGCTGCACTGTCAGGGGGTTGGTAGTGAGGCAGTGCTTCACTGTCAGGGGGTCAGTACTAAGGGAGTGCTGCTCTGTCAGACGGTCAGTACTGAGGGAGAGCTGCTCTGTCAGACGGTCAGTAATGAGGGAGTGCTGCTCTGTCAGGTGGTCAGTACTGAGGGAGTGCTGCTCTGTCAGGGCGTCAGTGCCGAGGGAGTGCTGCTCTGTCAGGTGCTCAGTAGTGAGGGAGTGCTGTTCTGTCAGGGGGTCAGTACTGAGGGAGTGCTGCTCTGTCAGACGGTCAGTACTGAGGGAGAGCTGCTCTGTCAGACGGTCAGTAATGAGGGAGTGCTGCTCTGTCAGGTGGTCAGTACTGAGGGAGTGCTGCTCTGTCAGGGCGTCAGTGCCGAGGGAGTGCTGCTCTGTCAGGTGCTCAGTAGTGAGGGAGTGCTGTTCTGTCAGGGGGTCAGTACTGAGGGAGTGCTGTAATGTCACTGGGTCAGTACTGAGGGAGTGCTGCACTGTCAGGGCGTCAGTACTGAGGGAGTGCTGTACTGTCACCGGGTCAGTACTGATGGAATGCTGCACTGTCAGGGCGTCAGTACTGAGGGAGTGCTGCACTGCCAGGGCGTCAGTACTGAGGGAGTGCTGCACTGTCACTGGGTCAGTACTGAGGGAGTGCTGCTCTGTCAGGGGCTCAGTACTGAGGGTGTGCTGCTCTGTCAGGGGGTCAGTACTGAGGGAGTGCTGCACTGTCACTGGGTCAGTGCTGAGGGAGTGCTGCTCTGTCAGGGGCTCAGTACTGAGGGAGTGCTGCTCTGTCACCGGGTCAGTACTGAGGGAGTGCTGCTCTGTCAGGGGCTCAGTACTGAGGGAGTGCTGCTCTGTCACCTGGTCAGTACTGAGGGAGTGCTGCTCTGTCAGGGGGTCAGAACTGAGGGAGTGCTGCTCTGTCAGGGGGTCAGTACTGAGGGACTGCTGCACTGTCAAGGGGTCAGTACAGAGGGAGAGCTGCACTGTCAGGGGGTCGGTAGTGAGGCAGTGCTTCACTGTCAGGGGGTCAGTACTAAGGGAGTGCTGCTCTGTCAGACGGTCAGTACTGAGGGAGTGCTGCTCTGTCAGACGGTCAGTAATGAGGGAGTGCTGCTCTGTCAGGGGGTCAGTACTGAGGGAGTGCTGCTCTGTCAGGGCGTCAGTGCCGAGGGAGTGCTGCTCTGTCAGGTGCTCAGTAGTGAGGGAGTGCTGTTCTGTCAGGGGGTCAGTACTGAGGGAGTGCTGTAATGTCACTGGGTCAGTACTGAGGGAGTGCTGCACTGTCAGGGCGTCAGTACTGAGGGAGTGCTGTACTGTCACCGGGTCAGTACTGATGGAATGCTGCACTGTCAGGGCGTCAGTACTGAGGGAGTGCTGCACTGCCAGGGCGTCAGTACTGAGGGAGTGCTGTAATGTCAGTGGGTCAGTACTGAGGGAGTGCTGCACTGTCAGGGGGTCAGTACTGAGGGAGTGCTGCACTGTCACTGGGTCAGTACTGAGGGAGTGCTGCTCTGTCAGGGGCTCAGTACTGAGGGAGTGCTGCTCTGTCACCGGGTCAGTACTGAGGGAGTGCTGCTCTGTCAGGGGCTCAGTACTGAGGGAGTGCTGCTCTGTCACCTGGTCAGTACTGAGGGAGTGCTGCTCTGTCAGGGGGTCAGTACTGAGGGAGTGCTGCTCTGTCAGGGCGTCAGTGCCGAGGGAGTCCTGCTCTGTCAGGTGCTCAGTAGTGAGTGAGTGCTGCTCTGTCAGGGGGTCAGTACTGAGGGAGTGCTGCACTCTCAACGGTCAGTACTGAGGGAGTGCTGCTCTGTCAGGGCGTCAGTGCCGAGGGAGTCCTGCTCTGTCATGTGCTCAGTAGTGAGTGAGTGCTGTTCTGTCAGGGTGTCAGTACTGAGGGAGTGCTGCTCTGTCAGGGGGTCAGTACTGATGGAGTCCTGCTCTGTCAGGTGCTCAGTAGTGAGTGGGTGCTGCTCTGTCAGGGGGTCAGTACTGAGAGAGTGCTGCACTGTCAACGGTCAGTAATGAGCTAGTGCTGCTCTCTCAGACGGTCAGTACTGAGGGAGTGCTGCTCTGTCAGGGGGTCAGTACTGAGCGAGTGCTGCTCTGTCAGGGCGTCAGTGCCGAGGGAGTGCTGCTCTGTCAGGTGCTCAGTAGTGAGGGAGTGCTGCTCTGTCAGGGGGTCAGTACTGAGGGAGTGCTGTAATGTCACTGGGTCAGTACTGAGGGAGTGCTGCTCTGTCAGGGGCTCAGTACTGAGGGAGTGCTGCTCTGTCACCGGGTCAGTACTGAGGGAGTGCTGCTCTGTCAAGTGTTCAGTACTGAGGGAGTGCTGCTCTGTCAGTCGGTCAGTACTGAGGGAGTGCTGCTCTGTCAGGGGGTCAGTACTGAGGGAGTGCTGCACTGTCAGGGCGTCAGTACTGAGGGAGTGCTGTACTGTCCGGGGGTCAGTGCCGAGGGAGTGCTGCTCTGTCAGGTGTTCAGTACTGAGGGAGCGCTGCTCTCTCAGGGGGTCAGTACTGAGGGAGTGCTGCTCTGTCCGCGTGTCTGTGCTGAGGGTGCTGCTCTGTCAGCGGGTCAGTGCTGAGGGAGTGCTGCCCTGTCGGAGGGTCAAAACTGAGGGAGTGCTGCACTGTCCGGGAGTCAGTACTGAGGGAGTGCTGTACTGTCAGGGGGTGAGTAGTGAGGCAGTGCTGCACTGTCAGGGGGTCAGTACTAAGGGAGTGCTGCACTGTCAGGGGGTCAGTACTGAAGGAGTTCTGATCTGTCAAGGGTTGAGTGCTGAGGGAGTGCTGCTCTGTCAGCGGGTCAGTACTGAGGGAGTGCTGCTCTGTCAGGGGGTCAGTACTGAGGGACTGCAGCACTGTCAAGGGGTCAGTACAGAGGGAGAGCTGCACTGTCAGGGGGTCGGTAGTGAGGCAGTGCTTCACTGTAAGGGGGTCAGTACTAAGGGAGTGCTGCTCTGTCAGACGGTCAGTACTGAGGGAGTGCTGCTCTGTCAGACGGTCAGTACTGAGGGAGTGCTGCTCTGTCAGGGGGTCAGTACTGAGGGAGTGCTGCTCTGTCAGGGCGTCAGTGCCGAGGGAGTGCTGCTCTGTCAGGTGCTCAGTAGTGAGGGAGTGCTGCTCTGTCAGGGGGTCAGTACTGAGGGAGTGCTGTAATGTCACTGGGTCAGTACTGAGGGAGTGCTGCACTGTCAGGGCGTCAGTACTGAGGGAGTGCTGTACTGTCACCGGGTCAGTACTGATGGAATGCTGCACTGTCAGGGCGTCAGTACTGAGGGAGTGCTGCACTGCCAGGGCGTCAGTACTGAGGGAGTGCTGTAATGTCAGTGGGTCAGTACTGAGGGAGTGCTGCACTGTCAGGGGGTCAGTACTGAGGGAGTGCTGCACTGTCACTGGGTCATTACTGAGGGAGTGCCGCTCTGTCAGGGGCTCAGTACTGAGGGAGTGCTGCTCTGTCACCGGGTCAGTACTGAGGGAGTGCTGCTCTGTCAGGGGCTCAGTACTGAGGGAGTGCTGCTCTGTCACCTGGTCAGTACTGAGGGAGTGCTGCACTGTCAGGGGGTCAGAACTGAGGGAGTGCTGCTCTGTCAGGTGGTCAGTACTGAGGGACTGCTGCACTGTCAAGGTGTCAGTACAGAGGGAGAGCTGCACTGTCAGGGGGTTGGTAGTGAGGCAGTGCTTCACTGTCAGGGGGTCAGTACTAAGGGAGTGCTGCTCTGTCAGACGGTCAGTACTGAGGGAGAGCTGCTCTGTCAGACGGTCAGTAATGAGGGAGTGCTGCTCTGTCAGGTGGTCAGTACTGAGGGAGTGCTGCTCTGTCAGGGCGTCAGTGCCGAGGGAGTGCTGCTCTGTCAGGTGCTCAGTAGTGAGGGAGTGCTGTTCTGTCAGGGGGTCAGTACTGAGGGAGTGCTGCTCTGTCAGACGGTCAGTACTGAGGGAGAGCTGCTCTGTCAGACGGTCAGTAATGAGGGAGTGCTGCTCTGTCAGGTGGTCAGTACTGAGGGAGTGCTGCTCTGTGAGGGCGTCAGTGCCGAGGGAGTGCTGCTCTGTCAGGTGCTCAGTAGTGAGGGAGTGCTGTTCTGTCAGGGGGTCAGTACTGAGGGAGTGCTGTAATGTCACTGGGTCAGTACTGAGGGAGTGCTGCACTGTCAGGGCGTCAGTACTGAGGGAGTGCTGTACTGTCACCGGGTCAGTACTGATGGAATGCTGCACTGTCAGGGCGTCAGTACTGAGGGAGTGCTGCACTGCCAGGGCGTCAGTACTGAGGGAGTGCTGCACTGTCACTGGGTCAGTACTGAGGGAGTGCTGCTCTGTCAGGGGCTCAGTACTGAGGGAGTGCTGCTCTGTCAGGGGGTCAGTACTGAGGGAGTGCTGCACTGTCACTGGGTCAGTGCTGAGGGAGTGCTGCTCTGTCAGGGGCTCAGTACTGAGGGAGTGCTGCTCTGTCACCGGGTCAGTACTGAGGGAGTGCTGCTCTGTCAGGGGCTCAGTACTGAGGGAGTGCTGCTCTGTCACCTGGTCAGTACTGAGGGAGTGCTGCTCTGTCAGGGGGTCAGAACTGAGGGAGTGCTGCTCTGTCAGGGGGTCAGTACTGAGGGACTGCTGCACTGTCAAGGGGTCAGTACAGAGGGAGAGCTGCACTGTCAGGGGGTCGGTAGTGAGGCAGTGCTTCACTGTCAGGGGGTCAGTACTAAGGGAGTGCTGCTCTGTCAGACGGTCAGTACTGAGGGAGTGCTGCTCTGTCAGACGGTCAGTAATGAGGGAGTGCTGCTCTGTCAGGGGGTCAGTACTGAGGGAGTGCTGCTCTGTCAGGGCGTCAGTGCCGAGGGAGTGCTGCTCTGTCAGGTGCTCAGTAGTGAGGGAGTGCTGTTCTGTCAGGGGGTCAGTACTGAGGGAGTGCTGTAATGTCACTGGGTCAGTACTGAGGGAGTGCTGCACTGTCAGGGCGTCAGTACTGAGGGAGTGCTGTACTGTCACCGGGTCAGTACTGATGGAATGCTGCACTGTCAGGGCGTCAGTACTGAGGGAGTGCTGCACTGCCAGGGCGTCAGTACTGAGGGAGTGCTGTAATGTCAGTGGGTCAGTACTGAGGGAGTGCTGCACTGTCAGGGGGTCAGTACTGAGGGAGTGCTGCACTGTCACTGGGTCAGTACTGAGGGAGTGCTGCTCTGTCAGGGGCTCAGTACTGAGGGAGTGCTGCTCTGTCACCGGGTCAGTACTGAGGGAGTGCTGCTCTGTCAGGGGCTCAGTACTGAGGGAGTGCTGCTCTGTCACCTGGTCAGTACTGAGGGAGTGCTGCTCTGTCAGGGGGTCAGTACTGAGGGAGTGCTGCTCTGTCAGGGCGTCAGTGCCGAGGGAGTCCTGCTCTGTCAGGTGCTCAGTAGTGAGTGAGTGCTGCTCTGTCAGGGGGTCAGTACTGAGGGAGTGCTGCACTCTCAACGGTCAGTACTGAGGGAGTGCTGCTCTGTCAGGGCGTCAGTGCCGAGGGAGTCCTGCTCTGTCATGTGCTCAGTAGTGAGTGAGTGCTGTTCTGTCAGGGTGTCAGTACTGAGGGAGTGCTGCTCTGTCAGGGGGTCAGTACTGATGGAGTCCTGCTCTGTCAGGTGCTCAGTAGTGAGTGGGTGCTGCTCTGTCAGGGGGTCAGTACTGAGAGAGTGCTGCACTGTCAACGGTCAGTAATGAGCTAGTGCTGCTCTCTCAGACGGTCAGTACTGAGGGAGTGCTGCTCTGTCAGGGGGTCAGTACTGAGCGAGTGCTGCTCTGTCAGGGCGTCAGTGCCGAGGGAGTGCTGCTCTGTCAGGTGCTCAGTAGTGAGGGAGTGCTGCTCTGTCAGGGGGTCAGTACTGAGGGAGTGCTGTAATGTCACTGGGTCAGTACTGAGGGAGTGCTGCTCTGTCAGGGGCTCAGTACTGAGGGAGTGCTGCTCTGTCACCGGGTCAGTACTGAGGGAGTGCTGCTCTGTCAAGTGTTCAGTACTGAGGGAGTGCTGCTCTGTCAGTCGGTCAGTACTGAGGGAGTGCTGCTCTGTCAGGGGGTCAGTACTGAGGGAGTGCTGCACTGTCAGGGCGTCAGTACTGAGGGAGTGCTGTACTGTCCGGGGGTCAGTGCCGAGGGAGTGCTGCTCTGTCAGGTGTTCAGTACTGAGGGAGCGCTGCTCTCTCAGGGGGTCAGTACTGAGGGAGTGCTGCTCTGTCCGCGTGTCTGTGCTGAGGGTGCTGCTCTGTCAGCGGGTCAGTGCTGAGGGAGTGCTGCCCTGTCGGAGGGTCAAAACTGAGGGAGTGCTGCACTGTCCGGGAGTCAGTACTGAGGGAGTGCTGTACTGTCAGGGGGTGAGTAGTGAGGCAGTGCTGCACTGTCAGGGGGTCAGTACTAAGGGAGTGCTGCACTGTCAGGGGGTCAGTACTGAAGGAGTTCTGATCTGTCAAGGGTTGAGTGCTGAGGGAGTGCTGCTCTGTCAGCGGGTCAGTACTGAGGGAGTGCTGCTCTGTCAGGGGGTCAGTACTGAGGGACTGCAGCACTGTCAAGGGGTCAGTACAGAGGGAGAGCTGCACTGTCAGGGGGTCGGTAGTGAGGCAGTGCTTCACTGTAAGGGGGTCAGTACTAAGGGAGTGCTGCTCTGTCAGACGGTCAGTACTGAGGGAGTGCTGCTCTGTCAGACGGTCAGTACTGAGGGAGTGCTGCTCTGTCAGGGGGTCAGTACTGAGGGAGTGCTGCTCTGTCAGGGCGTCAGTGCCGAGGGAGTGCTGCTCTGTCAGGTGCTCAGTAGTGAGGGAGTGCTGCTCTGTCAGGGGGTCAGTACTGAGGGAGTGCTGTAATGTCACTGGGTCAGTACTGAGGGAGTGCTGCACTGTCAGGGCGTCAGTACTGAGGGAGTGCTGTACTGTCACCGGGTCAGTACTGATGGAATGCTGCACTGTCAGGGCGTCAGTACTGAGGGAGTGCTGCACTGCCAGGGCGTCAGTACTGAGGGAGTGCTGTAATGTCAGTGGGTCAGTACTGAGGGAGTGCTGCACTGTCAGGGGGTCAGTACTGAGGGAGTGCTGCACTGTCACTGGGTCATTACTGAGGGAGTGCCGCTCTGTCAGGGGCTCAGTACTGAGGGAGTGCTGCTCTGTCACCGGGTCAGTACTGAGGGAGTGCTGCTCTGTCAGGGGCTCAGTACTGAGGGAGTGCTGCTCTGTCACCTGGTCAGTACTGAGGGAGTGCTGCACTGTCAGGGGGTCAGAACTGAGGGAGTGCTGCTCTGTCAGGGGGTCAGTACTGAGGGACTGCTGCACTGTCAAGGTGTCAGTACAGAGGGAGAGCTGCACTATCAGGGGGTTGGTAGTGAGGCAGTGCTTCACTGTCAGGGGGTCAGTACTAAGGGAGTGCTGCTCTGTCAGACGGTCAGTACTGAGGGAGAGCTGCTCTGTCAGACGGTCAGTGCCGAGGGAGTGCTGCTCTGTCAGGTGCTCAGTAGTGAGGGAGTGCTGTTCTGTCAGGGGGGCAGTACTGAGGGAGTGCTGTAATGTCACTGGGTCAGTACTGAGGGAGTGCTGCACTGTCAGGGCGTCAGTACTGAGTGAGTGCTGTACTGTCACCGGGTCAGTACTGATGGAATGCTGCACTGTCAGGGCGTCAGTACTGAGGGAGTGCTGCACTGCCAGGGCGTCAGTACTGAGGGAGTGCTGCACTGTCACTGGGTCAGTACTGAGGGAGTGCTGCTCTGTCAGGGGCTCAGTACTGAGGGAGTGCTGCTCTGTCAGGGGGTCAGTACTGAGGGAGTGCTGCACTGTCACTGGGTCAGTACTGAGGGAGTGCTGCTCTGTCAGGGGCTCAGTACTGAGGGAGTGCTGCTCTGTCACCGGGTCAGTACTGAGGGAGTGCTGCTCTGTCAGGGGCTCAGTACTGAGGGAGTGCTGCTCTGTCACCTGGTCAGTACTGAGGGAGTGCTGCTCTGTCAGGGGGTCAGAACTGAGGGAGTGCTGCTCTGTCAGGGGGTCAGTACTGAGGGACTGCTGCACTGTCAAGGGGTCAGTACAGAGGGAGAGCTGCACTGTCAGGGGGTCGGTAGTGAGGCAGTGCTTCACTGTCAGGGGGTCAGTACTAAGGGAGTGCTGCTCTGTCAGATGGTCAGTACTGAGGGAGTGCTGCTCTGTCAGACGGTCAGTAATGAGGGAGTGCTGCTCTGTCAGGGGGTCAGTACTGAGGGAGTGCTGCTCTGTCAGGGCGTCAGTGCCGAGGGAGTGCTGCTCTGTCAGGTGCTCAGTAGTGAGGGAGTGCTGTTCTGTCAGGGGGTCAGTACTGAGGGAGTGCTGTAATGTCACTGGGTCAGTACTGAGGGAGTGCTGCACTGTCAGGGCGTCAGTACTGAGGGAGTGCTGTACTGTCACCGGGTCAGTACTGATGGAATGCTGCACTGTCAGGGCGTCAGTACTGAGGGAGTGCTGCACTGCCAGGGCGTCAGTACTGAGGGAGTGCTGTAATGTCAGTGGGTCAGTACTGAGGGAGTGCTGCACTGTCAGGGGGTCAGTACTGAGGGAGTGCTGCACTGTCACTGGGTCAGTACTGAGGGAGTGCTGCTCTGTCAGGGGCTCAGTACTGAGGGAGTGCTGCTCTGTCACTGGGTCAGTACTGAGGGAGTGCTGCTCTGTCAGCGGCTCAGTACTGAGGGAGTGCTGCTCTGTCACCTGGTCAGTACTGAGGGAGTGCTGCTCTGTCAGGGGGTCAGTACTGAGGGAGTGCTGCTCTGTCAGGGCGTCAGTGCCGAGGGAGTCCTGCTCTGTCAGGTGCTCAGTAGTGAGTGAGTGCTGCTCTGTCAGGGGGTCAGTACTGAGGGAGTGCTGCACTCTCAACGGTCAGTACTGAGGGAGTGCTGCTCTGTCAGGGCGTCAGTGCCGAGGGAGTCCTGCTCTGTCAGGTGCTCAGTAGTGAGTGAGTGCTGTTCTGTCAGGGTGTCAGTACTGAGGGAGTGCTGCTCTGTCAGGGGGTCAGTACTGAGGGAGTCCTGCTCTGTCAGGTGCTCAGTAGTGAGTGGGTGCTGCTCTGTCAGGGGGTCAGTACTGAGAGAGTGCTGCACTGTCAACGGTCAGTAATGAGCTAGTGCTGCTCTCTCAGACGGTCAGTACTGAGGGAGTGCTGCTCTGTCAGGGGGTCAGTACTGAGCGAGTGCTGCTCTGTCAGGGCGTCAGTGCCGAGGGAGTGCTGCTCTGTCAGGTGCTCAGTAGTGAGGGAGTGCTGCTCTGTCAGGGGGTCAGTACTGAGGGAGTGCTGTAATGTCACTGGGTCAGTACTGAGGGAGTGCTGCTCTGTCAGGGGCTCAGTACTGAGGGAGTGCTGCTCTGTCACCGGGTCAGTACTGAGGGAGTGCTGCTCTGTCAAGTGTTCAGTACTGAGGGAGTGCTGCTCTGTCAGTCGGTCAGTACTGAGGGAGTGCTGCTCTGTCAGGGCGTCAGTGCCGAGGGAGTCCTGCTCTGTCAGGTGCTCAGTAGTGAGTGAGTGCTGCTCTGTCAGGGGGTCAGTACTGAGGGAGTGCTGCTCTGTCAGAGGGTCAGTACTGAGGGAGTGCTGCTCTGTCAGGGGGTCAGTACTGAGGGAGTGCTGCACTGTCAGGGCGTCAGTACTGAGGGAGTGCTGTACTGTCACCGGGTCAGGACTGATGGAACGCTGAATTGTCACGGCGTCAGTACTGAGGGAGTGCTGCTCTGTCACCGGGTCAGTTCTGATGGAGTGCTGCACTGTCAGGAGGTCAGTACTGAGGGAGTGCTGCTCTGTCCGGGGGTCAGTGCCGAGGGAGTGCTGCTCTGTCAGGTGTTCAGTACTGAGGGAGTGCTGCTCTCTCAGGGGGTCAGTACTGAGGGAGTGCTGCTCTGTCCGCGTGTCTGTGCTGAGGGTGCTGCTCTGTCAGCGGGTCAGTGCTGAGGGAGTGCTGTACTGTCAGGGGGTGAGTAGTGAGGCAGTGCTGCACTGTCAGGGGGTCAGTACTAAGGGAGTGCTGCACTGTCAGGGGGTCAGTACTGAAGGAGTTCTGATCTGTCAAGGGTTGAGTGCTGAGGGAGTGCTGCTCTGTCAGCGGGTCAGTACTGAGGGAGTGCTGCTCTGTCAGGGGGTCAGTACTGAGGGACTGCTGCACTGTCAAGGGGTCAGTACAGAGGGAGAGCTGCACTGTCAGGGGGTCGGTAGTGAGGCAGTGCTTCACTGTCAGGGGGTCAGTACTAAGGGAGTGCTGCTCTGTCAGACGGTCAGTACTGAGGGAGTGCTGCTCTGTCAGACGGTCAGTACTGAGGGAGTGCTGCTCTGTCAGGGGGTCAGTACTGAGGAAGTGCTGCTCTGTCAGGGCGTCAGTGCCGAGGGAGTGCTGCTCTGTCAGGTGCTCAGTAGTGAGGGAGTGCTGCTCAGTCAGGGGGTCAGTTCCGAGGGAGTGCTGCTCTTTCAGGGGGTTAGTACTGAGGGAGTGCTGCTCTGTTAGGGGGTCAGTACTGAGGGAGTGCTGTACTGTCAGGGGGTGAGTACTAAGGGAGTGCTGCACTGTCAGGGGGTCAGTACTGAAGGAGTTCTGATCTGTCAAGGGTTCAGTGCTGAGGGAGTGCTGCTCTGTCAGTGGGTCAGTACTGAGGGAGTGCTGCTGTGTCAGGGGGTTAGTACTGAGGGACTGCTGCACTGTCAATGGTTCAGTACAGAGGGAGAGCTGCACTGTCAGGGGGTCGGTAGTGAGGCAGTGCTTCACTGTCAGGGGGTCAGTACTAAGGGAGTGCTGCACTGTCAGGGGGTCAGTACTGAGGGAGTTCTGATCTGTCAAGGGGTCAGTACTGAGGGAGTGCTGCTCTGTCAGAGGTTCAGTACTGAGGGAGTGCTGCTCTGTCAGGGGGTCAGTACTGAGGGAGTGCTGCTCTGTCAGGGCGTCAGTGCCGAGGGAGTGCTGCTCTGTCAGGTGCTCAGTACTGAGGGAGTGCTGCTCTGTCAGGGCGTCAGTACTGAGGGAGTGCTGCTCTGTCAGACGGTCAGTACTGAGGGAGTGCTGCTCTGTCAGGGGGTCAGTACTGAGGGAGTGCTGCTCTGTCAGGGGGTCCGTACTGAGGGAGTGCTGTAATGTCACTGGGTCAGTACTGATGGAGTGCTGCACTGTCAGGGCGTCAGTACTGAGGGAGTGCTGTACTGTCACCGGGTCAGTACTGAGGGAGTGCTGCTCTGTCAGGGGCTCAGTACTGACGGAGTGCTGCTCTGTCAGGGGGTCAGTACTGAGGGAGTGCTGCTCTGTCAGGGGCTCAGTACTGAGGGAGTGCTGCTCTGTCACCGGGTCATTACTGATGGAGTGCTGCTCTGTCAGGGGGTCAGTGCTGAGGGAGTGCTGCTCTGTCAGGGGGTCAGTGCCGAGGGAGTGCTGCTCTGTCAGGGGGTCAGTACTGAGGGTGTGCTGCTCTGTCAGGGGGTCAGTACTGAGGGAGTGCTGCTCTGTCAGTGGCTCAGTACTGAGGGCGTGGTGTTAAGTCAGGGGGTCAGGACTGAGGGACTGCTGCTCTATCCCTGGGTCAGTACTGAGGGAGTGCAGCTCTGTCAGGGGGTCAGTACCGAGGGAGTGCTGCGCTGTCAAGGGGTCAGTACTGAGGCACTGCTCCTCTGTCAGGGGGTCAGTACTGAGGTACTGCTCCTTTGTCAGTGAGTCAGTACTGAGGGAGTGGCTTTCTGTCAGGGGGTCAGTACTGAGGGAGTGGCTCTCTGTCAGGGGGTCAGTACTGAGGGAGTGCTGCACTGTCAAGGGGTCAGTACTGAGGTAGTTCTGCTCTGTCAAGGGGTCAGTACTGAGGGACTGCTTCTCTGTCAGGGGGTCAGTACTGAGGGACTGCTCCTTTGTCAGTGAGTCAGTACTGAGGGAGTGCCTCTCAGTCAGGGGGTCAGTACTGAGGGAGTGGCTCTCTGTCAGGGGGTCAGTACTGAGGGAGTGTTATTCTTTTACCGGATCAGTACTGAGGGAGTGCTGCCCTGTCACCGGGTCAGTACTGAGGTAGTGCTGCTCTCTCAGACGGTCAGTACTGAGGGAGTGCTGCTCTGTCAGGGGTTCAGTACTGAGGGACTGCTGCTCTGTCAGGTGGTCAGTACTGAGGGAGTGCTGCTCTGTCAGGGCGTCAGTGCCGAGGGAGTCCTGCTCTGTCAGGTGCTCAGTAGTGAGTGATTGCAGCTCTGTCAGTGGGTCAGTACTGAGGGAGTGCTGCTCTGTCAGGGGGTCAGTGCTGAGGGAGTGCTGTACTGTCACTGGGTCAGTACTGAGGGAGTGCTGCACTGTCAGGGCGTCAGTACTGAGGGAGTGCTGTGCTGTCACCGGGTCAGCTCTGATGAAGTGCTGCACTGTCAGGGTGTCAGTACTGAGGGAGTGCTGCTCTGTCCGGGGGTCAGTGCCGAGGGAGTGCTGCTCTGTCAGGTGTTCAGTACTGAGGGAGTGCTGCTCTGTCAGCGGGTCAGTGCTGAGGGAGTGCTGCTCTGTCGGAGGGTCAAAACTGAGGGAGTGCTGCACTGTCCGGGAGTCAGTACTGAGGGAGTGCTGCACTGTCAGGGGGTCAGTAGTGAGGCAGTGCTGCACTGTCAGGGGGTCAGTACTAAGGGAGTGCTGCACTGTCAGGGGGTCTGTACTGAGGGAGTTCTGATCTGTCAAGGGGTCAGTGCTGAGGGTGTGCTGCTCTGTCAGGGGGTCAGTACCGAGGGAGTGCTGCTCTTTCAGGGGGTTAGTACTGAGTGAGTGCTGCTCTGTTAGGGGTCAGTACAGAGGGAGTGCTGCACTGTCAGGGGGTCAGTACTAAGGGAGTGCTGCACTGTCAGGGGGTCATGTACTGAAGGAGTTCTGATCTGTCAAGGGTTCAGTGCTGAGGGAGTGCTGCTCTGTCAGCGGGTCAGTACTGAGGGAGTGCTGCTCTGTCAGGGGGTTAGTACTGAGGGACTGCTGCACTGTCAATGGGTCAGTACAGAGGGAGAGCTGCACTGTCAGAGGGTCGGTAGTGAGGCAGTGCTTCACTGTCAGGGGGTCAGTACTAAGGGAGTGCTGCACTGTCAGTGGGTCAGTACTGAGGGAGTTCTGATCTGTCAAGGGGTCAGTACTGAGGGAGTGCTGCTCTGTCAGACGGTCAGTACTGAGGGAGTGCTGCTCTGTCAGGGCGTCAGTGCCGAGGGAGTGCTGCTCTGTCAGGTGCTCAGTAGTGTGGGAGTGCTGCTCTGTCAGGGGGTCAGTACTGAGGGAGTGCTGCTCTGTCAGGGGGTCTGTACTGAGGGAGTGCAGCTTTGTCAGGGGTCAGTACCGAGGGAGTGCTGCGCTGTCAAGGGATCAGTACTGAGGGACTGCTCCTCTGTCTGGGGGTCAGTACTGAGGGAGTGCAGCTCTGTCAGGGGGTTAGTACTGGGGGTTGCTGCACTGTCACTGTGTCATTAATGAGGGAGTGCTGCTCTGTCAGGGGGTCAGTACTGAGGGACTGCTCCTTTGTCAGTGAGTCAGTACTGAGGGAGTGCCTCTCTGTCAGGGGGTCAGTACTGAGGCAGTGCTGCACTGTCAAGGTGTCAGTACTGAGGGAGTGCTGCTCTGTCAGGGGGTCAGTACTGAGGGAGTGCTGCTCTGTAACTGGGTCAGTACTGAGGGAGTGCTGCTCTGTCACCTGGTCATTACTGAGGGAATGCTGCTCTGTCACCGGATCAGTACTGAGGGAGTGCTACTGTGTCACCGGGTCAGTACTGAGAGAGTGCTGCTCTGTCAGGGGGTCAGTACTGAGGGAGTGCTGCTCTGTCAGGGGGTTAGTACTGAGGGAGTGCAGTTAAGTCAGGGGGTCAGGACGGAGGGAGTGCTGCTCTATCACTGGGTCAGTACTGAGGGAGTGCAGCTCTGTCAAGGGGTCAGTACTGAGGGAGCGCTGCACTGTCAAGGGGTCAGTATTGAGGGACTGCTCCTCTGTTAGGGGGTCAGTACAGAGGGAGTGCAGCTCTGTCAGGCTGTTAGCACTGGAGGGGTGCTGCACAGTCACTGGGTCATTAATGAGGGAGTGCCTGTCTGTCAGGCGGTCAGTACTGAGGGAGTGCTGCTCTGTTACTGGGCCAGTACTGAGGTAGTGCCGCTCTGTCAGAGAGTCAGTACTGAGGGAGTGCTGCTCGGTCACCGAGTCATTACTGAGGGAGTGCTACTATGTCACCTGGTGAGTACTGAGGGAGTTCTGCTCTGTCAGGGGGTCATTACTGAGCGAGTGCTGCACTGACAGGGGGTCAGTACTGAGGGAGTGCTGCTCTGTAACTGGGTCAGTACTGAGGGAGTGCTGCTTTTGTTAGAGGGTCAGTACTGAGGGAGTGCTTTACTGTCAGGCGGCTAATACTGAGGGAGTGCTGCTCTGTCAGAGGGTCAGTACTGAGGGAGTGCTGCTCTGTCATGTGGTCAGTACTGAAGGAGTGCTACACTGTCACTGGGTCAGTACTGAGGGAATGCTGCACTGTCAGGGGGTCAATACTAAGGGAGTGCTCCTCTGTCAAGAGGGTCAGTACTGAGGGAATGCTGCTCTGTCAGAGGGTCAGCACTGAGGGAGGGCTACACTGTCACCGGGTAAGAACTGAGGGATTGCTGCACTGTCTGAGGGTCAGTACTGTGGGAGGGCTTCACTGTCACCGGGTCAGAACTGAGGGAGGTCTGCTCTGTCGGGTGGTCAGTACTGAGGCAGTGCTGCACTGTCACTGGGTCATTACTGAGGGAGTGCTGCACTATCAGGGGGTCAATATTAAGGGAGTGCTGCTCTGTCTGAGGGTCAGAACTGAGATTCTGCTGTTCTGTCACTGGGTCAGTACTGAGAGAGTTCTGCTCTGTGAGGGTGTCAGTACTGAGGGAGTGCTGTTAAGTCAGGTGGTCCGGAATGAGGGAGTGCTGCTCTGTCACTGGGTCAGTACTGAGGGAGTGCAGCTCTGTCTGGGGGTCAGAACTGAGGGACTGCTTCTCTGTCAGGTGGACAGAACTAAGGGAGTGCTGCACTGTCAGAGGGTCAGTACTGAGGGAGTGCTGCTCTGTCAGGGGATCAGTACTGAGGGAGTGCTGCTCTGTCAGGGGGTCAGTGCTGAGGGAGTGCTGCTCTGTCAGAGGGTCAAAGTTGAGGGTGTGCTGTTCTGTCAGCGGGTCAGTACTGAGGGAGTGCTACAATGTCACCGGGTCATTACTGAGACAGTGCTGCTCTGTCAGGGGATCAGTACTGAGGGAGTGCGTTTAAGTCAGGGGGTCAGGACTGAGGGAGTGCTGCTCTGTCACTGGGTCAGTACTGAGGGAGTGCTGCTCTGTCACTCGGTCAGTACTGAGGGAGTGCTGCACTGTCAGTGGGTCAGTACTGAGGGAGAGCTGCTCTGTTACTGGGTCAGTACTGAGGGAGTGCTGCACTGTCAGAGGGTCAGTACTAAGGGAGTGCTGCTCTGTCAGGGGGTCAGTACTGAGAGGATGCTGCACGGTCACTGGGTCATTATTGAGGCAATGCTGCACTGACAGGGTGTCAACACCATGGCAGTGCTGCTCTGTCAAGAGGGTCAGCACTGAGGGAGTGCCGATTTGTCACTGAGCCAATACTGAGGGAGTGCTGCAATGTCAGAGGGCCAGTACTGAGGGAGTTCTGCACTGTCACTGGGCCAGTACTGAGGGAGTGCTGCACTGTCAGGGGGTCAGTACTGAGGGAGTGCTGCTCTGTCACTTGGTCAGTACTGAGGGAGTGCTGCTTTGTCAGGGGGTCAGTACTGAGGGAGTGCTGCTCTGTCAGGGGGTTAGTACTGAGGGAGTGCAGTTAAGTCAGGGGGTCAGGACGGAGGGAGTGCTGCTCTATCACTGGGTCAGTACTGAGGGAGTGCAGCTCTGTCAAGGGGTCAGTACTGAGGGAGCGCTGCACTGTCAAGGGGTCAGTATTGAGGGACTGCTCCTCTGTTAGGGGGTCAGTACAGAGGGAGTGCAGCTCTGTTACTGGGCCAGTACTGAGGGAGTGCAGCTCTGTCTGGGGGTCAGAACTGACGGACTGCTTCTCTGTCAGGTGGACAGAACTAAGGGAGTGCTGCACTGTCAGAGGGTCAGTACTGAGGGAGTGCTGCTCTGTCAGGGGATCAGTACTGAGGGACTGCTTCTCTGTCAGGTGGACAGAACTAAGGGAGTGCTGCACTGTCAGAGGGTCAGTACTGAGGGAGTGCTGCTCTGTCAGGGGATCAGTACTGAGGGAGTGCTGCTGTGTCACCAGGTCAGTACTGAGGGAGTGCGGCTCTGTCACTGGCTCAGTACTGAGGGTAAGCTGCTCTGTCAGGGGGTCAGTACTGAGGGAGTGCTGCACTGTCACCGGGTCAGCACTTAGGGAGTGCTGCACTGACAGCAGGTCAGTACAGAGGGAGTGCTACTGCGTCAGGGGGTCAATACTGAGGGAGTGCTGCACCCTCAGAGGGCCAGTACTGAGGGATTGCTGCACTCTCACCGGGTTAGTACTGAGGGAGTGCTGCTCTGTCCGGTAGTCAATAATGAGGGAATGCCGCTGTGTCACTGGGCCAGCACAGAGGGTGTGCTGCTCTTTCAGGGGTTCAGTACTGAGGGAGTCCCGCTCTGTTAGATGGTCAGTACTGAGGGCGTGCCGTTCTGTCACTGGGCCAATATTGAGGGAGTGCTGCTCTGTCACTGGGTCAGTACTGAGGGAGAGCTGCTCTGTCACCGGGTCAGTACTGAGTGAGTGCTGCACTGTCACCGGGTCAGTACTGAGTGAGTGCTGCACTGTCACCGGGTCAGTACTGAGGGAGTGCTGCACTGTCACCGGGTCAGTACTGAGTGAGTGCTGCACTGTCACTGGGTCAGTACTGAGGGAGTGCTGCACTGTCAGATAGTCAGTACTGAGGGAGTGCTGCTCTGTCAGATAGTCAGTACTGAGGGAGTGCTGCTGTGACACAGGGCCAGTACTGAGGGAGTTCTGATCTGTCAGTGGGTCAGTACTGAGGGAGTGCCTCTCTGTCAGGTGGTCAGTAATGAGCGAGTGTTGCTCTGTCACAGGGTCAGTACTGAGGGAGTGCTGCTCTGTCAGGGGTTCAGTACTGAGGGATTGTTACACTGTCAGCGGGTCAGTACTGAGGGAGTGCTGCTGTTTATGGGGCTCAATACTGCGGGAGTACTGCACTGCCAGAGGGTCGGTACTGAGGGACAGCTGTTCTGTCTGAGGGCCAGGAGTGAGGGAATGCCATTCTTTCACTGGGTCAGCACTGAGGGAGTGCTGCACTGTCAGCGGAACAATATTGAGGGAGTGCTGCTTTGTCACCGGATCAGTCCTCAGGCAATGCTACTCTGTCAGAACGTCAATACTGCTGGAGTGCTGCTCTGTAAGGGGGTCAGTGCTGGGTGAGACCTGCTCTGTCAGGGGGTCAATACTGAGGGTGTGCGGCTCTGTCATGGTCAGTACTTAGGGACTGCTGCTGTGTCACCCGGTCAGTACTGAGGAAGTGCTGCTCTGTCAGAGGTTCAGTATAGACGGAGTCCTGCACTGTCACCAGGCCAGTACTGAGGGAGTGCTGCACTGCCAGGGGGTCAGTACTGAGGGAGTGCTGCACTGACAGAAGGTCAGTATTGAGGGAGTGGTGCTCTGTCAGAAGGTCAGTACTGAGGGAGTGCTGCTCTGTCAGAGGGTCAGTTGTGAGGGCGTTCTGTTCTGTCACTGGGCCAATATTGAGAGAGTGCTGCACTGTCACCAGGTCCCTACTGAGGGAGTGCTGCAATGTCAGGTCGTCAGTACTGAGGGAGTGCTGCACTGTCAGGGGCTCAGTACTGAGGGAGTGCTGCAATGTCAGGTCGTCAGTACTGAGGGAGTGCTGCACTGTCACCGGGTCAGTACTGAGGGAGTGCTGCACTGTCACCGGGTCAGTACTGAGGGAGTGCTGCAATGTCAGGTCGTCAGTACTGAGGGAGTGCTGCACTGTCAGGGGCTCAGTACTGAGGGAGTGCTGCAATGTCAGGTCGTCAGTACTGAGGGAGTGCTGCACTGTCAGGGGCTCAGTACTGAGGGAGTGCTGCAATGTCAGGTCGTCAGTACTGAGGGAGTGCTGCACTGTCACCGGGTCAGTACTGAGGGAGTGCTGCACTGTCACCGGGTCAGTACTGAGGGAGTGCTGCACTGTCACCGGGTCAGTACTGAGGGAGTGCTGCACTGTCACCGGGTCAGTACTGAGGGAGTGCTGCACTGTCAGGGGGTCAATACTGAGGAGTGCTGCTCTGTCAGAGGGTCAGTACTGAGGGAGTGCTGCACTGTTAGCGGGTCAGTACTGAGGGAGTGCTGCTCTGTCACCGGGTCAGTACTGAGGGAGTGCTGCTGTGTCACCGGGTCAGTACTGAGGGAGTGCTGCTGTGTCACCGGATCAGTACTGAGGGAGTGCTGCTGTGTCACCGGGTCAGTACTGAGGGAGTGCTGCTGTGTCAGAGGGTCAATACTGCGGGATTGCTGCTGTGTCAGGGAGTCAATACTGCGGGAGTGCTGCACTATCAGAGGGTCAGTACTGAGGGAGTGCTGCACTCACAACGTGTCAGTACTGAGGGAGTGCTGCTCTGTCAGGTGGTCAGCAATGAGGGAGTGCTGCGCTGTCACTAGGTCAGTTCTGAGGGATTGCTGCACTGTCACTGTGTCAGTACTGAGGGAGTGCTGCTCTGTCAGGTGGTCAGTACTGAGGGCGTGCAACTCTGTCAGAGGATCAATACTGCTGGAGTGCTGCTCTGTCAGGGGGTCAGTGCTGGGTGAGAACAGTTCTGTCAGGGGGTCAATACTGAGGGTGTGCTGCTCTGTCATGGTCAGTTCTTATGGACTGCTGCTGTGTCACCCGGTCAGTACTCAGGAAGTGCTGCTCTGTCAGAGGTTCAGTATAGAGGGAGTCACCAGGCCAGCACTGAGGGAGTGCTGCACTGTCACCGGGTCAGTACTGAGGGAGTGCTGCACTGTCACCGGGTCAGTACTGAGGGAGTGCTGCACTGTCACCGGGTCAGTACTGAGGGAGTGCTGCACTGTCACCGGGTCAGTACTGAGGGAGTGCTGCACTGTGACCGGGTCAGTACTGAGGGAGTGCTGCACTGTCACCGGGTCAGTACTGAGGGAGTGCTGCACTGTCACCGGGTCAGTACTGAGGGAGTGCTGCACTGTCACCGGGTCAGTACTGAGGGAGTGCTGCACTGTCACCGGGTCAGTACTGAGGGAGTGCTGCTCTGTCACCGGGTCAGTACTGAGGGAGTGCTGCACTGTCACCGGGTCAGTGCTGAGGGAGTGCTGCTCTGTCACCGGGTCAGTACTGAGGGAGTGCTGCACTGTCACCGGGTCAGTACTGAGGGAGTGCTGCACTGTCACCGGGTCAGTACTGAGGGAGTGCTGCACTGTCACCGGGTCAGTACTGAGGGAGTGCTGCACTGTCACCGGGTCAGTACTGAGGGAGTGCTGCACTGTCACCGGGTCAGTACTGAGGGAGTGCTGCACTGTCACCGGGTCAGTACTGAGGGAGTGCTGCACTGTGACCGGGTCAGTACTGAGGGAGTGCTGCACTGTCACCGGGTCAGTACTGAGGGAGTGCTGCACTGTCACCGGGTCAGTACTGAGGGAGTGCTGCACTGTCACTGGGTCAGTACTGAGGGAGTGCTGCACTGTCACTGGGTCAGTACTGAGGGAGTGCTGCACTGTCACCGGGTCAGTTGTGAGGGCGTTCTGTTCTGTCACTGGGCCAATATTGAGGGGGTGCTGCACTGTCACCGGGTCCCTACTGAGGGTGTGTTGCAATGTCAGGTCGTCAGTACTGAGGGAGTGCTGCACTGTCAGGGGGTCAGTACTAAGGGTGTCCTGCCTTGTCATTGGGCCGTAATGTGGGAGTGCTGCTGTATCACTGGGTACGTACGGAGGGAGTGCTGCAATGTCAGGGGCTCAGTAATGAGGGAGTGCTGCACTCTCACCGGGTCAATACTGCGGGAGTGCTGCTCTGTCAGAGGGTCAGTACTGAGGGACTGCTGCTGTGTCAGGGGGTCAACACTGCGGGAGTGCTGCACTGTCAGAGTGGCAGTACTGAGGGAGTGCTGCACTCTCACCGGGTCAGTACTGAGGGAGTGCTTCTCTGTCAGGGGGTCTGTACTGAGGGAGTGCTGCTGTGTCACTGGGCCAGTACTGAGGGAGGAGTTCAGCTCTGTCAGGGGGTCAGTACTGAGGGAGTGCTGCTCTGTCAGGGGGTCAGTACTGAGGGAGTGCTGCTCTGTCAAAGGGTTAATACTGAGGGAGTGCTGCTTTGTCACCAGGTCAGTACTGAGGGAGTGCTGCTCTGTCAGAGGGTTAATACTACTGGAGTGCTGCTTTGTCAGGGGTTCAGTCCTGCGTGAGTGCTGCTCTGTCTGGGTGTCAATACTGAGGAAGTGCTGTTCTGTCATGGTCAGTACTTAGGGAATGCTGCTGTAACACCCGGTCAGTCCTGAGGGAGTGCTGCTCTGTCAGAGGTTCAGTACTGAGGGAGTCCTGCACTGTCACCAGGTCAGTACTGAGGGAAAGCTGCACTGTCACTGGGTCACTACTTAAGGAGTGCTGCCATGTCAGGTGGTCAGTACAGAGGGAGTGCTGCACTGTCAGAGGGTCACTACTGAGGGCGTGCTGCTCTGTCAGAAGGTCAGTAGTGAGGGAATGCTTCACTGTCAGAGGGTCAGTACTGAGGGAGTGCTGTGTTCTGTCACTGGGTCAGCACTGAGGGATTGATGCCCTGTCACTGGGTCAGTATTGAGGGAGTGCTGCTCTGTCACGGGTCAGCAGTGAGGGTGCGCTGCACTCTCTGGGGGTCAGTACTGAGGGAGGGCTGCACTGTCACTGGGTCAGTACTGAGGGAGTGCTGCACTGTCACTGGGTCAGTACTGAGGGAGTGCCGCACTGTCACTGGGTCAGTACTGAGGGAGTGCTGCACTGTCACTGGGTCAGTACTGAGGGAGTGCTGCACTGTCACTGGGTCAGTACTGAGGGAGTGCTGCACTGTCAGATGGTTACTATTGAGGGTATGCAGCACTGCTACAGTTGG
This sequence comes from Cetorhinus maximus, assembly GCF_964194155.1. Lineage (NCBI taxonomy): Eukaryota > Metazoa > Chordata > Chondrichthyes > Lamniformes > Cetorhinidae > Cetorhinus > Cetorhinus maximus. Next base: position 339,362 of record NW_027596206.1, read on the forward strand.
CAGGGTACTAATGAGACATTAAACTGATGTCCCAACTGCTCTCTCGCGTGGATCTAAACGTTCTCACCGCACTGTTTGGTGATAAGCACTGGAGTTCTACCTGGTATCCTGGACAATATTTAAACCACAACCAACACGAAAACAGGTTATCTGGTCTTTATCACATTGCTATTTGTGGGATCTTGCTTTGCATAAATTGGCAGCCACCTTTCCTACACTACAACAGTGACTACACTTCAAAAGTACATTGGCAGCCGACTATAACACGGTCCACAGGGTCCATATGTTGACATGTTACAGGTGAGACCGTCTTACAAGGAGCCCCCAGTGTATCTGTTGGGAGATACATCTGACTGAGCATAAAAGATATGGACTTTTGCATTTTTTTCTTCAATCAGTCAGCATTTCCGCCTTGGTGAGAAAGATGTGTATGCATTGAGCCACTCATAGCTGTGTCTTTTATTGGTGCTAAGCCCTGCATATATATATATGTGTGTGTATGTACACTATCCAGCAGGAGTTACTGGACAGCCAGCAGGAGCACGAGCAGCTTTAATAACACAGGGGTGCTGAAGTCAACTGGAATGCCTTTACTGCTGCCTCCGCCGAACTCGGTTACTAAGCTGGAAACTTTCCACACTTGTCTGGTTTAACACCACACTGGACAAAACCTATGTAAATAAAATTTTGGGGTCCAATTCAAACCGATATTATATCAGGGGCCCAGTGGACTTCATTAGCTGCGAGGCAATTTGGGGCCCACTGAGCTGCTGAAAGACAGGTACAGCACGGGGTTAGATACAGAGTAAAACTCCCTCTACACTGTCCCCATCAAACACTCCCAGGACAGGTACAGCACGGGGTTAGATACAGAGTAAAACTCCCTCTACACTGTCCCCATCAAACACTCCCAGGACAGGTACAGCACGGGGTTAGATACAGAGTAAAGCTCCCTCTACACTGTCCCCATCAAACACTCCCAGGACAGGTACAACACGGAGTTAGATACAGAGTAAAACTCCCTCTACACTGTCCCCATCAAACACTCCCAGGGCAGGTACAGCACGGGGTTAGATACAGAGTAAAGCTCCCTCTACACTGTCCCCATCAAACACTCCCAGGGCAGGTACAACACGGGGTTAGATAAAGAGTAAAAGTCCCTCCACACTGTCCCCATCAAACACTCCCAGGACAGGTACAGTACGGGGTTAGATACAGAGTAAAACTCCCTCCACACTGTCCCCATCAAACACTCCCAGGACAGGTACAGCACGGGGTTAGATACAGAGTAAAGCTCCCTCTACAGGGCCCCATCAAACACTCCCAGGGCAGGTACAGCACGGGGTTAGATACAGAGTAAAACTCCCTCTACACTGTCCTCATCAAACACTCCCAGGGCAGGTACAGCACGGGGTTAGATACAGAGTAAAGCTCCCTCTACACTGTCCCCATCAAACACTCCCAGGACAGGTACAGTACGGGGTTAGATACAGAGTAAAACTCCCTCTACACTGTCCCATCAAACATTCCCAGGCCAGATACAGCATGGGGTTAGATACAGAGTAAAGCTCCCTCTACACTGTCCCCATCAAACATTCCCAGGCCAGATACAGCATGGGGTTAGATACAGAGTAAAACTCCCTCTACACTGTCCCATCAAACACTCCCAGGGCAGGTACAGCACGGGTTTAGATACAGAGTAAAGCTCCCTCTACACTGTCCCCATCAAACACTCCCAGGACAGGTACAGCACGGGGTTAGATACAGAGTAAAGCTCAATCTACACTGTCCCATCAAACACTCCCAGGACAGGTACAGCACGGGGTTAGATACAGAGTAAAGCTCAATCTACACTGTCCCATCAAACATTCCCAGGACAGGTACAGCACGGGGTTAGATACAGAGTAAAACTCCCTCTACACTGTCTCATCAAACAGTCCCAGGACAGATACAGCACGGGGTTAGATATAGAGTAAAACTCCCTCTACACTGTCCCCATCAAACACTCCCAGGACAGGTACAGCACAGGGTTAGATACAGAGTAAAGCTCCCTCTACACTGTCCCCATCATACACTCCCAGGACAGGTACAGCACGAGGTTAGATACAGAGTAAATCTCCCTCTACACTGTCCCCATCAAACACTCCCAGGACAAGTACAGCACAGGGTTAGATACAGAGTAAATCTCCCTCTACACTGTCCCCATCAAACACTCCCAGGACAAGTACAGCACAGGGTTAGATGCAGAGTAAATCTCCCTCTACACTGTCCCCATCAAACACTCCCAGGACAGGTACAGCACGGGGTTAGATACAGAGTAAAGCTCCCTCTACACTGTCCCCATCAAACACTCCCAGGACAGGTACAGCACAGGGTTAGATACAGTGTAAAGCTCCCTCTACACTGTCCCCATTAAACACTCCCAGGACAGGTACAGCACGGGGTTAGATACAGAGTAAAGCTCCCTCTACACTGTTCCCATCAAACACTCCCAGGACAGGTACAGCACGGGGTTAGATACAGTGTAAAGCTCCCTCTACACTGTCCCATCAAACACTCCCAGGACAGGTACAGCACGGGGTTAGATACAGCTGGAACCCAACATGAAAGACAGGAATGCAAGCCCAGCGGGGGGTGGCATGGGAACAGAACAGCCTGACATCGAGGAGAAGCAGGAGAGGCTCAGGAATACAAGGGAGGGCGGGGATAGTGTTAGTCTGGCACACGAGGGTAAGGCTTGCACAAAGATTTATGGATGTGGGAGAGGGGAAAGGATTGAACATAAGGGAGGGGTCCCACAGAGACTCATAGAACGGGTTGGTGGGGGGCGGAGGGGTCATGTTTTGTCTGCTGTCTGGAAGGAATGGTCAAGCAAGGAGAAAGACAGTCATAGTCGCTGGTCTGGGGCCAAGTAGTCAGGGTGCCAGAGAGAAGTCAGTCCTGGGGCTTTGCAGGCCATGGTACAGGGTCATGCATAGATTACATGTCATAGCCCCACTCGGTGGGGGGGGGCGTTGGGGGCAATGACTGTGTGCTCAATTGAGAAAAGGCACAGCTGGGTGTGGTCATGGTGTTACTGTCGCTGGCCACAGTCATGTCTTTCTTGGTTCTGGCCTGCAGTTGGGATGGTCAGGGTTAGGGGAAGAATCTGCAGCCTGTAAAGGGGGAAAAGGTAATACAAAGGGTGTGGGGGCCGGGGTATGTGAAACTTTCCTGGGGGAGCGGTGTCCTCTGTTCAAGTCCCTTCACACAGCCTCAGGATAGGGAGGGGTGAGGTCCACAGTGTGTATTGGGACATCTACAGTAATGGGCTCAAGTGGGAGGCTTGGAACATTGCCCATTTTTAGCGGTTTAAAGATGGACTGCAGGAGTCACCTGCCTCACTCCATTTCAGTATTAACACACAGGAACGTGAAAATTGGGAATGTGGGGCAACCCGTTAAGGAGGCACAGCTGCTGCATCTGTGGCAATCATCAATGAAAGCCTCTAAGGTGCTTTCTCCCATCGGCATGGATAACAGGCCAAAGGGCATCCAGTCATAACTCATGCGCAAGCAACCTGTAATCAGTATGCCACATCTGAGATTGGGTGAGTGAGTTTGGTGAGGTGGCGCATGTCATTAAGGCATCCAAACTCTGTGCGATTGAGGTGTTAAGTGTCAGGGTTGGCATTCTGCTCACTTCACTCTGTGAGTTTGTGCCTCAGCCACCAGGCTGTATCAGCGACAAGGCTAATAGCGCAGACACAGCTCGATGCCATGATGATGGCTTGTTGTTTGCAACTGAGAGCTTTGCTATCTTTCCCCATGATTCATTACTGTGTTATATCTATCATCGAACAGAGAGAAGGAGGAAACTAGAATGGATCCTGGGCTCAATGCTGTCTTCTTGGAATGGAGGAGGAGGGGAAGGGCCCGGTGTCGCCAAGCGCAGCTTCAGGACGAGGCCCTGCCTGAGGCTCATGGTCCAGGAGAGCCCCAGCAACAAGCAGAGGGTTAGGAGGCTAGACCCATACCATGGCGGTGACTGGCTTGACCAAGGGCCTACTGAAGGAGACTCTCCTATCCGCAGATGAGTGAGAGACGATGCAGTGTATGTCTGTGCTTGTCCAGAGAGAAGGTGGATCATATCCCCCACATTCCGCAGGAGGGTCTAACACCCCCTGTGGACCAGGGGGACACCCCATGCCTGTGGCTCTGAAGGTCACGGCTGCCCTCAATTTCTTCGCCTGAGGATCGTTCCAGGAATCACAGGGATCTATGTGGCATCTCACAGGCCACCCCACACATGAACGAATCAAGGAGGTGACGGATGCCCTCTACAGTGAGGCTCATCGTTATGTGAAGTTCATACTGGATGAAGCTAGCCCGGCTGCTAGATTCCCAGGTTTTGTAGCAATCTCTGGCTTCTCTAGAGTACAGGGTGCAATTGATTGTCAAGTCTTGTGCTTTGCCACTACCACTGAGGGGACACAACAGCAGCTATCCCCCCAAGCTGCTGAGCAGCCCTCACACACGGTTGTCTCACAAATAATGAGGGTTACAACTTCATTCAGCACTCACTCCCAAAAAGGATTTTGACACATCTCCCTGACATCACACAAGGGCCTGGTAACTACCTGAACTGAGGTTGACATCACATGAATGTGAGGCTCACAATGGGGTGGGGTGGTGAGCACTGAATGGGAGGATGACTCACCCTCGCAGTAAGAGGGCACATCGATGAAAATGCACAACGGCTTCAAGTGATCAAACCATTCTCAGTGACATCAAATGTATTTACAAAAGTGCACGATTTACAGTGACTAAGCACCCGTAACCCAGGAGGGATGTTAATGTTTATTAACTTTCCTAACCCGAATGCTATGCCTTGGTGCAGCCCCAACATCGACAGCAGAGGTGGGGGCAGCCTGCTGACCGCTACGTCCTGATGTCTGTGATGACCTTGGTGGACGTTCTCTGGTGGCCCGAGGCCTGGAGGGCTCCGGCCTGATAAGGGCCACCTGCTCAGGGGCAGATGCACCCTCCACAGCCTGAGCAGCTGGATTGGCTGGGGGGGGCGGGGTTGTCACAGACTCTTTACAGTGCAGAAGGAGGCCATTCAGCCCATCGAGTCCACACTGCCTCTCTGAAAGTGCATTCCGGCTAGTCCCACTTCCCTGCCTTGCACATTCTTTCTTTTCAGATAGCTATCCAATTCCCTTTCGAATGCCTCGATCAAACCTGCCTCCACCACCCTTTCGGGAAGTGTGTTCCAGACCCCAACCACTCTCTGGGTGAAAAAATCTTTCCTCACATCACGTTTCACATTTGCTCCTTTTGCCAACTATTTTGAATCTGTGCCCTCTAGTTCTTGATGCTCTCTTGAGTGGAAACAGTTTCTCACTATTTACCCTGTCCATACCCCTCAGGATCTTGAATACCTCTATCAAGTCTCCTCTCAGCCTTCGTTTACCCAAGGAAAACAGTCCCAACCTCTCCAATCTATCCTCATAGCTACTTTACAGCTCTTTATCCCTGGAATCATTCCTGTGAATCTTCTCTGTACCTTCTCCAATGCCTTCACATCCTTCACATCCTTCTGTCTTCACAGGCAAAGGGGGTTCTGAGTGGGTAGACACACTAGGAGTGTCCGGCTGATTCTCTTCCCCCCAGTGGGTGCCTGAGGGAGCCTCCCTGACTCCATGAGAAGAAAGGGCACCTGGAGGGAGGTCAAGGTGCCCCAGCACCCTCACCTAGCCACTGATGGATCCCACCCATGCCTATAGCCATGGAGTGTAGGTCCGAGTGTGAATCCAGCAGGATCTGCTGGACCAGGGTCTCCAAGGTGGTCACCACCCTTCCCATGGAGACGTCAACACGCTTGCATGTCGGAGCCGCTATATCAGACAGAACGTGGACAGGCTCCTCCATTCCTCACTCTCGCCTGCTGGGTGACTCTGCCAGATTTCCCGACGTCTGCCAGTGCATCTCCAGCATTGTGTTGGTGCTGCTCACAGAAGCTCATCATCTGACACGGACTCAGCAGCTGCCTGATCCCCAGCTGTTCTCCAAGTTCCAGAGACCTGGGCTGTCACTGCCTCTGACTGCTGTGGAGAGGTGTCAGTGACCCCCAGCCTAATCTAGAACTATGACCCACCGGGGTGCGTGTCTCTGCCCTGGCAGAGGGTGCGGGTGAACGCAGTAATGGGTCATTAGCTTCATCCTCTGTGGTGAGCTGGGGGCTGGGCTTATGTTGGCTCTACTCCTCTGCCTGGACCTGCTGGTCCCTGCAAGAGAGAGAAGACAGATTTAGTTCATGAGCAGGCAGAATACAGGACTGCATGTCACTCACTGTGAATGTCAGACGGTGATCAACTCATTGAGGTCTCACCCGTACTGGGTTGCTAGGAGAAGTCAATCTTCCACACAAGAGCGACCCCTGTCCTCCCCAGCCAGGTCAGCAGCATCTTCCTCAAACTTGGATAGCCCTTTAATGTTGGCCATCTCTCCTCCGGCCTGGGATCTCTCCCTCCTGTTGTTGGCCAGCTTGACCTGCATGAAGACAAAGGGAAGGAATGTGATGAGACGGGATGGAGCCGAGGTTGGGAAGCATGCCCGCCTCCAGTGTGTGGTGAGACCTCCCCAGAAAGGGGTGAAGATGGAGTTTGTACAGCATGATAGATGAGATGGTGGGGATCTGAAAGTATCCGTGAGACAATCATGGTGATATGTTATCCCCCGCTAATGTTGTGTGCAATCCCTGACGAGAGTAACCCGCTGAGTGCATGATGCCAGCATGAGGGTGTCAGGTTGGAGTGAGCTGAAGGTTGCCTTACCCTGGCAGAGCGGATAAGGTCATTCATCCCATTCCTGCACCGGATGGTGCTGCGGGTGCTGTGTCCAGCTGCACTGACCTGACTCGCTATGGCCTCCCAGGCCTGGTGTGCTTCCTGGAACCATCCCTGGAGTACTGCACATGCCGGTGTTGTCAGACTCCTCTCACCAACGCCTCGAGGGAGTCGGGGTTAAACCTCGAGCTAGCCTTCTTTTCCTTCTGGTGCAATGACATCCCTACACGTCTCTTGCTGGGCTGGAGAGAGTGAAATGTGTGCGCTCGGGTGGCTTTTAAATATGACGCCCAGACCTTTGACCCATGAGGTAACAGCGGGGCGGACGAATCAGCTCCCAACCCGCCATGTGATTCAAAGAGCTGCTCACCGATACAGAATTAACGAGGTTCTGAGTGTGAAATAGGATGTGATTTCCCACCATTCCCAACAGCAGGAAACACAAGACCAAATCCACCTGCCACGGCAACAAGGAAAACCTCACCCAGAGAACAGCTCCCTCCACACTGTCCCCATCAAACACCCCCAGGACAGGTACAGCACAGGGTTAGATACAGAGTAAAACTCCCTCTACACTGTCCCCATCAAACACTCCCAGGACAGGTACAGCACGGGGTTAGATACAGAGTAAAGCTCCCTCTACACTGTCCCCATCAAACACTCCCAGGACAGGTACAGCACGGGGTTAGATACAGAGTAAGGCTCCCTCTACACTGTCCCCATCAAACACTCCCAGGACAGGTACAGCACGGGGTTAGATACAGAGTAAAGCTCCCTCTACACTGTCCCATCAAACACACCCAGGACAGGTACAGCACGGGGTTAGATACAGAGTAAAGCTCCCTCTACACTGTCCCCATCAAACACTCCCAGGACAGGTACAGCACGGGGTTAGATACAGAGTAAAGCTCCCTCTACACTGTCCCATCAAACACTCCCAGGACAGGTACAGCACGGGGTTAGATACAGAGTAAAGCTCCCTCTACACTGTCCCCATCAAACACTCCCAGGACAGGTACAGCACGGGGTTAGATACAGAGTAAAGCTCCCTCTACACTGTCCCATCAAACACTCCCAGGACAGGTACAGCACGGGGTTAGATACAGAGTAAAGCTCCCTCTACACTGTCCCATCAAACACTCCCAGGACAGATACAGCACAGGGTTAGATACAGAGTAAAGCTCCCTCTACACTGTCCCATCAAACACACCCAGGACAGGTACAGCACGGGGTTAGATACAGAGTAAAGCTCCCTCTACACTGTCCCCATCAAACACTCCCAGGACAGGTACAGCACGGGGTTAGATACAGAGTAAAGCTCCCTCTACACTGTCCCATCAAACACTCCCAGGACAGGTACAGCACGGGGTTAGATACAGAGTAAATCTCCCTCTACACTGTCCCCAAACACTCCCAGGACAGGTACAGCACGGGGTTAGATACAGAGTAAAGCTCCCTCTACACTGTCCCCATCTAACACTCCCAGGACAGGTACAGCACGGGGTTAGATACAGAGAACAGCTCCCTCTACACTGTCCCCATCAAACACTCCCAGGACAGGTACAGCACGGGGTTAGATACAGAGTAAAACTCCCTCTACACTGTCCCCATCAAACACTCCCAGGGCAGGTACAGCACAGGGTTAGATACAGAGTAAAGCTCCCTTTACACTGTCCCCATCAAACACTCCCAGGGCAGGTACAGCCCGGGTTAGATACAGAGTAAAACTCCCTCTACACTGTCCCCATCAAACACTCCCAGGACAGGTACAGCACGGGGTTAGATACAGAGTAAAACTCCCTCTACACTGTCCCCATCAAACACTCCCGGGACAGGTACAGCACGGAGTTAGATACAGAGTAAAACTCCCTCTACACTGTCCCCATCAAACACTCCCAGGACAGGTACAACACGGGGTTAGATACAGAGTAAAACTCACTCTACACTGTCCCCATCAAACACTCCCAGGGCAGGTACAGCACGGGGTTAGATACAGAGTAAAGCTCCCTCTACACTGTCCCCATCAAACACTCCCAGGACAGGTACAGCACGGGGTTAGATACAGAGTAAAGCTCCCTCTACACTGTCCCCATCAAACACTCCCAGGACAGGAGCACATGGGTTGGATACAGAGTATAGCACCCTTTTCACTATCACATCAAACACTCACAGAGCAGGAAAGCATGAGTTAGATACATAATAAATCTGTCTCTAGACTGTCCTAAAAAACACTTCTGGGGCTGGTATAGCTTGGGTTAGACACAGAGTAAATCTCCCTTTACACTGTTCCCATCAAACACTCCCAGGACAGGTACAGCACAGGGTTAGATACAGAGTAAATCTCCCTCTACACTGTTCCCATCAAACACTCCCAGGACAGGTACAGCACGAGGTTAGATACAGAGTAAAACTCCCTCTATACTGTCCCATCAAACAGTCCCAGGGCAGGTACAGCGCGGGGTTAGATACAGAGTAAAACTCCCTCTACACTGTCCCATCAAACACTCCCAGGACAGGTACAGCACGGGGTTAGATACAGAGTAAATCTCCCTCTACACTGTCCCCATCAAACACTCCCAGGACAGGTACAGCATGGGGTTAGATACAGAGTAAAGCTCCCTCTACACTGTCCCCATCAAACACTCCCAGGACAGGTACAGCATGGGGTTAGATACAGAGTAAGGCTCCCTCTACACTGTCCCCTTCAAACACTCCCAGGACAGGTACGGCACGGGGTTAGATACAGAGTAAAGCTCCCTCTACACTGTCCCCATCAAACACTCCCAGGACAGGTACAGCACGGGGTTAGATACAGAGTAAAGCTCCCTCTACACTGTCCCCATCAAACACTCCCGGGACAGGTACAGCACGGGGTTAGATACAGAGTAAAGCTCCCTCTACACTGTCCCCATCAAACACTCCCAGGACAGGTACAGCACGGGGTTAGATACAGAGTAAAGCTCCCTCTACACTGTCCCCATCAAACACTCCCGGGACAGGTACAACACGGGGTTAGATACAGAGTAAAGCTCCCTCTACACTGTCCCCATCAAACACTCCCAGGACAGGTACAGCACGGGGTTAGATACAGAGTAAATCTCCCTCTACACTGTCCCCATCAAACACTCCCAGGACAGGTACAGCACGGGGTTAGATACAGAGTAAAGCTCCCTCTACACTGTCCCCATCAAACACTCCCAGGACAGGTACAACACGGGGTTAGATACAGAGTAAAACTCCCTCTACACTGTCCCCATCAAACACTCCCAGGACAGGTACAGCACGGGGTTAGATACAGAGTAAAACTCCCTCTACACTGTCCCCATCAAACACTCCCGGGACAGGTACAGCACGGGGTTAGATACAGAGTAAAACTCCCTCTACACTGTCCCCATCAAACACTCCCAGGACAGGTACAACACGGGGTTAGATACAGAGTAAAACTCACTCTACACTGTCCCCATCAAACACTCCCAGGGCAGGTACAGCACGGGGTTAGATACAGAGTAAAGCTCCCTCTACACTGTCCCCATCAAACACTCCCAGGACAGGTACAGCACAGGGTTAGATACAGAGTAAAGCTCCCTCTACACTGTCCCCATCAAACACTCCCAGGACAGGAGCACATGGGTTGGATACAGAGTAAAGCACCCTTTTCACTATCACATCAAACACTCACAGAGCAGGAAAGCATGAGTTAGATACATAATAAATCTGTCTCTAGACTGTCCTAAAAAACACTTCTGGGGCTGGTATAGCTTGGGTTAGACACAGAGTAAATCTCCCTTTACACTGTTCCCATCAAACACTCCCAGGACAGGTACAGCACAGGGTTAGATACAGAGTAAATCTCCCTCTACACTGTTCCCATCAAACACTCCCAGGACAGGTACAGCACGAGCTTAGATACAGAGTAAAACTCCCTCTATACTGTCCCATCAAACAGTCCCAGGGCAGGTACAGCGCGGGATTAGATACAGAGTAAAATTCCCTCTACACTGTCCCATCAAACATTCCCAGGACATGTACAGCACGAGGTTAGATACAGAGTAAAACTCCCTCTACACTGTCCCATCAAACACTCCCAGGGCAGGTACAGCACGGGGTTAGATACAGAGTAAAACTCCCTCTACACTGTCCCCATCAAACACTCCCACGACAGGTACAGCACGGGGTTAGATACAGAGTAAAGCTCCCTCTACACTGTCCCCATCAAACACTTGCAGGACAGGTACAGCACTAAGTTAGATACAGAGTAAAACTCCCTCTACACTGTCCCATCAAACACTCCCAGGGCAGGTACAGCACAGGGTTAGATACAGAGTAAAACTCCCTCTACACTGTCCCCATCAAACACTCCCAGGACAGGTACAGCACGGGGTTAGATACAGAGTAAAGCTCCCTCTACACTGTCCCCATCAAACACTCCCAGGACAGGTACAGCACGGGGTTAGATACAGAGTAAAACTCCCTCTACACTGTTCCCATCAAACACTCCCAGGACAGGTACAGCACGGGGTTAGATACAGAGTAAAACTCCCTCTACGCTGTCCCCATCAAACACTCCCAGGACAGGTACAGCACGGGGTTAGATACAGATTAAAACTCCCTCTACACTGTTCCCATCAAATACTCCCAGGACAAGTGCAGCACGGGGTTAGATACAGAGTAAAGCTCACTCTACACTGTCCCATCAAACACTCCCAGGGCAGATACAGCACGGGGTTAGATACAGAGTAAAACTCCCTCTACACTGTCCTCATCAAACACTCCCAGGACAGGTACAGCACGGGGTTAGATACAGAGTAAAACTCGCTCTACACTGTTCCCATCAAACACTCCCAGGAAAGATACAGCACGGGGTTAGATACAGAGTAAAGCTCACTCTACACTGTCCCATCAAACACACCCAGGACAGGTACAGCACGGGGTTAGATACAGAGTAAAACTCCCTCTACACTGTCCCATCAAACACTCCCAGGACAGGTACAGCACGAGGTTAGATACAGAGTAAAACTCCCTCTACACTGTCCCCATCAAACACTCCCAGGACAGGTACAGCACGGGGTTAGATACAGAGTAAAGCTCCCTCTACACTGTCCCTATCAAACACTCCCAGGACAGGTACAGCACGGGGTTAGATACAGAGTAAAGCTCCCTCTACACTGTCCCCATTAAACACTCCCAGGACAGGTACAGCACGGGGTTAGATACAGAGTAAAACTCCCTCTGCACTGTCCCATCAAACACTCCCAGGACAGGTACAGCACGGGGTTAGATACAGAGTAAAGCTCCCTCTACACTGTCCCCATCAAACACTCCCAGGACAGGTACAGCACGGGGTTAGATACAGAGTAAAGCTCCCTCTACACTGTCCCCATCAAACACTCCCAGGACAGGTACAGCACGGGGTTAGATACAGAGTAAAGCTCCCTCTACACTGTCCCCATCAAACATTCCCAGGACAGGTACAGCACGGGGTTAGATACAGAGTAATGTTTTCTCTACACTGTCCCCATCAAACACTCCCAGGACAGGTACAGCACGGGGTTAGATACAGAGTAATGTTTTCTCTACACTCTCCCATTTGAATACAACTTCTTAGTTATAGGTGTTTCTGCTCAATTGGAACCAGTTTTAGGTGTATGGAAGAAGAGCAGAGGAATCCAGCCCAAGATGTTACAAATTCCACAACGTATTTTCAGAGAGAATTGGAAATTCTGGCACAGAAGGAGGCTGTTTAATCATTCATGCCCAACCTTTCCTTGTGGAATTATTTTTTCAAATTAGTTCGACCCTGTTAGTTATATCCACTGGCATGTGAGCCAACAGGTTATGGGTTTTTTCTTCTTCCTTAACCGAGGTTTTCCACCCACGGTGGTTGACAGGGCCTCAACCGTGTCCAGCCCATCTCCCGCGCATCCACCCTCACACCTTCCTCTCCCTCCCAGAACCATGATAGGGTCCCCCTTGTCCTCACTTATCACCCTACCAGCCTCCGCATTCGAAGGATCATCCTCTGCCATTTCCGCCAACTCCAGCATGATGCCACCACCAAACACATCTTCCCTTCACCCCCCCTGGCGGCATTCCATAGGGATCGTTCCCTCCGTGACACCTTGGTCCACTCCTCCATCACCCAATACACCTCAACCTCCTCCCACGGCACCTTCCCATGCAACCGCAGAAGGTGCAACACCTGCCCCTTCCCAAACACTCCTTTCAAGTGAAGCAGCATTTCACTTGCACTTCCCTCAATTTAGTCCACTGCATTCATTGCTCCCAATGCGGTTTCCTCTACATTGGAGAGACCAAACGCAGACTGGGTGACCGCTTTGCGGAACACCTTTGGTCTGTCCGCAAACATTACCCAGACCTCCCTGTCGCTTGCCATTTCAACACTCCACCCTGCTCTCATGCCCACATGTCCGTACTTGGCCTGCTGCATTGTCCCAGTGAAGCTCAACGCAAACTGGAGGAACAGCACCTCATCTTCCGACTAGGCACTTTACAGCCTTCCGGACTGAATATTGAGTTCAACAGTTTTAGATCATGAACTCTCTCCTCCATCCCCACCCCCTTTCCGGTCCCCCTTTTCCCAATAATTTTTATATATTTTTCTTTTCCCACCTATTTCCATTATTTTTAAGTGTATTTCCATCCATTGTTTTATCTCTACCTTTTAGCCAATTTCGATCCCTTCCCCCCACCCCACCCCCACTAGGGCTATCTGTACCTTGCTCGTCCTGCTTTCTACCCTTAATGTCACCGATTAGCACATTCCTTAGATAATATCACCACCTTCAACACCTCTTTGTTCTTTTGTCTGTGACATCTTTTGGTTATCTCCACCTATCACTGGCCCTCTATCCAGCTCTACCTGTCCCACCCCCCCTTAAACCAACTTATATTTCACCCCTTTTCTATTTTTCCTCAGTTCTGATGAAGAGTCATATGGACCCGAAACGTTAACTGTGTTCCTCTCCGCAGATGCTGTCAGACCTGCTGAGTTTTTCCAGGTATTTTTGTTTTTGTTTTGGATTTCCAGCATCCGCAGTATTTTGCTTTTATCTTAGGCTATGGGTTCGATACCCACTCCAGAGGCATGGGCACAAAAGCCTGGTTGATGCTCCTAGCGCAGGAATGAGGGGGCACAGCAGTGTTGGAGGTAGCATCCTTTGATGTGGATTTTAAACTGAGGCCTTAACTGTTGAGGAAGATGTAAAAGACCCAATGGCACCACTTGAGGAAGAGCAGGGAGATATCCTGGCCAATGTTTATCCTTACATTAACATCAACAAAAACCATTCATTCACTTCATTGCTGGGATCCTTCTGTGCACAGTATCTTTGTTCCGTTTAGCTATGTGATATCAACGACCTAACTCCAAAATCATTCATTTTATATATGGTGCCTTGGGAATCTCCCAAGCAACGTGACAGGATTTCTTCCTGAATTTTAGTCCGCTGCTCTCATCCTTGTTACATTTACCATCTTTTTATGCTTCTTTGAGAGTCCAGGCATCAATCCTCAAAAATTATGCACACAGGAAGCTCCAATGTCATTTTGGGGTACAGGCGGCATTTATAAACATCAAAAGTAATAGGTGGGAACGGGCAGAACCCCACAGGGGTGTATTTCCACAAGGAGAAACATTGGAACAGTTTGTGTTGTTTTGACAATGACCACAAGATGGCGCCAAATGAAAACTAACAGCTCAGTGTCTCCAAGATTTTACCATTGGGTTTTTTATTCTCCACAGTGACCTGCCTAGAAGATCTGGTTTAAGTACAGAGTAAACCTCCCTCTACACAGAGTAAACCTCCCTCTACACAGAGTAAACCTCCCTCTACACAGAGTAAATCTCCCTCTATACTGTCCCATCAAACACTCCCAGGACAGGTACAGCACAGGGTTAGATACAGAGTAAAGCTCCCTCTATACTGTCCCATCAAACACTCCCAGGACAGGTACAGCATGGGGTTAGATACAGAGTAAAACTCCCTCTACACTGTCCCCATCAAACACTCCCAGGGCAGGTACAGCACAGGGTTAGATACAGAGTAAATCTCCCTCTATACTGTCCCCATCAAACACTCCCGGGGCAGGTACAGCACGGGGTTAGATACAGAGTAAAACTCCCTCTACACTGTCCCCATCAAACACTCCCAGGACAGGTACAGCACGGGGTTAGATACAGAGTAAATATCCCTCTATACTGTCCCATCAAACACTCCCAGGGCAGGTACAGCACGGGGTTAGATACAGAGTAAATCTCCCTCTACACTGTCCCCATCAAACACACCCAGGACAGGTACAGCACAGGGTTAGATACAGAGTAAATCTCCCTCTACACTGTCCCCATCAAACACTCCCAGGACAGGTACAGCACGGGGTTAGATACAGAGTAAATCTCCCTCTACACTGTCCCCATCAAACACACCCAGGACAGGTACAGCACAGGGTTAGATACAGAGTAAATCTCCCTCTACACTGTCCCCATCAAACACACCCAGGACAGGTACAGCACAGGGTTAGATACAGAGTAAACCTCCCTCTACACAGAGTAAACCTCCCTCTACACAGAGTAAATCTCCCTCTATACTGTCCCATCAAACACTCCCAGGACAGGTACAGCACAGGGTTAGATACAGAGTAAAGCTCCCTCTATACTGTCCCATCAAACACTCCCAGGACAGGTACAGCATGGGGTTAGATACAGAGTAAAACTCCCTCTACACTGTCCCCATCAAACACTCCCAGGGCAGGTACAGCACAGGGTTAGATACAGAGTAAATCTCCCTCTATACTGTCCCCATCAAACACTCCCGGGGCAGGTACAGCACGGGGTTAGATACAGAGTAAAACTCCCTCTACACTGTCCCCATCAAACACTCCCAGGACAGGTACAGCACGGGGTTAGATACAGAGTAAATATCCCTCTATACTGTCCCATCAAACACTCCCAGGGCAGGTACAGCACGGGGTTAGATACAGAGTAAATCTCCCTCTACACTGTCCCCATCAAACACACCCAGGACAGGTACAGCACAGGGTTAGATACAGAGTAAATCTCCCTCTACACTGTCCCCATCAAACACTCCCAGGGCAGGTACAGCACGGGGTTAGATACAGAGTAAATCTCCCTCTACACTGTCCCCATCAAACACACCCAGGACAGGTACAGCACAGGGTTAGATACAGAGTAAATCTCCCTCTACACTGTCCCCATCAAACACAGCCAGGACAGGTACAGCACGGGGTTAGATACAGAGTAAAACTCGCTCTACACTGACCTATTGGACACTCCTAGGACAGGGACAGACAGGCCCTGAAAAGAAATGTTTGAAAAATACCAGGGAATCTGATTTCCTGCCTCAGTGTGTGCCTGAAATGGAAAGTGTCCCAGTCCTCGCTCCTAACATTCTTCACCTCAACTAGCACAAAAGTCACCAAAAATCAAAACAATCACACTCAGAAATGACTTAATTTGTTACCTGGACTGTTAAGAATCTTTAGCAACCCTGGAGCATTGTGTAAGAAATATAAGTGAGTAACTCAGATTTCCCCATTCACCTGCTAATATTCTCCACACATCTGTTTGAAGTGACTGTGAGGTACTGGCTGTTAAATGGTTTACAGTAAAATGGTCTCTCAAAGGGCAAGGTTTTAAAAAGCAGCTGTAAAAACTAAAGTTCTATCTCTCTATGCTGGGGGATTGATGTTGATAAACAGGATTCTTAAGTTTATATTGAAGCTACACGATTTCCTGACTGTGGTCCCTGAGAGTGATTTGATGCAGCTACTGAGGTTTGTCATTGTCCTCTCACCATCTCAGGGGCTGGTCTGTCGCAGTGTGATCCCAGTGCAGTTATTTACTGCTTCAGATAAATCACACAGCTTCAGCTGAGAGACAGGAGTTAATTTACTGCCAGGGTTCAAAGAACATCCTTAAACTGCAGCAGTCCTGTCAGGCATGGCTCAGTGGATAACATTCTTACATCACCTTACATCTAGTCTACAGCACAGGGAAGGGACATTTGGCCCAGCTTCCCAAAGCCAATACTTACACTCCTTTCGCAGTGACCACTGAGTTGTCACAAAACCTACTAGTGTAAAGGTCGAAGGGGGGAGGGGAGGACCACTCCCACTTCCTCGGGGGAACGAGATTTGGATTTTTAAAAAAATAACATCCTCGCCAGTGGTGCCCACGTCCCAAGAGTAACGAGAAAGGGGAACAGTTTTGGTGCTTTCACAAATTGGAAAGAAAAAGAGGGACTCGCCCTCTCAGGTTGCCCCACAGCGGACATCCTGCTCACAGGTTTAAACGGAATTCAAATTCTCTTAACTGCCGCACTGGGATTTGTACTCAATAAACTTTCGGGGAGGAAACCGAGCTGATTCTGTGCGAAATGTCAGCCCTGCAACCAACTAGGGGTGGGCAATAAGTGCCAGCCTTTCCAGCGATGCCCGTATCCCAGGAATTGATTTGAGAATTGCACAGTCGCCAAGCGATCGGGATAACGCTGGGAATGTTCCCCTCCCTCCTCTGCAGCTAAACAGGAACCTGTTCCATAACCTGTCTGCTGTCGCTCTTCTCACTCTTCAGTGTTGGTTCACATGCCAGCGAGGTACCAACAATCACTGAATCCAGCGCTATCGATATTCCTTCCCAGTGATCCGTCCTTAATCCCACACCACCAGACCATTATCAAATGATTAAATCATTCTCGCCTCAAGAGTTTTTCAATGAGAAAACCAGATCAGGATGTCATTATAATCATATTTGCAATTTCAGTCAAATTTTTGATTGAAAAAGAAAATTGTCAGTTACAGCTCTCATCAGATGAAGGAGTCAATGGGGAGGCAGTGGGGTTCGATGCAGAGTTAGTGAGCATTCCCCACAACAGTGATGTCTCAGGAGGTCCCAGGGTGTATTAATATGAGGCCACGGACACTGTGAGGGACACAATGGTTTCATTTGACAGTCTGGAGAACTCCAGGGTTAATCAGGCACTTTGATAACTTTGTGCCTTTTTGTCTGTCTGAGGAGGAAAGAGGAATGCTGAAAGAATGTGATAATTATCCAGAAACCCATAGCTTGTTCCTCCTGTTTGTTTTCAAACACTCGAGGCAGGGATTTAAACCACATGTCAGGCATTTCAGGTAGGTAGTTAGAGAATACTCACTCACTCCCTGTACAACCCTTACCATGTTCCCTTGTCCATTAATGGCACTGGATGAAACTAGCTGGCACTGGCTGGAATTGTTATTTAACTGCTTCATGGGGTGTGATTGTTACTGGCTAGGCCAGCGTTTGTTGTCCTTGAGAAGGTAGCAGTGGGCCTCCTTCTTGAACCATTGCAGTCCATCTGGTGTAGGGACCCCACAATGCTGTTAGGAAGGGAATTGTCTAACATTGGCTAGTACTGCCTAATACTGGTTGGCACTGGATGACACCAGTTAGCACTGACTGGCACAATTGACACTGGATGACGTTAAGTGACAATTGGGTGACATTGACTAGATGGCACTGACTGACTGACACAAACTATCACTGAATGACATGGGTCAGCACTGTCTAAAACTGGCCGGTACTGATTGGCACTGGCTATTACTAGCTGCCATTGGGCGTCACTGACCAACATTGCTTAACACTGGCTGACATTGACTAGCAATGACTGACACTGGATCATATTGACTGGCTGGCACTGGATAGCATGGGTTAGCACTGGTTACAATTGACTGACATTGGCTGACATGGGCTGTCATTGAATGGCATGAGCTGGCACTACCCAACACTTCCTATCACTGATTGCCATTGGCTGGCAGCGGCTGACTTTACAAACCAATGATATGTGTGTACTTGTATGTGATAGCTGGTGGCAGTCGATGCCAGTCAGTGATACCAATGCCAATTAATGGTAGTCAGTGCAGCCTGTGTTAGGCAGTCAGCCCATGTCATTCAGTGATGGCCTGTGTCAGTCAGTGCCAACCTATAGTTAGTAAAACTGGAAACTGAGTGGGGTAGTAATAGCAAAGGGATCTGGGGATGGAGGAGAACCAATCATTGGAAACACCATCACAGGGGTTAGCAAAGCAATTCAAATGTTAGCAAAGCACAGGATTTATTCCTGGGGTCTAGAATTCAAAAGGAGCAAAGTTATGTTAAAGTTGTATAGGAGGCCACATTTAGTGACATATAAAAATGATATAGAAACACTGGAGAAAGTACAAGGCTGGTGCAAGCTGACAGGTAAGATTGAACCGGTTGGGAAATGTTTCTTTAGAAAAGAGAAGAATTTTAGAAAAGAGAAGGTCTTTAAGTTTGGACAAGATAGGTGTAGAGAGAAGGTTTCCACTTGAGGGAGTATCTAAGACAAGGGGCCTCAAATACAAGAAAGATATTAATAAATCCAAGGGGGAAATAAGGAGAAATGTCTTTTACTCAGTGAGTAGTTAGAATGCGGAACTCAGTGCCACAGGAAATGATTGAAACAAATAGCTTAGATGCTTTTGAGAGAAAACTTGATAAGTACGTGAGATAAAAGGGAATAGAACGACATGTTGGAAGGCTGAGATGAAGGAGATAGGAGGGAGGAGACCTGCATGGAGTAAATTCACCAGGTTGTGGTGGTTGGGCTGAATGGCTTATTTCTGTACCGGGTGTTCCGTGTAATTCTCTCAGTGTATGTCTATATGTGAGTGTATGTTTGTGTTTGTATTGTAGGCCTGAGGCCTGCAGGCTGGCAGCCACTAGGGTTTGCAATTTTGTATTATTGCCATTTATTTCTGATTTACTCTTGATTTGAAGCCTATGGCGAATATTTAAAGTTATTTTGTATTAAATCTTACATTGATCTTAACCCAGCTATGACTGCGCTTTCATTAATTAATCAATAATAATCAGTAGTGACCTGTATTCCCAGCCCTTGTGCTTTTTTTTCATACTGGCCATGCACAGCTGTCATTTAGACTACTTCTTTGTTTTCCATTTTTTAAGCTTGAAAACTAAAATAAGTTGTCTTGTGTTAATCATAAGTCCTTTTTCTTACTGCATTCAGTGACCCTTGGACAACAGGGCCAGGGCGATGAGGAACCTTATGGTGGTCGCCTAGCGTGGTCTTCAGAAGATGAAGTCTGACTGATGGACGTAACACTTGAAGGATGGTGGATGGGAAGGCACCATCAAGAGGTGTGTAAACAAATTGGATATTGTGAAGTCTGTACAGCCCTGCAGTGTCTGCGAGAAGAGTTGGTAAGAGCTAGGACTTGTTTTGGGGAAGGGACCGTACCAGGCCTCGGAAGGCCGGAATGAAGCCGGAAATTTGGCTTAAAGGGGCAATGCTTTGAGGACTGGCTGCTGCAGTCTTGGTGGAATAGTCACCACTGAAGACAGGAGGGAGATCCAGGAGTGGAGTGACTAGACCGTGGTGCCCACCTGTGGGGTGACTCAGCCACGTGGTAATGTATGTACCAAGGAGATGGTAACATATGTACCAATTTAGGGAGCTGTCGTAGAACAGGCTAAATTGGGCTATTCTTTATGTTTTAGAAAAATCTGTCTTTCTTCCTTTTTTCTGATATATATAAAGCGTTTTCTCCTTTCAATAAAGTTATCTTTCTTTCTTTTCACTTATTTTTAATATATAAATGTATTATCAATTATAATTGTCATGTCATTATTATTATTATAATCATTATTCAATATTCAATAAAACTTGTTTTAACAAGTTACTTGTCATAATCACTCATTCCTCTTACATCCAGAGTACGGCTCCAAACCCAAGTGAGATTCAAGAGGGGACCTCGCAGACCCCTCCCTACAGTATCTGTGTGTGAGTGTATGTATGTGTATGTGTGTATTTGTACCTGTGTTTGTGTATGTTTGTGTGTGTGTATGTGTATGTACCTGTGTGTTTGTGTGATTGTATATATGTGCGTATGTCTGTGTATATTTGTATGTGAATCTGTGTGTATATATTTATGTGCGTATGTGTGTGAGTGTGTATGTGTGTGTGTATCTTTGTGAGCGTATATACATATATGTATATGTGTGTATATTTGTGTTTGTATATATATGTGTTTTTGTGTGTGTATATATTTGTATGCATATTTGTGAGTGTGTATGTCTATGTCTGTGTGAGTGCACTTGTGTGTGAGTGTGTATGTGTGAAGTGAGAGAAAATCTGGCTAGGTCCGATAACCCCATGCCTGAACAGCTTGCCAATACTCATTGCCTAAGATTATTTATTAGGAAAGGATCTTTGGGAGAGGAAGCCAGTGACTACAAAATCGAGCTCAAGAAAATGCATCAGAACCTTCACAAGGGAGGAGAAAGTGTCCATCTTGTTGAGAAACCATTGGAAGCAGATAGCAGCCCTGAGGAGACTTATCACAGGATCGGCTGAAAGGGGAAATTAAGATTGAGGCTAGAGCATTTTGAACTTCAACGACTGTGGTGTCGCAGTAAATATCTAACTCAAGTGAGACGGATTCTGTGGCATTTAAGGTGTTTACAGCATTGGCAATGAGCTGCCATTTTCTCTTTAACTCCATTTGAATGGTGTGACGGGATTGATGGTCCTTTTGTCACACTTTGTCACATGGTGTTTCCTCTGCTGCATGACAGGAAGACTCTGGTTTGTTTACCGGTGAGTCTCCGCAGCCGACACAGTCTCCAGGTGTGAAATTACAAGATGTTTTCAATCAAGGGGACACTAAGGAAAATAGGAGATCTTTAAAGAAAGTGCTTAAAAATAATAAAGTTAAAGCTTTCTAATTTATTTTAGCACACTGATGATCTCTTGGGGCCTTGCTTACAGGATATGTTTATTTGTGGATTCTTGCTCTCTGTCCATAGACAGCCGCTTCATCAATTGGCTTCAGCGCTCTTGATTTTAAAAGGGGAGAAGCCCACCAGTGTCCCTGCTCCTGATCACTGTCCAGTGATTTGCACTGGGTTAGGGAGAGGGAAAACCAGCCAGTGTCCCTGCTCCTGATCACTGTCCAGTGATTTGCACTGGGTTAGGAAGAGGGAAAATCAGCCAGGGTTCATGATCCTGCTCACTGCCCAGTGATTCGCACTGGGTTAGGGAGAACAGAAATTGGCCAGTGTCCCTGCTCTTGATCACTACCCAGTGATTTGCACTGGGTTAGGGAGAACGGAAATCAGCCAGTGTCCCTTCTCCTGATCACTGTCCAGTGATTCGCACTGGGTTAGGGAGAGGGAAAATCAGCCAGTGTCCCTACTTCTGATCACTATCCAGTGATTCGCACTGGGTTAGGGAGAGCAGAAATCGGCCAGTGTCCCTGCTCCTGATCACTGCCCAGTGATTCGCACTGGGTTAGGGAGAGGGAAAATCAGCCAGTGTCCCTGCTCCTGATCACTGCCCAGTGATTCGCACTGGGTTAGGGAGAGCGGAAATCGGCCAGTGTCCCTGCTCCTGATCACTGCCCAGTGATTCGCACTGGGTTAGGGAGAGGGAAAATCAGCCGGGGTTCGTGATCCTGATCACTGCCCAGTGATTCACACTGGGTTAGGGAGAGGGAAAATCAGCCAGGGTTCGTGATCCTGATCACTGCCCAGTGATTCGCACTGGGTTAGGGAGAGGGAAAATCAGCCAGGGTTCGTGATCCTGATCACTGACCAGTGATTTGCACTGGGTTGCTTTTGGGTAAGGTGAGGCTTGTGTTTAGTTTTGACACTTTCCATGGTCAATCAGACATCACCCACCCCCCCATCATCCTGCCACTTACCGCCTACTCTCTAGGCTAACAGCTAATTCATGGTTTCTAAGCTGACTATTGAGGGCAGCTTGGAACTGGTGGAAACAATCCCCAGTTATTCCAGAAGATGAGGGGAAATTTGGGAGGAAACGAAATTGAGGTGCTGTGTTACTTCCAACAGATACAGAGGTCGACCATTCGGTAAACATTTCATTACTGAATCAGTAAACCTTCAGAGTTGCTATCGTCGTGAGAAAATAATGGACCCTACAGCCTAGACTGGAATATTCAGATTCAGAGTTTAAATTAATTTCTCCTCACTGAGAAACTGTACGTCCATTGTTCTCTGTGTAATTACTCCCATTTATCCACCATGCTCTGTGTAATAACTGAAGTAGGGATAAAGAAGAGGAAAAAGTTCAGCTCATTTCTCCCAATTTTCCCCCCCTCCATAAAATGCAGCCCAAGCTGGGATAGAGTTCCGCTGTCCACCTGCGGTACTGTAGCTGATCCTTGTGTGAGCTGAGTGGCAGTTAACAGGCTATTTCGCCAGGGACGGTTTACCAGCCGATCCCAGGTCTCTCCTCACCTGGCTTTTACTTTCCTCCTGGACTCAATGGATTAGGATCAGGATCAAGAAGGGGGTTTTTGTCTCTCACGATTTCAGGGGACTGAGGCTAATTGTCCTTGGATGCACTGATTGTGTACAGATGGGGAGTAAGAGCTGGCATCTCCATCTACATTAAGTACTGCAGCAAGGGGCATATTCGCCCCCTAAGCCAGTGGAGTCACTGTCACCAATACTTGGTGGTACTTGTTGTCAGTACATGACTCCTGCCTTGCACTTCACTCACATGTTCACAGTGTCCCTGTGCCTGAGGCAGTGTGGAGATGATGTGAGGCACAGCGAGCTGTCTGGGGCCAGTACAATGCTGTCAGTGTCCTGTCTCTGGCAGCCTCCACAAAGAAATCATTCACACAGGGCTGTGTTTCTTCACCCTGTGCGATCATGTGCTTCCTTCCTTACTTGTGGACAGAGGCACAGAATATTGCCTCTTGTTGGCCAGGAAGTTAAGCCCTCAGGTGGGGAATTGAAAGAGTTTCCAGTGTTGGTTTGGATACTACAGATAGCAGGTTGACAAGGCTGGAGTTGGCTACTAACCCTGCAGACTTGCATCCAACCCTTGTCCCACTTCCTCCCATCATCAAAGTCTATCAACGAAATACTTCCCTCCATTTTTAACATCTCAGTTGGCTAGACGGCTAGACGGCTAGAGTGTGGTTCAGAATAACGCCAGGAGCGTGGGGTTTGTTCCCTGTCCCAGCTGAGGTAGACTTGGGACCTGCCTCCACACCCAGCCCTATAGTAAAACCACAGCGTAAGGCGTGGTTCGATGACTCTTGAATAATTGAGGATGCTAACTGAAGAGGAGGAGGATTTGCCTCATTGCTGTTTGTGGGAGCTTGCTGTGTGCAAATTGGCTGCTGTGTTTCCTGCATCACAACAGTGACTACACTTCGAAAGTACTTCATTGTCTGTGATGAATTTGTATAAATGCAGGTAATTTCTTTCCTTCTAATAAAACTATGGGATGGGTTGAGTTCCGCCTGGATTGATTGTCTCCCTACTTTGCTGTAATAGGGGTCCAACCTGATGAAAGGTCAAAGGTCTATATCATTGGGTGGAATCTCACCGACTTAGCCTCCGACACAACGACAGGAACTATTTCTGGGTTGGGATTACGAACCTCTGATCAGTAAGCTTTCCGGTTCCTCTTTCCAATTAAGTTGGTTAAAGCCCAGTTAGGGAGAGCGGGTGGGATGAAATATCAAAAGCACGAATGCAGGATCAGTTTAAAAAGGGACACCAGCAACACTCACACACTCTGTGGCATGGACCACTCAGTGAGAAGCAGGTGGAGAATGGCCAGGAGGTGGGTAAGGCCCACCCCTCCCACTGGAGATGATATTGGAAGCAGTCAGGACATGGAGACAGGTTTCTGAGCTGACTAATAGGGGGCTTTTACAACAGGAAGGGAGAAGGAGGTGACAGGCTGGGCTAGAGAAAGAAAGACTTGGCCAGGACACTGGGGACAACCCCCCTTCTCTTCTTCAAATAGTGCCACGGGGTCTTATACATCCCCCCAAGGAGGCAATAGGGGCCTCGGTTTAACATCTCACCTGAAAGACAGCACCCCCAATGGTCCCTCAGCCCTGCACTGGAGTGTCAGCCCTGCACTGGAGTGTCAGCCCTGCAC
The DNA here is from genome assembly GCF_964194155.1 of Cetorhinus maximus. Taxonomy (NCBI): domain Eukaryota; kingdom Metazoa; phylum Chordata; class Chondrichthyes; order Lamniformes; family Cetorhinidae; genus Cetorhinus; species Cetorhinus maximus. The sequence goes on from NW_027596206.1 coordinate 364,178, forward strand.
TGGAGTATCAGCACTGCACTGGAGTGTCAGCCCTGCACTGGAGTGTCAGCACTGCACTGGAGTGTCAGCCCTGCACTGGAGTGTCAGCCCTGCACTGGAGTATCAGCACTGCACTGGAGTGTCAGCCCTGCACTGGAGTGTCAGCCCTGCACTGGAGTGTCAGCACTGCACTGGAGTGTCAGCCCTGCACTGGAGTATCAGCACTGCACTGGAGTGTCAGCCCTGCACTGGAGTGTCAGCCCTGCACTGGAGTGTCAGCCCTGCACTGGAGTGTCAGCCCTGCACTGGGGTGTCAGCACTGGAACAGGACTTGAATCTGAACCTTGTGACTCGAGGTGAGAGTGCTACCAACAGAGCCACGGCTGACACTGGAGGTCACAGAAGGAGGTGAACAGCCTCGAGGTGAGTGCCAGTTGGCAGCCATCATTCTCTCACCTCAACACAGATATCCTCCGAGGCACATGATTTGTCTCCCCAGGTTCCTCCTTAACTCTCCAGCTCCACAAATCCTCAACATGCTGACCTAGCGTTCCCCAGCCCGCAGTGACTCAACCCCCTCATATCTCAGACCCCTTCCTGGGGAAAAAAACTTAACTCCTCACAATCCTCACTCTCTGCCTTTTCTCACTGCAGAAGAAATGAGCCCACAATTCCTGGGATAGGCAGAGAAGCCAGGGCGGAGAAACCATCCTGATGGTAATGGAGGAGGAAACCCTTGAAATGAGCAGGATAGAAAGAGTGCAGGTCATTGCCGATGGAGAATGCACTGGAGACCACAATGCCTCTTGATACTGACCTGTCACTCATGTTGAATTGTTGCAACCAATATATCTGTGCTCATGTTTCATACTAAGCCCGGATTGGACCCTTTCTCACCCACATGCAGTGCCAATGATTGTCTTTCATCTGCCATTGGGACATTGCCAGAGCTGCACTGAGAGTTGAGGGAGACAGAAGTGAGGTCCTCGGAGGAACATCATTCTGAGGAGGCACTGCCACATGGCTCTTCCCCCCCCCCACCCCCCCTCTGACAGCACAGATACACCCAGATACAGAGGCTGCCTTCAGCCATGCTCAGCTGGACATAGATGCTGAGCCTTGGGGATCATACACCAAGTGGGAACCGATGGGGCAGCAAAGGGAAATGTGTGGGCATCTGTCCAAATGCCCAGAGGCAGTGGGCACCTTTGCCCTGATGATGAAGGAGTCCATCTCTGACATGAGTGGCACTATGTCTCTGGCATATGAACATGTCAGCACATCCCCTGAGAGAGTGGCCATCCTCATGGAGAGTGAAGGAGTAGATGCTATCACACAGCAAGGGCCTGCACACTGTGGTCCTGCAATTGGGAAGTGTTTATCACACAGCCCCCTTGACAGTTAAAAACTGCATTCAGCCAACTGCTTTCCTGCTCTTGGTTAGTGGGGAAGTGCAGGTTCCCCCTGAGAGGGTGCAGGGACGACACTCTCCTCAAGTCACCCCTAGGTCATGGCCCATGCCCGCAACCCCCTGGCAAAGCCACCCATGCTGCTTCCTGCTCCCATGACTGAGGCTGCCTCTGCCCACATGCAGGTGGGACAGTCTTTGGCAGGACCTTCATGGGCTCCGTGACCCAGAACACATCTGGCATAGGTGCCTCATGTGGCAGAGCAGAGAAACTAGCAGGCACTGCGATAACACAAGTAGAAATAAGAGAAAGAGGATGCAGGAGCAGAATTATTTACACAAAGGGAAGCGCTCTGGTTCCCAGTGCAATGTTAGTGTCACAGGGATGATGTTTATTTCAGTGAAGACATGAGGGTTGTGAGCTGATAAATGCCTCGTTCCACAGCCCATTGATGGTGAGCAGGTGAAGGCAGGTGTGTGGCAGGAGCCCCATGGATGACAATGGGGGGTTCAGAATGTCCTGGGTAGATGTCTCTTTGTGTGAGTAGATTGGTTTGTTGGGAGGGGGTGCTGGGTGCAGCTATAACTGCTGCCACCAGGGTTGAGATGTCAGGAGGGTAACGTTGCACTCCGCTAAACCATGCCAGGACAAGGGTGTCCCAGGCTTCGCGGGCACATAGACTTATGGCAGCAGGAATCAGCAGCACATCTGGATGTTCTGCTTCTCCTCTTCATCCTCTCCCTTCAAGAATGTTGGGCAGTCCACACCTTCCTCTGGCACCAGCTCCACTTCCCTCCAGAGTGCAGGGCACAGCACACCCCCACTACGTGAGGGAAGCACATGTTAAAGGGCATCCTCACTCCAGAGTGCAGGGCACAGCACACTCCCACTACGTGAGGGAAGCTAGCCAGCACATGTTAAAGGGCATCCTCAGATCAGTCAAGACACAGGAACTGCACTTTGAGCAAGCCAATGGCTTGTTCTATTGTGACCCTGATCATAAGGTGACTGCAATTGTACCTTTCCTGTACCTGTCCTGGGAGTGTTTGATGGGGACAGTGTAGAGGGAGCTTTACTCTGTATCTAACCCCGTGCTGTACCTGTCCTGGGAGTGTTTGATGGGGACAGTGTAGAGGGAGCTTTACTCTGTATCTAACCCCGTGCTGTACCTGTCCTGGGAGTGTTTGATGGGGACAGTGTAGAGGGAGCTTTACTCTGTATCTAACCCCGTGCTGTTCCTGTCCTGGGAGTGTTTGATAGGGACAGTGTAGAGGGAGTTTTACACTGTATCTAACTCATCCAGTAGCTGTCCCAAGATTGTAACTGTTGTCCTTTGATATTGAAGATGCCATTATTTGATTTTTATGGGAAGTTTCTGAAGTAAATGTTGCGCCAATTGTGATGAGGAAATCTGCAGGTTTCAATGCAAATGGTGTTGGGAGATCCACTGATAGTTTCTCTAATGTCCCCACCTCCCGTCCTGAAGCCCCCAGCTGATGCTGGCATTCTGTTCCAAAGGCACTGTCCATCCTCTGGAACCTCACCCACTTCACCTTTCCTTCACTGAATGTCTAAACTCCGCACTTTGCATGGGGAAGATTCAGCAGTGCAAACGCCCAAGGACTCCAGCCACCGCTGCCACTTTGACTGTTTCCCCTCCCTTAAACTGGGGCCCAGAACCTCGACTGCCAACTTGGCTGAGATCAGCAATGTCATCCCAGGCTGGGGATTGAAGCTGGTGTCCAGTCACTCATGGGGGTTTAAGGAAATGGTTCCAGGAGCGAGCTATTCAGTCTCTCGAGCTATTCAATTCAATCAGGGTCACTTTGAACCTCAAATCCATTTATCCACCTTAGCCCCATAGCCCTTGGTACCCTGGCCCAACAAAAATCTGTTGACCTCGACAGCTCCAAATGACCCCCAACATCACAGGCTTTTGGGGGAGAGAGTTCCAGGTGTCCATTGCATTTTGGGCCAAAAGCTGCTTCTTGATTTCCCTCCTAAATGAGCTGGCTCTGATTTTGAGGTCACGTCCCCTAGTTCTTGATTCCTGCACCAGAGGAAATAATTCCTTTGCATCCACCCTTTCCAATTACTTATAACGCTCGATCAGATCACCTCCTAATCCTCTAGACTCAGGGGAGTGCACGCCAAGTTTATGCGACTGGTTCTGATAATTCAGCCACCCAAGCCCCGTTATTGCTCTGGTAAAACCTGCACTGTATCCTCTGCCTTCTGCCAGGCAGTGGAGAGGAGAGTGGGGAAGCACGATGATTGAACTCAAAGACAGGCTTGATCACAGACCAGGCTAGTCATGGCCTCTGTCCTAGTGTTAAATACATTTGTCTTGCTTGATCAAGGCAGTGTGATATGGTGTTAGAGAAATTCGTAGACTCCTGGTTAGAACCCTGACCAAATCTTAAAGTAGATTATTCTACTTAACAAAGAGGAACTAACATTTAATTTTATGAATAACAATTTTTCAGAAAAACCTATTATTTCTGGAATGGTGATTCATGTATTTATATGGTTTATTGAGCATGGATATACTGTATTAATTATATTTAAACAGACAGAGACAGCTTCATTTTCAAAATAAAGTTTCATATATTTAACTTAATGATACACTTATCAATGATGTACATGACAGTAATTGACTGTAGTCAATGAATGATCTGGTTGCCATTTTTAATAATTTTACAGCTGAGTAAATCCAGCCAAAAGCACACAATTCCAGTCCCATACAATCTCAACAAACTTCAAACAAGTTGGAAAATAAAATCAAAGGCTGATTGCCAGTCTCTGTTGCACCAGCTGATGTCTGGGACAGGGAGGTAGGAATTCACTCAGGGGTAACTCTGCTCCTGATCACTGTCCAGTGACCCCTGGGTTAGAGAGAGGGGGAATCTGCCAGGATTCCTGCTCCTGATCACTGTCCAGTGACCCCTGGGTTAGAGAGAGGGGGAATCTGCCAGGATTCCTGCTCCTGATCACTGTCCAGTGACCCCTGGGTTAGAGAGAGGGGGAATCTGCCAGGATTCCTGCTCCTGATCACTGTCCAGTGACCCCTGGGTTAGAGAGAGGGGGAATCTGCCAGGATTCCTGCTCCTGATCACTGTCCAGTGACCCCTGGGTTAGAGAGAGGGGGAATCTGCCAGGATTCCTGCTCCTGATCACTGCCCAGTGACCCCTGGGTTAGAGAGAGGGGGAATCTGCCAGGATTCCTGCTCCTGATCACTGTCCAGTGAGCACTCCATTAGTGCGAGAGGGGAAATCAGCCAGTATTCCTACTCTTGATTCAGGTCCAGTGTCTCCTAGGTTAGAGAGGGAGGAGGAAAATCAGTCTGGATTCCTGTTCCTGATCACTGCCCAATATTTCCTGGCTTAGAGAGAGGGTAAATCAGCCTGGGCTCCTGCCCCTGAGCACTGTCCAGTGAGCACTGTGTTAGTGAGAGGGGGCTGGGGGAATCAGTTTCGGTTCCTGCTCCTGACCATTATCCAATATTTCCTCGGTTAGAGAGAGGGGAAATCAGCCAGGGTTCCTGCTCCTGACCATTATCCAATATTTCCTTGGTTAGAGGATCAGGGTTCCTGCTCCTGATCACTGTCCAGTGACCCCTGGATTAGAGAGAGAGGGGAAATCAGTCTGGGTTCCTGCTCCTGACCATTATCCAATATTTCCTCGGTTAGACAGAGGGGAAATCAGCCAGGGTTCCTGCTCCTGATCACTGTCCAGTGAGCACTGTCTTAGAGAGAGGGGAAATCAGTCTGGGTTCCAGCTCCTGATCACTGTCCAGTGAGCACTGTCTTAGAGAGAGGGGCAATCAGTCAAGGTTCCTGTTTCTAATTTGTGTCGCTAGACGCAAGTGGATGTTGGTAAGCACAGGTCCTGCTCAGAGTCAGTGATGTGGGTGTTGGTAAGCACAGGTCCTGCTCAGAGTCAATGATGTGGATGTTGGTAAGCACAGGTCCTGCTCAGAGTCAATGATGTGGGTGATGGTAAGCACAGGTCCTGCTCAGAGCCAGTGATGTGGATGTTGGTAAGCACAGGTCCTGTTCAGAGTCAATGATGTGGGTGTTGGTGAGCACAGGTCCTGCTCAGAGCCAGTGATGTGGATGTTGGTAAGCACAGGTCCTGCTCAGAGCCAGTGATGTGGATGTTGGTAAGCACAGGTCCTGCTCAGAGTCAATGATGTGGGTGTTGGTAAGCACAGGTCCTGCTCAGAGCCAGTGATGTGGATGTTGGTAAGCACAGGTCCTGCTCAGAGTCAATGATGTGGGTGTTGGTAAGCACAGGTCCTGCTCAGAGCCAATGATGTGGGCGTTGGTAAGCAAGGTCCTGCTCAGAGCCAGTGATGACCCCACTGTCAGATGCCTTGCTGATGACCCTTACTGTTTGCCTTTCAATCTGCTGGGGTGGGGGAGCGGGGAGCCAGGGTTGGCGTATTGAGGGGAGAAGGAGGTAATTCAGCGACAAGAGGTTGGATTGTTAGTTAATACGAATTACGAAGAGAAATGAGTCGGGATAAAAACGAACCAGAGCAGCACTTTAAAAAAAAACTTCTTAAACAAGGGGAACAAACTTTAATACAATAAAGAGGGAATCAAAGGCTAAATTCAAACTTCAACAAATCCAAATATAAAAGAAAAACTATTATGGAATGGTAAGGCTCACAAAGATATAACTTATGTGTGAAAACGGCCTTGCAGCTCCAGTAGTCACTCCGAGTGGAGAATGGAGGATACTGTGGTTGCAATGTTTTCCGCCTTGCACGTCTTCAAAGCCCATACCCTGCAGCACCTTGTCAGACCCTCACAAGCAACAAAGCCTCCTAACCACTTGTTTATCACTAAAAACTAAATACGTCTATTGATAAAATAACTGCACGCATGACTGCAGGGCTGTACGTAATGCCAGTCATTTGATCGGCATTGCTTATTAAATATCAAACAAAAGTCAGACTGTTTAAAATAGGACACAAGAGTGTCCTTCACTCTTGTGGTTTCAGTTAGAGATCCTAGGGGGATACGGGAAGGGTGGTGGGCAGGGAGGACAGGGGGGCGGGGTGGAGTATAATTGTCCATCACATGGTTTTAGTTATCCCGAATCCTCAGACTCTGCACATGACGTTCTGTGAACTCCCCTAGTTATCAGTTTTAAAGGTCAGACCGACATCAGTCCAGTTAGATCAAACAAATAAATAAAACTCCTCTTCATATATCCCAATGTGTCGTTAAATGGCAGGTTAATTGTGGTATCTAAGTGGGGTCTCCCCCAATTCTCCCTAGTTATATCGGAACTGACGCCCTTCAACAACAATTGATACTTCATTCTTTTTTCATTTCAGCATTATTGGATAGCTCTTTCAAAGAGCTAGCACAGGGACAATGGGCTGAATGCCCACTTTATGAGCTGAAAGATCCTTGAAGGTTCACGAAGGTGATGGGGTAAGTTTCCCATTTGGGGGGAGTTACTAGATGGTAATCAGTAACAGATTTGTTGGCAAGGCTGGCACTTACTGCCCATGCCCTAGTCACCCTTGAGGAGGTGAAGGTAACCCTTATCCCTGAACTGCTGCAGTCTCTGTGGTGAAAGTTTTTTAAAAGTTTATTCTTTCGCAGGATTCGGGCATCGCTGGCTAGGCCCACATTTATTGCCCATCCCTAATTGCCCTTGAGAAGGTGGTGGTGAGCTGCCTTTTAGAATCAAGGCAGTCCCTGTGGTGTAGGTACACCCCTCAGTGCTGTTAGGGAGGGAGTTCCAGGATTTTGACCCAGCAAAAGTGAAGGAACAGTGATATATTTCCAAGTCAGGATGGTTTGTGGCTTGGAGGGGAACTTGCAGGTTTCCTTGTATCTGCCACCCTTGTCTTTCTAGGTATTGGAGGTCGCGGGTTTGGGAGGTGCTGTCGAAGGAGCCTTGGTGGGAGCCTTGTTGCAGTGCATCTTGTAGACAGTACACAGTGCTGCCACTGTATGCAGTGCTGGAGGGAGTGATAGTTTATGGTGGTGGATGGGATGTCAATTAAGCTTTGTCCTGGATGGTGTCGAGCTTCTTGAGTGTTGTTGGAGCTTCATTCATCAAGGAAATGGGAAGTATCCATCACACTCCATACTTGAGCCTTGAAGATGGTGGATAGGTTTTGGGGAGTCAGGAGGTAAGTTAATCACTACAGAATTCCCAGCCTCTCACCTGCTCTTGTAGCCACAGTATTTATATGGCTAGTCCAGTTCAGTTTCTGGTCAATGGTAACCCCCAGGATGTTGATAGTTGGGGATTCAGTGATGATAATGCCATTGAATGTGAAGGGGAGATTATTAGATTCTCTCTTGTTGGAGATGGTCATTGGCTGTCACTTGTGTGGTGTGAATGTTACTTGTCACTTGTCAGCCCAAGCCTGGATATTGTCCAGGTCATGCTGCATATGGACATGGACATGGACTTCCTCGGTATCTGAGGAGTCACGAATGGTGCTGAACATTGTGCAATCATCAGCGAACATCCCACTTCTGACCTTATGATGGAAGGAAGGTCATTGATGGAGCAGCTGAAGATGGTTGAGCCTAGGACACTACCCTGAGGAACTCCTGCAATGATGTTCTGGGACTGAAATGACTGACCTCCAACAACCACAACCATCTTCCTTTGTGCTAGGTATGACTTCAACCAGCGGAGAGTTTTCCCCCTGATTCCCATTGACTCCAGTTTTGCTCGGGCTCCTTGAGCCTTGGTCAAATGCTGCCTTGACGTTAGGGGCAGTCATTCTCACTTCACCTCTGGAGTTCAGCTGTTTTGTCCATGTTTGAACCAAGGCTGTAATGAGGTCAGGAGCTGAGTGGCCCTGGCAGAACCCAAACTGAGCATCAGTGAGCAGGTTATTGCTGAGTAAGTGCCACTGATAGCACTGTTGATGACCCCTTCCATCACTTTACTGATGATCGAGAGTAGACTGATGGGGCGGTAATTAGCCGGGTTGGATTTGTCCTGCTTTTTGTGCACAGGACATACCTGGGCAATTTTCCACATAGCCGGGTAGATGCCAGTGTTGTAGCTGTACTGGAACAGCTTGGTTAGGGGCACGGCATGTTCTGGAGCACAAGTCTTCAGTACTATTGCCGGAATATTGTCTGGGCCCATCGCCTTTGCAGTATCCAGTGCCTTCAGCCATTTCTTTATATCACAAATATTGATATCAGAGAAAATCAAATTGGCTGAAGACCGGCATCTGTGATGTTGGGGACCTCATAAGGAAGTCAAGGTGGATCATCCATTCGGCATTTCTGGCTGAAGATTGTTGCAAATGCTTCAGCCTTATCTTTTGCACTGCTGTGCTGGGCTGCGCTCCTCCATCATTGAGGATGGGGATATTTGTGGAGCCTCCTCCTTCAGTGAGTTGTTTAAATGTCCACCACCATTCACGACTGGATATGGCAGGACTGTAGAGCTTTAATTTGAGTTCCGAAGAAGAGTCATACTGGAACAAAAACAGAAAATGCTGGGAAAACTCAGCAGATCTAACAGCATCTGTGGAGAGAGAAACAAGGTTAACGTTTTGAGTCCATATGACCCTTCTTTGGAGCTAAAGAGAAGTGAAATGTGATGGAATTTATACTGTTTAAGGGGGAGGTGGAGCAGGTGAAGCTGGATAGAAGGCCAGTGATAGGTAGGAGCAATGGAGAGATTGACAAAGACGTAATGAACTAAAAGACAAAGGGAGTGTTAATGGTAGTGGTAAGGGCTAAAAAAGGTGCTGATAGTGGCATAAAGGTAAGAAAGCAGAATGTGCTAATAGCGGAACAAGGGTAAGCGCTCTGTGAAAGAACAAGATGGAGAAGTAACATATGGCCCTTTTGGAGGTGGGGTGGGGGAAGAGTCATCCTGGACTTGAACGTTAACTCTGTTTCTCTCTCCACAGATGCTGTCAGACCTGCTGTGCTGTTCCAGCACCTTTTGTTTATATTTCAGATTTCCAGTATCCGCAGTACTTTAGTTTTAATCAGTTGGTTGTGGGATCACTTAACTCTTTCTATCACTTGCTGCTTATGCTGTTTGGCACGCAAGTAGTCCTGTGTTATATCTTCACCAGGTTGACACCTCATTTTTAGGTATGCCTGGTGCTGCTCCTGGCATGCCCTCCTGCACCCTTCATTGAACCAAGGTTGATCCCCTGGCTTGATGGTAATGATAGAGTGGGAGATATGCTGGGCCATGAGGTTACATATTGTGTTCGAGTACAATTCTGCTGTTGCTGATGGCCCACAGCGCCTCATGGATGCCCAGTCTTGAGTTGCTAAAATTTGTTCAAAATCTGACCTACCAGGGGTGGTGATGGTGGAGTCTGGGACATTATCTGTAAGGTATGATTCCGTGAGGATGACTAAGTCAGGCTGTTGCTTGAATAGTCTGTGAGACAGCTCTCCCAATTTTGGAACAAGCCCCCAGATGTTAGTAAGAAAGACTTTGCAGGGTTGACAGGGCTGGGTGTGCCATTATCATTATCGGTGCCCCAGTCAGTGCCAGGTGGTCCATCTAGTTTTTATTGACTTTTCTGCAGCGTATGATACAAATGAGTGGCTTACTAGATCATTTCAGAGTCAACCTATATTATTTCTATAGGTCTAGAGTTACATGTAAGCCAGAGCTGGTAAAGACAGGAGATTTCCTTCCCTGAACAGGCATTAGTGAACCAGAGGAGGTTTATAATGGATTCATGGTCACCATTACTGAGGCTAGCTTTTTTAAAATTCCAGATTTATCAATTGAATTTAAATTCCACCAGCTGCCTTGGTGGGATTTGAAACACTGTCCCCAGAGCATTCACCTGGCCCTCTGGATTACTAGCCCAGCAACTTTACCACAATGCCACTGATACTGTTAGGTCGTGGGCTCCAGGATTTTGACCTAGCAATGATGAAGGAACAGCAAGCAATGTATGTTCCATTGAGTTTATAGCACAAGAACATGAGAATTGGAGCAGGAGCAGGCCATTCAGCCCTTTCAGCTTGCTCCGCCATTCAATAAGATCATCACCGATCTACGTGAACTATTGGACGATCTACGTGAACTCACCCTTCCTGTACTATTGCCATATTTTTTAATTCTCCGAGTGCCCAAATATCTATCAGGCTCTGCCAATGACTGAGCATCCATAGCTCTTTGGGGTCGAGAATTCACAACCCTTTAGGTGAAGACATTTCTCTTTATCTCAGCCCAGCCAGCTGTGAGGAAAGGCCATTGACCTGAAACGTTAACTCTGTTTCTCTCTCCACAGATGCTGCCAGACCTGCTGAGTATTTCCAGCATTTTCTGATTTTACTTTAGATTTCCAGCATCTGCAGTATATTGTTTTTGTGCTATCTTCACATTCTCTTGTTAGCCATGGTATGGCCACTTTTTCTGTGTTTTTTAATTGCTTCAGGGAATGTATATTTGTTGAAAATTGTGAATTAATTCTTTAAATATTTGCCATTGATTTTCTACCATCATATTTGTCAACAGTTTTCCAATCTGATTTTGCCAACTCATCTCTCATGCCGATGTGATTTGCTTTGGTCAGATTTAAGACCCTGGTCTTAATACTTAACTAAATCCCTTTCAAACTCCCTTTTCTGCAAGGTTATCAATTAACCCTTTCTCATTCCATATACTAGATTTAAAATAACCTGTTCCTAGTTGGTTACTTGACATACTGGTCTAGTAAACTATCTAATATGCATTCCTGAACACATCCTCCACACTATTATTGCAAATTTGCCCAGTCTATATGAAGATCAAAGTCTGCCATGACTACTGTATGACCCTTGTTACATATGGCTATAATTTCCTGATTTATATTCTGCCTGACACTACACTTTCTGTAAGGAGGTTCATAAACTCTTCCAACCCGGTGTTTTCTGCCTCTTATTACTTAGCTCCACCCAAACTGACTCTATGGGCTGGACTGAGTTCCTGCCAGTCACCGACCCTCAATGACGAAAAGGTCAGGGAAGCCCGCAGCCGTTAAACAGCCCATTGGCCGTTAATAGAGTTGAAACGGGACTTCCACCACTCACAAATCGGAAACCCTGCCTCAAAGAAATGGCGGCCAATCAGAGGCCGGCAGCTCTCCGATGCCGGCAGCGCCACCAAAAGTGGTGGTCACTGCCAGTACCACAGCAAAGCTGAGAGAAGGCGTCTGGCCTTGGATTCAGCCTGGCAGATGAGTCTGGGGTCTCACTGGCACCAAGGTGGCAGGCAAGGTGGGTGGGGGGGTCAAGGTAGGAAGGCCAGGGGTGGTAGGGAACCTGGGGCGGGAACGATTTTCACCTTGGTGCCCATTAAGAAGGGATCCAACTGCCCAGCATCAGCTGGTGCAGGAAAAGTTGCCAGGCTTGCTGCCTGGCGTAGGTCTTTCCTGCCACTGGTTAAACCCTGGCGACAGTGGGATGAGGCCCCGAAGCAGCATTAGTTGCCCACTTAAGGGGCTCAATCGGCCCACAGGTGGGTGGGCCACCCAATGCCCACCCTCCTGTTGGAAAGATTGCAGCAAGGGTAGGGGTAGGCGGGTAGGTGACAGGCTCAGCAGCCATTGCATTGAACTGAATCCAGCCCTACATCTTGAGTTTCAGAGCTAAGGTTGTTTGCTGTCTGTATCTCGTCCTTCATTATCATAGCTACTCACTCTCTTCCTATTGCATTTTTGTCTATCTCGTCTAAAGTATCCTGGAACATTTAATTCTCGACCTTGGTCACTCTGCAAACACGTCTCCCTAATTTCCATTGGATCAAACCCATTAATTTTCGATTTGTGCTATTAATTCATCTATTTTATTGTGAATGCTTCACACATTCAGATATAGTGCCTATAGCTTTACGTTTTTTTATTTCTCCCTGATGTAACCTTAGAAATTAATGCACGATTATCTTTGTTTCGCTCCCTAGCGCTGGGGCACTGAGGCCAATCGTGGAACTCCAATGAGTGCCTTTTCTGAAAACAACTGACCCCACCAATCAGGGATGGAACCTGGGCCATGTTGGTCTGTGTGGCTCAGAACCACACAAGCAGTGCATTGACTAACTGAGCCACACGTGGCACAAATAATACCCACTTGCCCACGTGTCGAAAAAAGCCTTTGGCCAGTAGTAACATTTCCACCTTGGAGGCAGGTGCAGGGTTCGAACCAAACTCCAAACAGTCCCAGGAGGGGAGACAGGAGCTCCAGACAGTCGTGGAGAGACAGGAGATCCAGACAGTCGTGGATAGACAGGAGCTCCAGACAGTCGTGGAGAGACAGGAGCTCCAGACGGTCATGGAGAGACAGGAACGCAAGACAGTCGTGGAGAGACAGGAACTCCAGACGGTCATGGAGAGACAGGAGCTCCAGACGTTCATGGAGAGACAGAAGCTCCAGACGGTCATGGAGAGACAGGAACTCCAGACGGTCGTGGAGAGACAGGAGCTCCAGACAGTCGTGGAGAGACAGGAGTTCCAGACAGTCATGGAGAGACAGGAGCTTCAGACAGTTGTGGAGAGACAGGAACTCCAGGCGGTCGTGGAGAGACAGGAACGCAAGACAGTCGTGGAGAGACAGGAACTCCAGACGGTCATGGAGAGACAGGAGCTCCAGACGGTCATGGAGAGACAGGAACTCCAGACGGTCGTGGAGAGACAGGAACTCCAGACAGTCGTGGAGAGACAGGAGCTCCAGACAGTCGTGGAGAGACAGGAGCTCCAGACAGTCGTGGAGAGACAGGAGTTCCAGACAGTCGTGGAGAGACAGGAGCTTCAGACAGTTGTGGAGAGACAGGAACTCCAGACGGTCGTGGAGAGACAGGAACTCCTTACGGTTGTGGAGAGACAGGGGCTCCAGACAGTCATGGAGAGACAGGAGCTCCAGACAGAATCATAAATTGCTGCAACACAAAAGGAGGCCATTCGCCCATTGTGCCCATTCAGGCTCTCAGTGAGCACAACTCAGTCAGTCCTACTGCCTGTCTTTTCCCCATAGCCCTGCAATGATTTTTCCCTCCAGATAATTATTCAATTCCCTTTTGAAAGCCACGATTTAATCTGCTTCCGCCTCACCCTCAGGCAGTGCATTCCCGATCCTAACCACTCACTGTATAAAAAGGTTTTCCTCATGTTGGCTCTGGTTCTTTTTCCAATCACTTTAAATTGGTGCCCTCTAGTTTTTGACCCTTCCCCCAATGGAAACAGTTTCACTCTCAACTCTGTCCAGGCTCCCATGATTTTGAAAACCTTGATGAAATCTCCTCTCATTTCCCTTCTCGAAGGAGAATTGCCAGCTGTCCAGTCTATCCTTGTAACCGAATCCCTCATCCCCAAAACCACCCTCATAAATCTTTACTGCAGCCTCTCCAACATCCTTCCTTAAGTGTGATGCTCAGAACTGGACACAATACTCCAGTTGAAGTTGAACCAGTGTTTTATACACTCTACGCCGCCCAGGTTCCCATGTACCTTATTAACAGCTTTCTCAACTTGCCCTGCTACCATCAACAATTTGTGCATACACACCCCCCAACATCTTGCTGCCCTGGCATCCCCTTTAGAGTTGTATCCTTTATTTTATATTGCCTTTCCTAGTCCCTCCTACCAAAAGTATCACTTCACACTTTTCTGCGTTAATTTCATCTGCCATTCCACCATCTTGTCTATGTCCTCTTGAAGTCTATCACTATCCCCCTCACAGTTCACAATACATCCAAGTTTGGTGTCATCTGCAAATTTTGACATTGTGCCCTGCATACTCAAGTCTCGGTGATTAAGATAGATCAGGGAAAGCAGTGCTCCTAATACCAACCCCTGGGGAACCCCGCTGTATACTGTCCTCCAGCCTGAAAAATAACTATTCACCATTCCCCTTGGTCCCTGTCACTCAGCCAACTTCACATCCATGCTACGACTTGCTCTGTTATTCCATGGGTTTCACTTTGCTGACAAGCCTGTTGTGTGGCTCTTTATCAAATTCCTTTTGGAAGTCCATGTACACCACATCAACCATATTACCCTCATTAACTGTCTCTGTTACCTCATCAAAACACTCAATCAAACGAATTAAACACAATTCGCCCCTAACAGAGCCGTGCTGGTTTTCCTTCATTAGTCCAGATTTGTCCAACTGAATATTAAGTTTGTCTCAGGTTATCATTTCTAAAAGCTTTCCCAACACGGAGGTTAAATTGAGTGGCCTGTAGTTGCTGGGCTTATCCTTACATCCATTTTTGAACAAGGTGCAACATTTACAATTCTCTAGTCCTTGGGCACCATGCCTGTAGCTAAGGAGGATTGCAAGGTTATGGCCAGGCCCTGTTCAGGGCTTCCACCCTTTGTTCCCTCAGTATCCTCAGATGCATCTGATCCAGTCCTAGTAACTCACCAGCTCATTGAGTACAGCCAGCCTTTCTAATACTTCCTCTTTATCAATTTTTAGCACATCCATTGTCTCAACCACCTCCTCTTTCACTGCAACTTTGGCAGCATCTTCTTCCTTGGTAAAGACAGATGCAAAGTATTCATTTGGTGCCTCGGCCATGCCTCCTGCCTGCATGTGTAAACCCCCTCTATCCTCCCTACTCAGCCTCACTCCGTCTTTTACCATTGTTTCATATTTATACACCTGTGGGAAACATGGATTCCCTTTTATATTTGTTGCCTGATTCTTCTCATACTCTCTCTTTCCTGCTCTTATTTGTTTCTTCATGCCCCCCTGAACCTCCAATATTTAGCTTGGTTCTCACTTGTATCAGTGATCCTGGGCAGACACGAGTTCCTGACAATGCCAGAGAGAAAAGCTCTGAACAGTTACCATGGTGACAACACGGGGAGGGGAGATCAGAGGCCTAGGCAATCCCAGGGATGGAAGACAGGGGTTCAGACTGTTCTGGGGGAGACAGGGAGCCCAGACAATCTAGGGGAGACAAGAGCCTCAAAACGTTTTCAGAGACAACCCAGGGGGCCTGGAGCCAGAGATAGCCCCAGGGAAGGGAGTCAGGAATTCTAGACAGTCCTGAGGAGATCAGAGCTCCAGCTCTGAATTCTAAGTCAACATTCATCCAGCTGCCTGTGTCCAGTGGGTGTGGGTGAACTCCTCGTGGTACGGGCGGTAGGAGCCTATAAAGCCCTCCCGTCATTGGGGACTAACCCACTATCGACTGAGAGTAAGATGGACATATCCTGCTCAGGGTCAACCAGCCCCCAGGGGATCCGTAATATATTAATATTTAATTTTTCCCATAAAAAGGGGGAGTGAAGATTTTCCGCTGGTTTACAATAACAGGCTGAAACAGGTGAGGTCTATTTTGTCCTGTTGTAATAGTTCTTGGCTGCAGTGCCTGACAGTTCCTTGGCCCGGGCTAAGAGAAACTGTTGATTCCTCGGAATCAGAGGGGTCAGGCATGGAGCGGGCCTCAGCTGTTGCTCTTGTCAGTGGGGCTGTTGACAGCCCTGCTCCGTCACTAGCTCTCCTGGCAGCTCACACCATTTCTCACAGGCCGTGTTTCCTCCTGACAGCTCCTTCCCTTTACATAAACTCCGAATGCCTCTGCCAAGAAGCTGCTGCGGTCGGATAAGGATTTTATTTAATGCCGCAAAGGGAAGACTGACAACTTTGCGGTGAGTGCTAAATCATCCCCTGGCATTAAAACACAGAACAGGTGGATTGTGATACAATGTTCAACACAGGCCTTTCCCACCCCCATGTTTTATCCCAGCCCCACTCCCCCACCCTCCACGGCACTGACATCTTGCTGAGATACAATTTCGTGGATGCCAATATTCACAGGTTAGCCCACACAGTGAATGCGGGCCAGCTATTCCACCACATGAGGCACCGCAGCATGCAAAGAAACTAAAATGTTAGACAAAACCAGCTGGTCCTCCCATTAAGATTCAGACTTCTAACACATCAGGGGCCACGCGATCTCTTGGGATTAGCACAAAATCTGCAAGATTCCTCTCTCTCCATTGCAGTGATCAAACCTAGCCCATGAGACCAGAGTGACCCTGATTTGCATTGCAGACTACCTATCTAACATTGTCTCCGCACCAGTCACAAAGCAGTTCTGACAGTGCAGCTCTCCCTCAGTATTGCACTTGAATTTCGGCCTAGGTACGGTACTCAC
The DNA here is from genome assembly GCF_964194155.1 of Cetorhinus maximus. Taxonomy (NCBI): domain Eukaryota; kingdom Metazoa; phylum Chordata; class Chondrichthyes; order Lamniformes; family Cetorhinidae; genus Cetorhinus; species Cetorhinus maximus. The sequence goes on from NW_027596206.1 coordinate 380,690, forward strand.
GTTTCTGGACTGGGACTTGAACCCACAGCCTTCTAACACAGAGACGAGCATGCTACACACTGAGCCACGGCTAACACCTTCGTTGTAGAAGGGAGAGTCAGAAGGAGAGTTTCCCTGCTTGTTTTAGCTAGTGTGTTAGGACATCTGCACCAACACTGGTTTCTATGCACCTACCTGGCGATATGAACCGTGAGTATTGGAAGCATCTGCTGACCATCTCCCGCTGATGCTAAGGAAATAGCAACTTGTAAGGGGAATTAGACAGGCACTCGAAGAAGAACAATATTAAAAGATTCAGAGAGAGCTCCCTCTACGCTGCCCCAAGAATGTGCATCAAACCCAACTCACCCCTGCTGGTCCCCACTCTCCCAGTTCCTACAGGAGCCGGCACTGTGGACTTTCTGAGGGAGGTCGCCAAAATTTTGAGTGGGATTGTTGTGTCCACTGGGCAGTGTGTTGCAATTATGGAAAGTTCATTTCCATGTAAGTCCCTACAGCCAGCAGAGAGCCTGGGCTGAATTGGACCCCAGGCCCAAGGAATGAATAGGACGGAGTCTAACCCACTGCACCACCCTCCTCCCTCATGACCCACAGAGTTAGAACTAAAATCACAGCCACATGTCTCTCCGAGGGACACTGATATACCTGCTTTCATAACCGTCGGGATTATGTAGCAATTTAGATGAACATTATTTTCTCTTTTCATGACAAATCCTCCAATTTAGATCAAGCAGCTTGATTAAGCCTAACTTTATATGGGAACTCCCAGCTCCATGCCATGTAACAATGGTCAGACAAGGCCGGTGGCTGTTGCCGTGGGAGACCCTTGGGCATTGATGCAGCCCCCTGGCGGCCTCTCCGCGCACTGGCAACCAACATTCAAGGTTAGAAAGTGATTGGACGAGGCAATTGCACGACAGAGAGATGTGCAGCGACCATCAGTGTTAAGCCACAATGCATCCAGCGACCATAAAAGAGGTTGGTTTGAAGGAGGATCGTAAAGGAGCGAGAGGCAGAGAGGGGGGAAGGCTTAGGGAGGAAATTCCAGAGCTTAGGGGCTAAACCCTGAAGTCGCAGGGGCAGGAGAGAATCGGGACTGCGCAGGAAGAACTCAGAGATCTTTGAGGCTTGTGGAGCAGATTACAGAGATAGGGAGGAGTGAGGCCATGGAGAGATCTCAACATAAAGATGGGAACTTTAAATCCAAGGCATTCCCAGGCTGCTCCTGTGAGCTTTTGCACACTTTCAGCAAAGTCATTAATCTGCTTATTTTAAACTGGTTATCAACTGTGTTAAATTAGCACACACAGGAATCTGATGCATATGTGTTAACCTGTCATTGAGCTGCTGATTGTGACCTTAGTAACCACCGATGGACCTTTACCCATTGACAGGCGGAAGTGACATCACTCACCTGACCATGAAGCTTTTGGATTGTTGTAAAGACTTAAACTGGTTGACTAATGTCCTTTCGGGAAAGAAACCTGCCTTCCTTACCCGGTCTGAGCCTATATATGACTCCAGTCCCTCAACAGTGTGATTGACAGCTACCCTCTGAAGTGGCTCAGCCAGCGACTCAGTTAGTTACATCACTACCTCCTCAGGGCAATTACAGATTGGTGACAAATGCCAGCATTGTTGATGATGCCAACATCCCAAGATTAGATAAAATGGACATACAGAGAGTGACATTGAGTACACAGTGCAGAAAGAAGCCATTTGGCCCATCTGCTCCATGCTGATCTTGATGCTGCACACTCAGCTCCCTTCTCCTCACTCTATCAACAAATCTTTCTGTTCCCTTCTCCCACATGTATTTCTCCAGCTTCCCCTTAAATATATCTAATTTAAAGAAAGGAACACAACACTGCTCGAGTGGAGGATAAGGCGATGTGATTCCTCTGTCTCCCCAGAAACAAAGGTTGGCCACTAAAGAAACGATGGCCCCATTTTAATTCTCACTCTGGCTGTCAAGGTGTCCAGTAATTTGCCTGATAGCACGCTGCCAGTTGACAGGAATAGTGATTCTCCAGCACTCTGGGAGAGAAGAACAGGGGAGACCTGTTTTTAATTATTCAGCTATTTGTAATAGTTATCGGGCAGACATCGCTGTCAGACCTGTTTGTATATCACACAAACCCTTTCACCTCAAGTGAGTGTGATGGATAGGACCAAGAACCATTTACCACCATCTTTGATTTTACACCACTAATCACATTCAGCTGAGCACTGGAGCTGCCAAGTTTAGGTGGGAGATGAAAACCATCTTCAGATGATTCCAAATTTTACATTTGGCTTTCGTTCATCTGTTTGAACAGACGTGAAAATTATGCATTATTTTTCTCACAGTCTAAACTAGAGCTTTAACTAATAGTTTTAAAATATCCGTAATCTGTGACCTCAGATCCCCATGAACCCACCCGCTCTCTGCAATAAACTTTCCTCTCCTTGTGTCAGTAAGGGAGCATTATAAAACTATACCAGTTATTCCAACAATTTGTCTTATTATTTACTCCGTAAATGATTAATTGTTGGGGATAGGGTTGTGCAATGTAGAATTAGAGTACCCGCTTCCTACTAGGAAAGCGGCTCTACACTTAGCTTTGGTCTCCCTGTGTTTTTTAAAAATTGGGATGTGGGTGAAACTGTTAAGGTCAGGATTTACTGCCCATCCTTAGTTACCCTGAGAAGGTGGTAGTGGGCTTTCTTCTTGAGCCACTGCTGACCATTTGATTCTTGTCACTCTTTGTTGCAAAACTCAGTGACTCTCTCCTAGGCTATTTCAGGGAGCACGTGTGTCAACCATGTTGGTGTGGGATTGGAGTCACACATAGTCCCAGACCAGGTAAGGACGGCAGGTTTCCTTCCCTAAAGGACATTAATGAGCCATTTGAGTTTATACAACAATATTACACCACTTTTACTGACCCCCCCAATTTTTATTAAAAGACTTTTCAAACTGAACTCATTGTCAAACTTCCATAATGGGATTTGAAGCCATATTTTTTGATTATTAGTCCAGGCTTCAGGATTACTGGTTCTGTGACATAGCCACTGCACTACTGTTAACCAGTCTCCGGTAAGCTCATCACTCCCACCGCCTGGAATCTGCCTATCTGGAATGCTGAGCACAGTTGGGCTCGATTGTGATGCAGTCTGTGGTTGATATTTTAAGAGTTGTATATGAAGAATGGCACATGAAAGGGGGGGTGGGGTTGGATGGTGATCACTACCCTGGTGAGGAGCCAGCAACCTCCATGACAGGAAGGATGGAAATGGAAGAAGAAAGGTCTTGGTATAAACTTATCAGCCTGACCATGATCCTCTTCTCGAATCCTGCTTTCAATCCTCCTTTACGATTGGTCGATAAGCAGCATATACTGCCTGACAGGGGAGACGGTGGCGTTGTGGTAATGTCCCTGATTTAGTAACCCAGAGGTCCAGGTTAATGCTTTGGGGACATGAGTTCAAATCCCACCACAGCAGCTGGTGGAATTTAAATTCAATTAGTAAATAAACCTGGAATATAAAGTTAGTCTCAGTGATGGTGAGCATGAAGCTATCATTGATTGTTGTAAAAACCCAACTGGTTCACTAATACCCTTTAGGGAAGGAAATCTGCCACGCTTACCTGGTCTGGCCTACATGTGACTCCACATCCACAGCAAATGTGGTTGACTCTGTAATGGGCCTAGCAAGATCCTCAGTTCAAAGGAAATTGGGGACAGACAATGAATGCTGGCCCTGTCAGTGACACCTACATCCCTTGAAAGACAAAAGGCAAGATTCTCATTGGTTCCCTCACTCTCCCAAGAAACCGCTTGCTCTTTTTTCACCTTGCTCCAATCTTGTGATGCAAAGTGTAGCCTGCTCAATTGTAACAGGAGACCCTCCTGATCCAATCTCTCATCCCCAAATTTCACCAGCCCCACCACGATAATGAATTATTTATTGGATTCTTTCCTGCTAGTTACAGCGCACGGGGGGTTAAAATCAGTTGCTGGTCATTGTTCCACAGCCTGCGCAAGAGCACAGGATAATTAGAGATGAGGAGGACCATTCATCCCGTGTTAGTTCATCCACCCGGAACGACCCTGCACTCCCCGCATTGCACAATCCAATTGTTCCTGAAATTATTCCAGAACCTTCGCCTCCCCCGCTCCATTCCAAGTGTTGATCACACTCTCAGTGTGAAGAGCAACAACTGATATCCTAAAGTGATCTTTTATAAGTTAAACCTGTGTCTCCTTGTCATACACCAGCAAATGAAATTGAAGGAATATTATCTCTTTGAGATCTTCCTCTCACAGGCTTCTTCTCCAGGGTGAAGACCCTGATTATATCCAGAGGTCTGACCCCTGACAGACGGGGGGTCTATTCTTCCAGATCATCGAATGTATTGCAACAGATTGAAGAGTAAAGCCTTTCCGAGCATGGCAGCGGCATTGTTTATATTACTACCCTGTGAGCAATGGTCACTTAGAGCCCTCACCACTCCAACCCTACACCAGTGTGGCTGATGTTTAACTGCCCTCTGAAGTGGCAGAGCAACTCACTCCATTTCACTAATAACAAGAGCCACAGGGACTACGGAGGTTCAAGATGAAGGTCCACCACCACTTTCAGCTGGTCTTGGCCACATCTCAAGAATGTATTTTTAAATTCTGAGGGATACAATTAATGCCCTTTGCTCTGGGATCTCTCCTGGAATTATATTTTTGCATCAATTGGTCAGGCAGAGGTGATCACAGTACAAAGCTGATGTGAGGTTCTTCAATCGTCACAGCCATCCAGGCAGTACCAATGTTTGCAGTGATAGTTTTATCCTGGATGTTAAAGAGTGAGGCATCTTTTGTCACCTTTAATATTTCAATTAGAGTCATGAAGTTTGCAATTCCTGTAAACTCCCAGTTTGCACTGAGTATTCTTCATTTGTCTGCTAAATGTTCAATAAATGAGCTCTGTTGGTTTATAATCTGACCCTCAGACTGAAGGAGAGAATATGATCTATCCACCAAACATAAGGTCACAGAGCAGCATGTGATGGATTCCAGTAGCCAGGAAGCCTTGGCAAGAGTTCTTTGTTTGTGGGAAATGCATATAATACTCTATTTCCTCGGGGAGGCAAAGTTCACCGATTAAACTATTCAGTGACACCGGACACAAGCTAATATCTAAAAATCCCAAAAATATAGCAGCCACTCTCATGGCACTTCACAGTAGTGTGGTAAATTTCTGGAGGGAGTGGCGCCAAATTTGGTTGGAATTGCATGGATTAGATAGTGTAAATATCCCTCTTTACAGAGTCTTACTCTGTATCTGACCTGTGCTGTACCTGCTTTAGGAGTGTTTGATGCGGCAATGTAGAGGAAACTTTCCTCTGGACCTCGCCGATGCTGTATCTGTTTTGGAAGTGGGCACTTGTTGGGTAGAATCATGCTGAGGCATCAGGGGTCTTGCCTGTTGGGCTGAAAAGCCAGCGATAGAACCGCGCAGCCTCTTATCAAGAAGGACTGCTGGACCACAAGCCAATCAGGCTGTGGAGAGGCCAGTGGTGGGCCTTCCTCCAGAATCCAGACCCCGGATTGGCCCAGCCAATCAGAGGCCAGCAGCTCTTGAGCTCAGCGGCATCACTGGGGAGGCCACGGTTGCTGCCGGAAGGACAGACATTGGAATCCCAGGATCGTGGAGTGATCCAGGCTCCTCCTCCTCCAGGTACCATGCCTAAGAGGTTAATGGCAACCTCCATTGGATTGGTCCATGGTTACGCTTGACAAAGTGGTTTACTGTTGCCTCCTGCAGTATGGCTGACCAGGAAGCACTCCCACTCTTCCTACCTGCCATCAGCCATAGTGGAGGGATTTACAGGCTGATAATCAATCTATTTGGCCACATTATGAATGACCCAGGCTACAGGTAAGTAATGGGGGGGTGGATTTCCCTGAGTGGGGCTCACAGGGAGAGGTGAAAGGGCGCAGCAACAAGGACCCCTCCCTTCCTGGAGATGACAAGCTGGCTGCACAATTTATCTGTCATGCACACCGTACATCGACAGGCCCACCTGCAGCTGGGTTCAGACCAGCAGCAGCAGGATGAGGCCCTTAAGTGAGGTGAGGTGAGAGTGACTGCCCTTGACATCAAGGCAGCACTTGACTGAGTGTGGCATCAAGGAGCCCTAGCAAAACTGGAGTCAATGGGAATCAGGGGGAAAACTCTCCACTAGTTGGTGTCATAACCTAGCACAAAGGAAGATGGTTGTTGTTGTTGGAGGTCAATCATCTCAGTTTCAGGACATCACTGCAGGAGTTCCTCAGGGTAGTGTCCAAGGCCCAACCATCTTCAGCTGCTTCACCAATGACCTTCCTTCCATCAAAGGGCAGAATTTTGCCCTTGGATGGCATGCGGGCCCACCGGCTTGGCGGCAGGAGGACAGCCAAACTCCGCCGCCGAAATGGGGCCCACCTGCCCGTTGTGCGGGGGGAGGAGGGAATCCCCATCTGTCAAAGTGCGCTCTTTCGCACACGCACGCGAAAGAGTGCACTGCTCCCTGAGGCAAAGTCCTGTCTCAGGGAGATTCGTGACAGGTAAGTAAACTCTAAAAATAGAGAAATATTGAAATTATTAATGTGTCCCCCTCATGTGACAGTGTCACACGAGATGGGACATGTTAATAAAGAACACGTAAGCTTTATTAATTTTGTACAATATGAACATGAAACTTCATCCCGCCAGTGGATGAGGTTTGATGTATTATCAGGAGCCCGCTGGGGCTCCTGGCCTGCCCGCCAGCCTTAAGCTTGGACGGGCAGGTCTTTAATTATCTTAATGAGCCTGTCAATGGCCTCAATTGGCCATTGACAGGTCGGCGGGCGGACAGCTGATTTCGCTGTCAGCCCGCCTTCCTAAAAATTTAAAGGGACCAGGATGACGTCGGGGATTCCTCCCAACGTCATTCCGCATCATTTTCCTTCGGCGAGTGGGCCCCGCCCCCAAAAAGCCAAGGGGAAAATTTTGGCCATAAGGTCAGAAATGGGGATGTTTGCTGATGATTGCATAATGTTTAGCACCATTCGTGACTCCTCAGATACTGAAGCAGTCCACGTCCAAATACAGTAAGACCTCGACGATATCCAGGTTTGGGCTGACAAGTGGCAAGTAACATTCATGCCACACAAGTGTCAGGCAATGACCATCTCCAACAAGAGAGAATCTAACCATTGCCCTTTGACATTCAATCGCATTACCATCGCTGAACCCCCACTATCCCCAAAGCCTGTCCACTATCTACAAGGCATATTCAAAAGTGTGATGGAATATTGTCCACTTGCCTGGATGAGTGCAGCTCCAACAACACTCAAGAAGTTTGGCACCATCCAGGACAAAGCAGCCTGCTTGATTGGCACCCCATCCACAAACATTCACTCCCTCCACCACCAACACACAGTAGTAGCAGTGTGTATAACCTACAAGATGCACTGCAAGAACTTACCAAGCCTCCTTAGACAGCACCTTCCAAACCCCTGACCGCTACTATCTAAAAGGACAAGGGCAGCAGATACATGGGAACACCACCACTTGGAAGTTCCCCTCCAAGCCACTCACCATCCTGACTTGGCAATATATCGCTGTTCCCTCAATGCCGCTGGGTCAAAATCCTGGAACTCCCTCCCTAACAGCATTGTGGATGTACCTACACCACATGGACTGCACTGGTTCAAGAAGGTAGCTCACCACCACCTTCTCAAGGGAAATTAGGGAAGGGCAATAAATGCTGGCCTAGCCAGCAACACCCACATCCTATGAGGGAATAACAAAAAGTGGTCATTAATTGGCCACTTAAGGGCCTCAATAGGCGGTGGGGTGGGATGGTTGACCATGGGCCTTGCTGTCCAGAACTTAATTCTAGCAGAGGTGAGAAGGTGGTGGGGTTCTGGTATGTCACCATCCTGCCTAATTACACGCCCTTCCTCCATTCAAACTCGCCATAGCAGGAGCACAAGATTCTTCCCATTGCTCCATTCATCAACACTCACTTTCCTCACCCTAATAAAACACCCGCCTCACCAAAAAAAACACTTGTTTTCGGACTTTTTTTAACTTAATTTTTTTTTTTGCCTTCTGCTCTCCAGAAGGCACTGACTCACATTGGGATAGGTGACAGTGGCTGCAATTTTCACCCAGATAGCCATTCTCCATGTGGGATCCTAGGCAGTGAATGTCCGAAGGTCACCGCACACCGCTGGGCATGGGGCGGGGGGAGAGAGGGGCAGCCCGGCTGAGAAGTATCCATTCCTCAGCTGGTAGTCCACGACATAGCGAGCAATGGAGCGGGAGACCTTGACTGACCCGTCTCTTTGGCCACACCAAGCATGTGGAGGAGTTGCTAGAAGCAAGGATTGGTCCTCCAGCTGTGATTAGCAAACACAGTGGAGACAGGAGCGACCCTGAACCTTTACTGGCCTGACTGATTTAACCTCTCACCCCCCCCGCCCGCCATCCTCTGGCCATTTGCGGACAGGGGCAGCAGAAGGTGGCTGTGCTGTGGAAGATTGTGCTTTAACTCTTAGCGGATAGGCCAGGGTTAGTTTGATGTGTGAGCTGCAGATTGCTGCCTTGATCTTTTCGCAAGGTCTTAAAAGAAAAGATTTGCTTCATTCTTTAAGAGAGGCTTTTAAAAAGATGGTACATTAATCCGGAGGCTCAACTTCAAAGTGCTCCAAATATAAGCGCTGGTACAGACCTCATTAAAATCCTGAAAAGAATTAAGGTTTTGTGTGTGTGATCCTAGAAATATAATTTAACAAAGAATTAATCAGACAGCAGCTTCATGTTTGCAATATGATTTGCAAGTTGGCAGGCCCAGGTCATGATGTCATCTCCCAGCCGATATTCCTTGTGGGATTTTTGGAATTTGCACGGCCTACAACTCATTGCAGGACAGGTTTTGGACTTTCTCACACTTTAGATCTTTCCCCGGAGACCCGATAAGCTTGTATGTCAAGTTTTATTTTCTGAAGCAGAAGGTCACAGCCTCTGAAATTCCCCTTTTATATTATGCCACTCCGTTTGGCAACTGCCTGTTGGGAAACAGCGTGTCTGCTCGGAGGGCTCTTACCGACGTGTTCATGGGGCAGGCAGGCCCCAAAGCCCAGTCCTGGGCTGAAAAACCCTCAGAACAGATATTGGAGCACATATTGATAATTGTTACTGGCAGCCCACTTCCCCCCACCAATTTTTGGTAATTTTTGGACCTTAAATGGGTGCAGGGTGCACCAATTAAGCAAGGAGGTGGCCTACGTGCACAGGCGTTAGCCCCACTGCTAAGTTTACGCTGGTTTTAAGTTTCTGAGGCCTAGATGTTAGACCCACTGAATGTGTTACTGAAAGGCTTTTTTATTTATCATTATTCATTCTTGGAATGTGAACATCACTGGCAAGGCCAGCATTTGTTGCCCATCCCTAATTGCCCTGGAGGCGGTGGTGGTGGTGAGCTGCCCTGCTTGAACTGCTTCAGTCCAGGGAGGACGTTCCAGGATTCTGACCCAGCGATGGTGGAGGAACAGCGGTAGATCTCCCAGTCAGGAAGCTGTGTGAGTTTGGAGGGAAGCTTGCAGGTGGTGCTGTGCCCATGGGTCTGCTGCCCTTGTTCCTCTAGGTGGTAAAGGTCACGGGTTTGGAAGGTGGTGTCAGAGGAGCCTTTGTGAATTGCTGCAGTGCATCTTGCAGATGGTACACACACTGCGGCCACTGTGCGTCGGTGGTGAAGGGAGTGAATGTTTAAGATGGTGGGTGGGGTAATGATCAAGTCGGCTGCTTTGCCTTGGACGGTGTTGAGCTTCTTGAGTGTTGTAGGAGCTGCACTCATCCAGACAAGTGGGCCTGTTGAAAGGCCCCGCTACAAAATTAGTAATCAGAGAGGGAGGTAGGTGTATGGCCTTTCCCACTTTGGATGCTATAGCGGTGAAATTAAGGTAAGAGTTAATATCAATTTGTTTGACTCTCACTGGGGTTCAGGTCCTCTCCTCTCCTGAAGAAGCATAGACTGGTTACAGAATGAAGGCAGCTATTTGGCCCTCTGTACTGTACTGTATCAGCTCTCTGCAAGAGCAACTCAGTTAGTCCCATTCCCCTTCCTTTTCCCTGTGACCCATCAAACCTTTTCTATGCAGATAATTACCCAATTCCCTTTTGAAAACTATGATTGAATCTGCCTCCACCACACCCTCGGGCAGTGCATTCCAGATCCTAGTCACTCGCTGCTTAAAGAAGGATTTTCCTCGTGTCACCTTTGGTTCATTTGCCATTCACCTCAAATCGATGTCCTCCGGTTCTGAACCAATGGGACCAGGTTCTCATATCTACTCTGTCCAGATCCGTCATGATTTTGGAAACCTCTATCAAATCTCCTCGCAACGTTCTTTTCTGTGAAGAGAAGAGGCCCAGCTTCTCCAATCTAACCACACAACTGAAACCCCTCGTCCCTGGAATCATTCTTTTATACTTTTCTGCACCTCCTCTAATGCCTTCACATCTATCCTAAGGTATTGTACCCAGATTTCGACACATACTCCAGTTGAGGCCAAAGCAGGTTTTTATAAAGGTTCACCATAACCTTTTTGCTGATGTGCTCTATGCCTCTGTTTATAAAGCCCAGGCTCCCATATACCTTATTAACCACGTTCTCAATCTGCCCTTCCACCTTCAGCAATATGTGTACTTGTACCCCCAGGTCCCTCTGCTCCTGCACCCACTTTAGAATTGATCCTTTATTTTATATTGCCTCTCCTTGTTCTTCCTACCAAAAGTATCACTTCACTAATCTCTGCATTAAATTTTATCTGCCACATGTCCACCCACCCCACCAGCCTGTCTATGTCTTCTTGAAGTCTACCGCTATCCTCCTCACAGTTCACGCTACTTCCAAGTTTTTTGGCATCTTCAAATATTGAACCTGTGCCCTGCCCCCCAAGCCTAGATCAGGAAAAGTAGGGGTCCTATTACTGACCCTTTGAGAAGGCCACTATAAACCTTCCTCAGGTCCAAAAAGCAACCATTCACCACTACTCTCTGTTTCCTGTCACTCAGCCAAGTTTGCATCCATGCTGCCTCTGTCTCTCTTACTTATGGGCTTTAACTTTACTGACTAGCCTGCTATGTGACACTTCATCAAAATTCTTTTGGAAGTGCCTGTGCACCACATCAAGAAAGCCCAACAAGGCAGGGGGCAGTTCTGGACCTAGTATTCGGAAATGAGCCCTGGCAGGTGGAAGGTGTATCAGTCGGGGAGCATTTTGGAGATAGTGATCATAACTCAGTTAGATTTAGGATAGTTATGGAAAAGGATAAGGTTGGGGCGGGAATAAAAGTTCTAAACTGGGGAAAGCCTAATTTTACTAAGATGAGATACGATTTGGCCCAAATGGACTGGGAGCAGCTACTTTCCGATAAAACTGTATCCCTGCAGTGGGAGGCATTCAAGGAGGAAAAAGCAAGAGTACAGGGCAAATATGTTCCCATAAAGACAAAGGGGGGGATCAAGTCCGGAGAACCCTGGATGTCAAGGGACATAAAGGCTAGGATTAAGAAAAAAAGAGAAGCTATAGGCAGATACCAAGGGCTCAATATGGCAGAGTCCCTAGAGGAGTATAAAAAGTGCAGGGGGGAACTTAAAAAGGAAATTAGGAAAGCTAAGAGAATGCATGAGAAAGTGTTTGTGGGTAGCATAAAGGAAAACCCAAAGGGTTTTTAAAAAATATATAAAGAGCAAGACAATAACTAGGGAAAGAGTAGGGCCAATTAGGGACCATAGAGGTAACCTGCGTATGGACCCGGAAGACGTGGGTACAGTCCTCAATGAATACTCTGCATTGGTCTTCACAATGGAAAAGTATGACACAGGTATAGACATCAGGGCGGAGGACTGTGAAATATTTGGGGAAATTAACATAGAGGGAGAGGAGGTACTAGAGGGCTTAGTGGCCTTAAAAGTGGATAAATCCACGGGCCCACACGAGATGTATCCCAGGCTGTTGAGGCCGGCAAGGGGAGAGATATCAGGGGCCCTGGCAATAATTTTCAAATCCCCTCTGGCCACAGATGAGGTGCCAGAGGACTGGATGACTGCTAAAGTTGTCCCATTATTAAAAAAAGGAGGAAGGGATAGACCAAGAAATTACAGGCCAGTCAGTCTAACCTCAGTGGCGGGGAAGTTACTAGAAAGAATTCTGAAGGACAGGATATATCTGCATTTGGAGAGACACGGATTAATCAGGGATAGTCAGCATGGATTTGCTATGGGAAGCTTGTGTTTGACAAACTTGATCGAATTTTTTGAGGAGGTAATCAGGAGTGTTGACGAGGGTAATGCATTTGATGTGGTCTACATGGACTTTAGCAAGGCTTTTGATAAGGCCCCTCATGGAAGACTGGCCAAGAAAGTAAGAGCCCATGGGATTCAAGGCAAAGTGGCACGTTGGATCCAAATTTGGCTGAGAGGCAGGAAGCAGAGGGCGATGGTAGAGGAATGTTTCTGTGACTGGAAGTCTGTTTCCAGTGGGGTTCCACAGGGCTCGGTGCTGGGGCCCTTGCTGTTTGTGGTGTACACAAATGATTTGGACTTAAATGTAGGGGGGTATGATCAAGATGTTTGCGAATGACACAAAAATTGGTAGGGTGGTAAATAGTGAGGAGGATAGCTGTAAACTGCAGGAGGATATCAATGGTTTGGTCAGGTGGGCAGAGCAGTGGCAAATGGAATTCTACCCAGAAAAGTGTGAGGTAATGCAGTTGGGGAGGGCTAACGAAGCAAGGGATTACACTATGAAAGGTAGGACCCTAGAAAGTACTGAAGATTAGACGGACCTTGGTGTGCATATCCACAGATCCCAGGCCAGGTGGATAAGGTGGTTCAGAGGGCACACGGGATACTTGCCTTTATTAGCCAAGGCGTAGAATACAAGAGCAGGGAGGTTATGTTGGAACTGTATAAAATGCTGGTTAAGCCACAACTAGAGTCTTAATTGCAGGTCTGGTCGCCTCCTTAAAGGAAGGATGTGATTGCACTGGAGACGGTGCAGAAGAGATTTACCAGGATGCTGCCTGGGTTGGAAGGTCTGAGCTATAATGAAAGATTGGATAAGCTGGGGTTATTCTCCTTAGAGCAGCAAAGATTGAGAGGGGACCAGATAGAGGTGTATAAAATTATGAGGGTCATAGATAGGGTGGATAGGAAGGCACTTTTTCCATTAGTAGAGGCATCAATAACTAGAGGGCATAGATTTAAGGTAAGAGGTAGAAGGCTAAGAGGGGAGTTAAGGAGAAATCTTTTCACCCAGAGGGTGGTGGGAGTCTGGAACTCACTGCCTGAAAGGGTGGTTGAGTCAGAAACTCTGGTAACATTTAAGAAGTATTTAGATATTCACTTGCATTGCCATAGCCTCCAGGATTATGGGCCAAGCGCTGGGAAATGGGACTAGTGTAGTCAGATCTTTGTTGACCGGTATGGACACGATGGGCCGATTGGCCTCCTCCTGTGCTGTAAACGTCTATGAGTCAATCGCATTATCCTCATCAACTCTCTGTGTTACCTGATCAAAAAACTCAATCAAGTTAGTTAAATATTATTTGCCTTTAAGGATTCTGTGCTGGCTTTAATGAATTTGTTCATATTTGTCCAATTGACAATTAATTTTATCCCAGATTATTGTTTCTAAAAGCTTTCCCCTCACCAAGATTAAAATTCTTAACCCCTAGGGCAGAATTTTATACCAGTGGGTTTTACGGACCCGCCAAAGTCAATTGACTTTTGAATGTCTCTCCGTATTTTATGTCCCTGCCCCGGCCACGATGGGGCCATAACATTCTGCCCATCGTTTTTCTTGGCTTATCCTAACACCCTTTTGTTGAGCAAGGGTGTAACTCAGACCATCACTCACAATAGCTGGATGAAGGTGCTGAATCACACTGGGGTTCAGCTCCCCCTCCTCTCCTGAAGGTGCTGACTCTCACTGGGGTTCAGCTCCCCTCCTCTCCTGAAGGTGCTGACCCTCACTGGGGTTCAGCTCCCCTCCTCTCCTGAAAGTGCTGACCCTCACTGGGGTTCAGCTCCCCTCCTCTCCTGAAGGTGCTGACTCTCACTGGGGTTCAGCTCCCCCTCCTCTCCTGAAGGTGCTGACTCTCACTGGGGTTCAGCTCCCCTCCTCTCCTGAAGGTGCTGACTCTCACTGGGGTTCAGCTCCCCCTCCTCTCCTGAAGGTGCTGACTCTCACTGGGGTTCAGCTCCCCTCCTCTCCTGAAGGTGCTGACTCTCACTGGGGTTCAGCTCCCCTCCTCTCCTGAAGGTGCTGACTCTCACTGGGGTTCAGCTCCCCCTCCTCTCCTGAAGGTGCTGACTCTCACTGGGGTTCAGCTCCCCTCCTCTCCTGAAGGTGCTGACCCTCACTGGGGTTCAGCTCCCCTCCTCTCCTGAAGGTGCTGACTCTCACTGGGGTTCAGATCCCCTCCTCTCCTGAAGGTGCTGACTCTCACTGGGGTTCAGCTCCCCTCCTCTCCTGAAGGTGCTGACCCTCACTGGGTTTATGATCCATGGAAACTGCAGGCCCCACTTACGTTGCAACTGCTCATATTGCACTTGTGTAATGAGTGCTGATGGGTTGTTTGGCTGTGGAGGCATCATGTCGAAGTCCAATTCTGCCCTGAGCTGATGTTCGGACATGTGGCAGGTTTAAACAAGGGCAGTTGAACAGTTATGAGGAAAACCCAGATGAGCTCAGATTGAGTCACGCTACACCTCAGAAGCATGTGAATTTGGGTGTGTGGAGTGCCATCAAGTGGATGGTTTTAGATCAGAGTTCCTCTACTCCAACAGTCAGTAAACACTCCTGATAGACTAAAACTTCTGTCAAAGTAAAATCTTTTGATGGTTATTTATCTAGGAATAGAATTCAAGAACATCTTGTACCAGGATCATCCTGAAGGTTGGGAAGTTTCCCCAAGCACATTCCTCCTTTGACCAGGAAGACTACTCTGAGGCACTAATATTTCAAGGGTTCTTGATTGCACTGATGTGCCTCGCTTTGTGTCACAGAGTTCTCCCTCACCAATGTACTTCTTCTCCAACCCTCTGCCCCAAAAGAGCGCACTGCTATATGAGGGGGTTTCAATCCTGGGAACTCTGAAACTGAACGGCACACATTGCTGAGATCCAATTCTTGACTCCCTGAGTGGGAGTCAAACACCCTCGAACCAGGACCACCGATGAGAAGGGAAATTATACAGTTTATCTTGCATTAAAAACATGAGGAACAGTTGTTCATTTACTAACCAGAACCCATTGATTGATATTTCATTGACTTCACGTGTTTACAAAAAGGTGGTGGACCAATGAAAATTATTTAAAGCAAGTGTCAAATTAATAAAAACAAACTCAGCTTCCCCCAGAGGCTTTAGAGAGTAAACATACCACTGACCTGGAAGTCCCCAGAATCAACTCCTTGATCTGGGCTGCATTTGCTGATCTCAGTGGGGTGGGTCACTGTTGGGTGCTAATTAGCTTTAGTACCCTGACTCAGGGAGAGGAAAATCAGTCAGGATTTCCCATCCAGATCACTGCCCCATGATCTCTCCAGGTCGGCTTTGAAAGATCCCTCTGGATCACTGTCCAATATCCCCTCCAGGTCACCAACCTATGACCCCACCATCGCTAACTAATGACCCTGCTGCACAGTCCATTTATTGGAGATCAGATAGTGACAGCATCCATGACTAAGTGGGCTCCTAACACTGTCTTGGTTCACACAAGAAGAATGGTCACTTGTTGAGGTAACAGGTGAAACCTTTCTTCCAGTGAGGACACAAGGCCTCAGAGGGAATTGGGTGAGGGTGGAGAAAGCAAACACGTGGCACACTGAGACTTTGCTGGACGATTGTGCCATAATGTCCCACACAGATTCCCCAGCCTTGCCTCTGGTCTTTATTGGTGCGGCAGGGTGTAAGATAGGCATTTCCTCATGAAAAATACAACAGATCGGATAAGCCACACTTCCTGCCCCTTCCCAGACCATTCTTGTATCAGCACGAGAACCCTGCTAGAACAAATCATCTGCCCAAATCTCAAGTGCAGAGGAAGAAAGTCTGTGAGAAGTGAGAAAAATATCAAAATGGAAACCAATCTTCAACAAGAAAATTTCAATTCCCTGAAGAAAGTTCCACAGAGGATCTGCTCTCATATTCCATTCTAAATTATTCTTAACAAGCTCAGCTGCCCGACATATATGCCAGAAAAAAGGAATGAAAGTTAAAAATAAGATTTAAAAAGTAAGATGAAGAAAATGTTTTTTATGAAGTAATAAGCTGAGATATTCGCCCTACGGGAATACGGACTGAATGCGATAGGTATTAGAGCTGAAAATCAGACCACAAAGATGTTTCTGTGAAGTAATTTATTTGAGGCATTTCTTATATCGAACAGATTTCATCCACCAATCATTTAATTACCTCTTTCACACAATTATTTTAATTAACAATTTTAATCTCACAAATATGAAACACAAACATCTAAATTCACACAAAATTATATTCAAAAAAATTATTTGACAAAAAATATTCCTTTTTCACAATGAATTTATTTTAATTTGCTTTACTTTATTTGGCTTGAATCTAGTTTAATTAGATTTACAATTTTTACCATATGATTTCTACTAATTATTCTCTAGATCCTCGGTGTCAGTATCAGAATGTTCAGGGTCAAAAATCTATATCTAGATGTATCTCCTCAATGTTTGTTAATACTCTGAATATTTCATCGTCAGTGTCAAAGGCAACATCTGTAGCATACTCTCTACATTTTCAGTGTCCTTCTCTGCATTTTCAGTGTTTGCTGAAATAGTAGTTGAAATAAAAGATAAAGCTGAAGCATTTGCAACAATCTTCAGCCAGAAGTGCCATCTCGGCCTCCTCCGGAGGTCCCCAGCATCACAGATGCCAGTCTTCAGCCAATTTGATTCACTCCACGTGATATCAAGAAACGGCTGGAGGCACTGGATACTGCAAAGGCTACGGATCTGGACCATGTTTTGGTAATAGTATTGAAGACTTGTACTCCAGAACTTGCCACGCCCCTCGCCAAGCTGTTCCAGTACAGCTACAACACTGGCATCTACCCAGTAATGTGGAAAATTGCCCAGGTATGCCCTGTACAAAAAAGCAGGACAATCCAACCCAGCCAATTACCGCCCCATCAGTCTACTCTCCATCATCAGTAAAGTGATAGATGGCGTCATCAACAGTGCTATCAAGCGGAACTTGCTTAGCAATAACCTGCTCATTGATGCTCAGTTTGGGTTCCACCAGGATCATTCAGCTCCTGACCTCATTACAGCCTTAGTTCAAACATAGACAAAAGAGCTGAACTCCAGAGGTGAGGTGAGAGTGACTGCCCTTGACATCAAGGCAGCATCTGACCAAGTGTGGCATCAAGGAGCCCTAACAAAACTGGAGTCAATGGGGATCAGGTGGAAAACTCTCCGCTGGTTGGAGTCATACCTAGCACAAAGGAAGATGGTTGTGGTTATTGGAGGTCAATCATCTCAGCACCAGAGCATCACCGCAGGAGTTCCTCAGGGTAGTGTCCTCGGCCCAACCCCCATCTTCAGCTGCTTCATCGATGACCTTCCTTCCATCATAAGGTCAGAAGTGGGGATGTTCGCTAATGATTACACAATGTTCAGCACCATTTGCGACTCCTCAGATACTGAAGCAGTCTATGTCCAAATGCAGCAAGACCTGGACAATATCCAGGCGTGGGCTGATAAGTGACAAGTAACATTCGCACCACACAAATGTCAGGCAATGACCATCTCCAACAAGAGAGAATCCAACCATCACCCTTTGGTATTCAATGGCATTACCATCACTGAATCCCCCACTATCAGCACCCTGGAGGTTACCATTGTCCAGAAACTGAACTGGACTAGCCATATAAATACTGTAGCTACAAGAGCAGGTCAGAGGCTGGGAATCCTGCAGCAAGTAACCCACCTCCTGACTCCCCAAAGTCTGTCCACCATCTACAAGGTACAAGTCAGAAGTGTGATGGAATACTCTCCACTTGCCTGGATGAGTGCAGCTCCCACAACACTCAAAAAGTTTGACACCATCCAGGACAAAGCAACCCGCTTTATTGGCACCGCATCCACAAACATTCATTCCCTCCACCACTGACGAACTGTAGCAGCAGTGTGTACCATCTACAAAATGCACTGCAGGAATTCACCAAGCCTCCTTAGACAGCACCTTCCAAACCCACGACCACTAACATCTAGAAGGACAAGGGCAGCAGACACACGGGAACACCACCACCTGGAAATTCCCCTCCAAGCCACTCACCATCCTGACTTGGAAATATATCGTTGTTCCTTCACTGTCGCTGGGTCAAAATCCTGGAACTCCCTCCCCAACAGCACTGTGGGTGTACCTACACCACATGGGCTGCAGCGGTTCAAGAAGGCAGCTCATCACCACCTTCTCAAAGGGCAATTAGGGGTGGGCAATAAATGCTGGCCTAGCCAGCAACATCACATCCCATGAACGAATAAAAAAAAAAGAAATATTTCATGATAGACCAAATTACAAGTTCTTCCTTCTTCGTCCCACCAAGTTTGGTTGAGATTGGCCCAAGGACCCTGGAGGAATTTGCCAATAAACAGGCAGACAGACAGGCCGACCTTATATCTACAGTTGCTCGGTAGTACAGAGCTTGAATATCATTGGAAAGAGAGACATGTTGCTGAAGCTTCTTGTCTTGCATTCATCAGGACAAATGGAAGAATGCCAAATTTCAAACAATCACAACAATTTATACCACAGCAGCGCTTAATCGTTTGAAATGTGGCATTTTTCTGCTGCTATTCCGACAAAGTAATGCCAGCAACTCAGAGGAAATTCCCAGCTAAACTGTTTTTTCTCTTCATGGACAATCCCGGGAGATGGGCAAAGGGCCACTGGGAGGCTGGACAGAGTCGATGAAGCGATAGGATCTCAAGATGTAGTGATGCCAGCTTTAGAGTCCTAAAGGCTTGTGGAAAATTGGAGGGATATAAGGCTGAGGGCGGAATTTTCCCAAATTTGCACTAAGTGTGGTAGCGAGCTGCACTTAACCTCCCCCCCCACCCAGTACCTCTGACGCCTGCAAAGCAACAGGCGACCCTGGTGAGCTCTGTGGAAGGTTGCTGCGGACTAACCTCCAGTTCACTCTGCAGGCCGCCAAGTGCACGTTGCCTGTGTGTTGTTGTGAAACACGTCGACGCGCTTTCCCACCGACATGGACGGACGATCCAGCAGGGGGTGCAAGAGCCTGGCGGGATGGCCTGGTAATGATATGCTGGTGTATTACAATGAGGCTCCCGATGACTGATGGCGGGAAACGCAGTCTGCAGTCAGCGGGCTGAGCGGACAATCACAACCTGCCTTCCGGCTGTTGTGGAACTGATCGCGCCATATTGTCTGCTCATGCCACCTGTCATGCCCACCGCCAGTGGGCCCAGGAAATGCTGCCCTAAGGGTGGTAAGGAGTGCCACTGTGTGAGAACCTGAGAAAGGTTGAGTTTGAGTAGGGGATGGTGTGATGAGACTGAATGTGAGAGTGCAGAGAGGAGCAGCCTGGCATTTGGAGCTGAGGTGTCATGAGCATGTAGATACCTTGGCCGCTTCTGAATCAGAGGGTTGAGGGCTAAATCTGTGCTCCAGAGACTTGAGTTCTACCGTACTGAGGGAGTGTGGTAACTTGAACCTAGATCAACAGGGGACACCAGTACACCAAGAGTACAGCCCCAAACCAGGAACTTGTACAATAGGACACACCCAGTACAGCAGGAACATTGAATACAGTGGCCAAAACTCCCTAATCTGACATATTAGTTAAATCTCTTCATCCAAACTCTGAAGGCCTGAGCACATGGCTACACAATGATGGTCTTTTCCAGTGCAGCCCTGATGCGCATTGAGGCCTTTTGATGTCTCATTATCATCCTAAGTAAGTTAAAGTTCACACTGCTGTGGAGCGAGACTGCAGGACCTGGCCAGCAACCCAGTGTCCTGCATGTTTCTCACCATGACCTGCTCCTGCCTCCAGCAGTGTCACATGTTTCTACAAGGCCACACCATTAGCGAAAACTTGGCCAGTGTAGGAGGTGTCATTGTCTGACAGCTTGGCCCTGGAAGAAAGCCCAGAGGAGATGAAACAGTATCTGTGCAAAATTTTTAAATTTGCTTAATCACTTCCAAATCTCCCATCGTGTGGCACTGGCTCTCTTCCAGAATCATCAATGCTCGGCAGGATTTCCAGGTTCCGTTGCCAAGCTTCCACCCGGCTCAAAGAATAATTGGACTCAGAGCTGACCAGATATATAGGCATCCCTATTGCACCTTATGCCAACGGACCTATTGGAAACTCTTTTAAAGGGAGTGCTCTGGAGTCTGTGATTATTACCTGCAACGTTTCATTTATAAATGAAATGATTCTTACCCTTGTTTCTTCATTCACCCTCATTTCAGTATAAGGGGGCCCAATGGGGACAATTCATTTATTCCAAAGTCTTTTCAAATCGTGCCGGGCGCTCCAATTCTAATTTACAAGTTTTCACTAAATGAAGACTTCCCACAACTTTTGACTGAAGAACATCCATCATATTACTCAGTGGATTTAAAGGCAATTCTCAGTCCCTTCTTGGTGGCCTTGATTGAGCAGAAACGTTGCCCAGTGTGGCTCTCAGCCAGAAGACCAGGACCATCGTGAATCTAACTGATAAAGTTAGTTGTTACTAATAAATCCAATAAGGAATTCAGGAGAAGCGTCATTACCAAGAGAGTGGCTGGAATCTGGAACTCGCTACCACAGGGAATAGTTGAGTTGAATCGGGTAGAAGCAGGGAGCTGGATAAGCACATGATGGATAAAGGGATAGAATTGCTGTACGGACTGGAGAAGCGGTTAAAGGAAGCTCATGAGGAGCATAAATACTGGGATGGACCTGTTGGGCCAAATGGCCTGTTTCTGGGCTGGAACAACTTTGTAATACTTTGAATTGTGGCCTGGAGTGGGAATCCATTGCCCAACACTTTGTACAGATGAGAATCACCTTTAGCTATACTGTCCCCTCTGTGACAAAATCTTTCCTTGTTCCAATATCTTCTTACGTCGCCCTGTGTCACATCTTGTATGAAACATTCTTGTTAAGTGTCCTGTGTCGTGTTATGACATGAAAGATGCTATATAAATTAAGTTGTGCTGTATGGCTCTTACACACCAAGCTCATAGAGTCAGAGTCATTTACACATAGAAGGAAGCCACTTGCCCCATTGGGTTCATGCCAGCTCTCTGTAGAGCAAACCAATTAGTTCCATTCCCCCACTCTACTCCTGAAGCCCAGCAAGTTCATTTCCAAAATATTTCCTTTTGAAATTATTGATTATCTCTGCTTCTATCACCCATACGGACAGCAAGTTCCAGTCCACTCGCTGCATTAAAAAAAAGATTTTCCTCACATTCCCCCCTTTCGTCTCTTACCCAAAACCTTAGATCTGTGTCCCCTAGTCCTTGTACCATCAGCTAATGGGAACAGTTTTTCATCTACCTTATCTCAGCCTGTCATAATCTTGTACACCTCTATCAAATCTCCCCTCAACATCCTTTGCTCCAAAGAGAACTACCCCAGCTTCTCCAACCTAACCTCGTAGTTAAAATCCCCCATCCCTGGAACCATTCTGGTAAATCTCCTCTGCACCCTCTCGAAGACCTTTGTATCTTTCCTATAGTGTGGCGGCCAGAATTAGATGCAATACTCTAGCTGTGGCCTAACCAGAGATTTATAAAGGTTCAGCACAACTTTCCTGCTTTTGTACTCAATGCCTCTATTTATGAAGCCCAAGACCCCATAAGCTTTCCTAACTACTTTCTCAATATGTCCTGCCATCTTCAAAGAACTATGCGCATGCATCCACTAGGTCCCTCTCACTCTTTCGAACTGTGTCATGCAGTCTATATTGCCTCTCCCTACCCCTTCTGCCAAAATGCATCACCTCAGCCTTCTCTGTATTAAATTCCATCTGCCACTTGTCGGCCTATTCTGCTAGTCTGTCTATGTCCTGTTGCAGTCAATTTGTATTGTCCTCACTGTTTGCCATTCTTTCAAGTTTGGTATCATTGGCAAATTTTGAAATTTTACTCTTTAATCCAATATCCAAGTAATTTATATATATATTAAAAAATCTATGATTTATTTCTTATTTTATCTTTAACTTCAAAACTCACCTGTTTCAGCCTTGGCTCCATGTGTAGCAGTCTTCCCTCTGAGTTCCAAGTTGTGATTCATATTCCAGTCCGAGTTGACACTGCCACTGAGCGAGTGCTGCACTGTTGGAGGTGCTATCTTTCAGATGAAACATTAAACAAACCCCACCTACCCTTTTAGGTGAATGTATAAGAGCCATGGCTCTATTTGAAGAAGAGCAGAGGCCTTCTCCCTGGTATCTTGACCAATAGTCATCCCTCAACCAACATCACCAAGGCAGGTTACCTGCTCAATATTTCATTGCTATTTGTGAGAACTTTCTGTGACCAAATTGGCTGTTGGGCATTTCCCTATATTACAATAGTGACTACAGTTCAAAAAAACTGCATGGTAATAAAGCACTGTGGAACATCCTGAGGTTATGAAAGGCGCTATATAAATGCAACTTGTTTTCTTTCATTCCGGGTTTTGAGCACCCGAATCTGTGAGACACTTCAGTGCAACGCTGAGGGAGTGCTGCATTGTCAGTGATGCCATCCTTCAAGTGGGTTGTTAAATTGAGGGCTTGTCAGCTAGATATTAAGGCTCCATCACATCGTCATGCTATAGAAGCTGCTGATAAGGATGAAGAACGGGAAGCGTTCCTCGTGTCTTGACCAACATTCTTCCTTCAGTCAATATCACCAAACCTGTTTGATTAGCACATTGCTCTTTGTGATATCTTAGTGCAGGTCTTCATCGCAACAGCTTTATTGTCCATATTGGAGCCGAGATCAGTGTCACTTAAAATATATCTCTGATTAACTGAAAGCTACTGGCAAAAGCTCCCTTCTTAGCTAATTAGAACAAACCATCAAACATGTTGAAGAGTAATCTTGTCAGGAGCTTTGCACATTCTGTATTTTAGTGTAAAATGTCTCTGAAGTTTGATTGTTACTCATCCGGTCCGAGATTTCATTGAATGTTGACCTTTTATTAAACCAACTGCAGGGTAACCCAAAGCCCCTGAAACAGGTGAAGAAACAAGAGCAGCACATCGCGGTCCCTTGGTGCTGGTTTTCTTGTAAAGATTACAACCTGCTGCTTATGTGAGGAACAATGATATAGCACCTTTCACAATCTAAAGATTCCAAAGTGCTTCACAGCCCTTGAAGTACTTTTGAATTGTAGAGACTTGTAAATGTAGGAAATGCAGCAGCCAATTTGTGCACAGCAAGCTCCCGCAAACAGTGACATGAATGGTCAGTTAATGATTTTTGGGT
Source organism: Cetorhinus maximus (assembly GCF_964194155.1). Taxonomy (NCBI): domain Eukaryota; kingdom Metazoa; phylum Chordata; class Chondrichthyes; order Lamniformes; family Cetorhinidae; genus Cetorhinus; species Cetorhinus maximus. The sequence continues at coordinate 404,237 of NW_027596206.1, forward strand.
GATGTTGGTGATGGGATAGATATTGGCTAGGGCGCTAGGGAGAACTCTCTTCTTTGAATAGTGCCATAGGAACATTTATGTCCATCCAAGAGGACAGACAGGGTCTCAGTTTAACTTATTTGAACAACAATACAGCACACCCTCATTCCTGGAGTGTCAGCCTAGGTAACTTCTGCAGATCAGTGTGTAGCAGCTAAAAGTTCGGAAGCTGTATTTGCCCATTCTCTCATAAGGTCACTCAGGGAAAGTGAGTCATCTTGTCTGTATTGCAGGCACCTGGTAACAATCACTAGCTTCAGTGAAAGCCCTCAGATACAAACAGTGGAGTTTGGTTTAATGTTTGTAAGGTTCCTTTAAACTTTGTCCTTGGTTTTACAGCTGACCTGACTTAGGGGCTGTGCCTGATTTATCCCTTATTGTGTTAATTTAGTTTATTGTTTTAACTCTGAAAGAGATACAAACAGTGGAGAGATTAGAAGTGGGTGTATCACGTTAACAGTGGATAAAACCTCCTTCAACTCATGTCCCACTCCTGGAAACCAAGAACTGTGATTGTACTCAAAAGAATTGCAATCTGTGACTGTTGATAACTCGAAAGAGTTTCCCCAGTTGCTGAGCCTGGTATCGACTTCCAGGTTCAATCCATGGTCGGCGCTACATTAGCAGATCTCACCTGTGATGATGGTCTGGGCAATCCCTCAAAATCCAGGAGGATTATTTCTCAGCATAAAATGCTTTTTTTGTGTGTTTTAAGAGTGGCCGGGTCTTTAGTGAGCATTTAGATTGGCTTTGCGAAACAATCCTAAAAAGATTTATTCCATTAAAAACCTGACATGTGAGAGACAATTCGATTAATGGTATAATTCCAACAGTTGGACTCTCTTCCCTGTGTACACTTTCTCTTCTTCATTGACAACCCCAGCTTATTCAAACTGGTTAACTCCCTGCATGTGGCTCACCAGAGTCTGCTGGTGACTGACTGTGACTGAGTTACAATTGGCCACTGCAGTGGGGAAGGAAAATAATTAGTGAGGGTTCCCACTTCTGTGTGTGTGTGTATGGCTGTATGTGAGAATGCATGTATGAGTGTATGAGTGTTTGTGTATGAGAGTGGATGTGAATGTAAACAATGGACATGTGAGTGCACGTAAACGTGGACATGTGAGTGCACGTAAACGTGGACATGTGAGTGCACGTAAACGTGGACATGTGAGTGCACGTAAACGTGGACATGTGAGTGCACGTAAACGTGGACATGTGAGTGCACGTAAACGTGGACATGTGAGTGCACGTAAACGTGGACATGTGAGTGCACGTAAACGTGGACATGTGAGTGCACGTAAACGTGGACATGTGAGTGCACGTAAACGTGGACATGTGAGTGCACGTAAACGTGGACATGTGAGTGCACGTAAACGTGGACATGTGAGTGCACGTAAACGTGGACATGTGAGTGCACGTGTGTATGTATGTTTTTTCATGTGTGTGTGTGTTTGAGTGTGTCTGTAACTGATCCACTGCTTTCAGTGGGAGAGGTCCATAATTCCACAACCCTTTGCATGAAGAGGTGCTTCCTAACTTCTCTCCTGAATGATCTGGCTGATTTTAAGATTATACCTGCTTGTCCTGGACTCCCTCACCAGCAGAAGGGGCAGGTGCAGGTCAGGATCATAGGTGGGGCAGAGGGAGGAGATAAAAGTAGAGTGGGGCTGGGGTAGGACTTGGGCAAGGTTAAGGGCAGGGACAGGAGCAGTGCTGGAGGCACAGATAGGGGTAAGGACTGGGGAAGAATTCGGTTAACTAAAACCAATACTCTAGAACTGGGACGGACTCGAAACGTTAACTGTGTTCCTCACCGCAGACGCTGTCAGACCTGCTGAGTTTTTCCAGGTATTTTTATTTTTGTTTTGGATTTCCAGCATCCACAGTTTTTTGCTTTTCTCTAGAACTGGTGGTTCATTGGGATGGACAATGGCCTTTTACCTCAATCCCAGTGCTGGAACGACAGTCTCTCTGTCTGCTGGCTGGAAATCAAGGTTGGGAGATATTTTTCATTCATTGAATCTGAGCATCACAGCATTTATTGCCCATCCCTAATTGCCCTTGAGAACCGCTGCAGTTCATGTGGTGTAGGTACATCCTCAGCGCTGTTAGGGAGGGAGTTCCGGTATTTTGACCCAGCGACAGTGAAGGAACGGTGATATAGTTAAATTCAGGACGCTGTGCGGCATGAGTAGGGGATGTTGCTGGGGTGGTGCTCCCATGTGCTCCCTCTTGGTCATATGTGAATCAAGCTTGGGCAGACTCTCACTTTACTCCACAGTGATGACGGGCCTATAACAGGAAGCTGATCCAAATGGGCCAATTTCACTGCAGGAAACCTCTGGATATGCTACTGTGGAAAATGGTGCAGTAGAGAGAGGTGTTCTGAGGCTGGGTCTAAGGTACGTTGTTGGGACACAGCCCAGGGAGCTATACACTGCATTGTACCTACGTTATACCCGAGTCCTGTCTCCAGGGAGTGCTTGACTTGGTGCAGGGAATGGGAGAGTTCCATCTCCAACTCAAATATCCCTCACCTCACCTGGAAGAGGACATGGATTGTAAAAAACAGTGATAATAATGTTACAAAGGTATTATTCTCAGCTGAGCCTACCTTTAACTCTGGCCTGAACCTGCCAATATAAACATTTCTCTAGCACCTGGACACACTGTGTTGATGTATCAATGTCCAATTCCCTGAGGGACCAAGGCGCGCAAATTCAAGCCTTTCACTGCTCTACTAGTTCCTCATACAGCCTTCAAAACAAGGTGTCATTTTGAGGTTTGTTGCCATGCCAACACATTGCTAATCTGTTTATACAAAAATTCAATTCAACATCCTACACCTCCACATGCATGCATCCACTAAACTCAGGTTACAATTAGCCCCTCATGTAGGCTTTGATGGGCGTTGATTTATTCATGTGGAAACTTAAAAGTTGATTAGATTCTTTGGTTTAATGCCATATCTGGTGACTGCTTCCTTTAGTTTGAGTCTCCAATTAACAAGGACAGTTTCCCTTTAAAGCATTTTTCCACCTACTTCCTCTTTCTGAATGGCTCAAAGTGACACAATTCCAACCCCATCCCCCACCCCACCCCCGCCATTCTACACGTAGGCCTGGACAATGAGTGTCATCAGGGCCTCCTATCATTCGGGGGGAGGGGGGGGCATCAGAGTCTGTTATACCCTCACTGACATCCAATCAAACATAAATACAGCATTTTCACATTGAAACAGGCCATTCTGGCCCAACAGGCCTGTACTAGTGTTTATGCTCCACACCAGCCTCCTCCCTCCCTACTCCATCTCACCCCACTAGCATATCCTTCCGTTCCTTTCTCTCTCATGTGGTTATCTAGCTTTCCCTTAAATTTACCTCTGCTATTCACCTCAACCACTCCATGTAGTAAAGAATTTCCCTTTCTTGCCGTTTTCTGGGTAAACAAGATTTTCCTGAATTCCTCACTGCTCAGTGATTCTTCCAGTCGATAGTTCCATCTCACCTGCAAGTGGAAAAATCTCTACATCTACCCTGTCAAACCCCTTCACAATTTTAATGAGCTCCGTCAGGTCACCCCTCAGTCTTCTCTTTTCTAGGGAAAGGAACTTGTTCAGTCTTTCTTGATAGAACAGGAGTCACTGGACAATAATCGGGAGTGGGATATATGGATAATTTTCTCCTCCCCAGTTTAGTGCACTGAGGACAGGTACACTGAAGGCCCAAAGAACCTAATCATCTTTTAAGTTTCCACATGAATAAATCAGCCCCCATCAAAGCCTACATGAGGGGCTAATTGTAACCTGAGTTTAGTGGATGCATGCATGTGGAGGTGTAGGATATTGAATTGAATTTTTGTATAAACAGAGGAGCTGCATGTTAGCATGGCAACCAGCCTCAAAATGACACCTTGTTTTGAAGGCTGTGTCCCCTTAACAACATCGTGGTTTATGTCACAGAATCACACAGTGCAGAAGAGGCCCTTCGGCCCATAGAGTCTGCCCTGACATGTGAGAAACACCTGACCTACCTACCTAATCCCATTTACCAGCACTTGGCCCATAGCCTTGAACGTTATGACGTGTCAAGTGCTTATCCAGGTACTTCTTAAAGGATGTGAGGCAACCCGCCTCCACCACCCTCCCAGGCAGCGCATTCCAACCATCATCACCCTCTGGGTAAAAAACCTTTTCCTCACATTCCCTCTAAACCTCCTGCCCCTCACCTTGAACTTATGTCCCCTTGTGAATGACCCTTCAACTAAGGGGAACAGCTGCTCCCTATCCACCCTGTCCATGCCCCTCATAATCTTGTACAGCTCGATCAGGTCGCCCCTCAGTCTTCTCTGCTCCAACGAAAACAACCCAAGCCTATCCAACCTCTATTCATAACTTAAATGTTTCATCCCAGGCAACATCCTGGTGAATCTCCTCTGCACCCCCTCCAGTGCAATCGCATCCTTCCTATAATGTGGCGACCAGAACTGCACACAGTACTCCAGCTATGGCCTCACCAAGGTTCTATACAACTCCAACATGATCTCCCTACTTTTGTAATCTATGCCTTGATTGATAAAGGCAAGTGTCCTATATGCCTTTTTCACCACCCCACTAACATGCCCCTCTGCCTTCAGAGATCTATGGACACACACGCCAAGGTCCCTTTATTCCTCAGGACTTCCTAGTGTCATGCCATGCATTGAATACTTCCTTGTCAAATTACTCCTTCCAAAGTGTATCACACTTTTCAGGGTTAAATTCCATCTACCACTTATCTGCCCATTTGACCATCCCGTCTATATCTTCCTGTAGCCCAAGACACTCAACCTCACTGTTAACCACCCGGCCAATCTTTGTATCATCCACAAATTCACTAATCCTATCCCCCACATAGTCATCTATGTCATTTATATAAATGACGAATAATAGGGGACCCAGCACAGATCCCTGTGGTACGCCACTGGACACTGGCTTCCAGTCACTAAAGCATCCTTCTGTCATCACCCTCTGTCTCCTACAACTAAGCCAATTTTGAATCCACCTTAGCAAATTATCCTGTATCCCATGTGCATTTGCCTTCTTTATAAGTCTCCCATGTGAGACCTTATCAAAGGCTTTGCTGAAATCCATATAAACTACATCAACTGCACTACCCTCATCTACACACCTGGTCACCTCCTCAAAAACTTCAATCAAATTTGTTAGGCATGACCTCCCTCTGACAAAGCCATGCTGACTATCCCTGATCAAACCTTGCCTCTCCAAGTAGAGATAGATTCTCTCCTTCAGAATTTTCTCCAATAGTTTCCCTACCACTGACGTGAGACTCACTGGCCTGTAGTTCCCTGGCTTATCTCTACAACCTTTCTTAAATAGCGGAACCACATTAGTTGTTTTCCAATCGTCTGGCACTTCCCCCGTGGCCAGAGAGGAATTAAAAATTTGGGTCAGAGCCCCTGCGATCTCCTCCCTTGCCTCCCTCAGCAGTCTGGGACATAAATCATCAGGAGCTGGATATTTGTCCACTTTTAAGCCAGCCAACACCCCCAATACCTTGTTACTCCTGAAATCAATTTGCTTAAGAACCTCGCAGTCTCTCTCCCCGAGTTCGATACATTCATCCTCATTCTCTTGGGTGAAGATGGATGTGAAGTATTCGTTCAACACTCTACCAATGTCCTCTGGCTCTACCCATAGATTGCCCCCTTGATCCCTAATGGGCCCTACTCTTTCCCTGGTTATCCTCTTCCCATTGATATACTTATAGAATACCTTGGGATTTTCCCTACTTTTACCAGCCAGCGCTTTCTTATATCCCCTCTTTGCTCTCCTAATTGCTTTCTTAAGCTCCATCCTGCACTTTCTGTCCTCCACTAATGCCTCCGCTGATTTGCTCCCCTTGTACCTGCTAAAAGTCTCTCTTTTCCTTCTCATCACATCCTGAATATCTCTGCTCATCCATGGTTCTCTGGGCTTGTTACTCTTTCCTATCACCCTAGAGGGAGCATGTTGAGCCTGAACCCTCCCCATTTCCTTTTTGAACACGCCCCACTGTTCCTCTGTAGATTTCCCCACAAGTAGCTGTTCCCAGTCTACCTTGGCCAGATCCTGCCTTACTTTACTAAAATCCACTCTCCCCCAATCCAAAACATTTTTTTGCAACTTGTCTATTTCTTTGTTCATAACAAGGTTAAATTGCACCATGTTGTGGTCGCTATCACTAAAATGCTCCCCCACCACCACCTCAGCCACCTGTCCGGCTTCATTCCCCAGAATTAGATCCAACACTGCACCATCTCTTGTTGGACCCTCTACATATTGACCTAAAAAGTTCTCCTGTACACATTTCAAGAAATCCACTCCATCCAAGCCCTTAACACTATGTCTATCCCAATTAATGTTGGGAAAGTTGAAATTACCTAATATAATTACCCAATTGTTATTGTTTTTACACACCTCCACAAATTGTGCACATATTTGCTCCTCAATTTCCCATCGACTATCTGGGGGTCTATAATAAACACCTAATAATGTGGCTGCCCCTTTTTTATTCCTAAACTCTACCCACAAACCTTCATTCGATGCCCCCTCCAAGATATCATCTCTCCTTACTGAAGTAACTGACTCCTTAACTAATAATGCAATGCCTCCTCCTCTTTTACCCCCTCCCATCTCGCCTGAAGATTCTATATCCCGGAATGTTGAGCTGCCAATCCTGCCCCTCCCTCAACCACATTTCTGTGATGGCTACTATATCACAATTCCACATGTCAATCCTCACCCTTAACTCATCCATTTTACCTGTAATACTCCTGGCATTAAAGTAGAGGCCATCCAGCCTTGCCTTACTCCCTTGAAACTTAATGCAGCTGTACTCCCTCTGACTTGATTGTTCTATTGTATTATGATGTGTCCCTATTCTGCTAACATTCTGTGTACCCTCCCCCTGCCGAATTAGCTTAAACTCCTCCCAACAGCACTAGCAAACCCGCCCGCAAGGATGTTAGTCCCGCTCTGGTTCAGATGTAGACGCTTGTACAGGTCCCACCTTCCCCAGAAACGGTCCCAGTGATCCAGGAATCTAAAACCCTCCCTCCTGCACCAACTCTTAAGCCACGTATTCACCTGCGCTATTCTCCTATTTCTGTGCTCGCTAGCACGTGGCACTGGGAGTAATCCAGAGATTACAGCCCGATGTCAACTCAGAGCAAGAAGGGTGTCGGGCACCTGGTGGTCAGAATGGCTGAGCGTCAGCACAGACTGTAGACCTGCACACTCAGTCGGCAGGGCAGGTCAGTTAGAGGAACCTACACATAACCTAATATTGAAGCACAGAGTGTTTGATGGGATAGTGTGGCTGGAACTTCACTCTGTATCTAACCTATTCTGTACTTGTCCTGGGAGTGTTTGATGGGACAGTGTAGGAGGGTTGCTTCAATCTGGAACTATAATTTCAGAAATGTAGCCATGTGGATTAAGGTGTGCCACCCCAGTGACCACTCTCAGCAAGGGCCAGCTTGGGTGCCAATCTGCACTTGGATTCCTTTCACTGGTCACGGATATGGCCCCAGGAGCGGTGCAGTACAGCGGGGGAAGGGAAGCAGCTTGACTCACGTTCTGCATGGCAGATGCTGTGGTATGATGTACATTTAACTTTAAGGGGGCATATTTAAACCCCTGTCAATCATTACCCACCTCAACAGAATGTGATGTATTAGTCTCAGGACTTGTATACAGTCTGTAGTAGCAAATGGTAGGAGTCAGACACGTATACTTAGCCTCTTAGTTAACATCATTTGTATATCTTATCTTCAAATAAAGAACCCACAATATTGTTTACCAATCCTTGTCGTGTGATTGGTACGTTTACATCGAATGACAGCAGGTTGTAATAGTGCACTTTAACTCTGGGAGGTACATTAGGGAAGCTTGTTTAAGCTTGAAATCCCAATCATTCAGCCAGGCTTCTTTCCCCAGCCTCCCGCTGGGTACGCTGACTGTGAGTGGAGGGTCCCTGCAAGAGAAGGCAGCCATACTGGGCTTGGTGCAGCATGTTTCTGTAAACTCTAGATTTAAAAAGGAGACAGACAACCTACAATTTTAAAAAGAAATCTTTGAAAGTCAATGATTTTCAGCAGCAACATAAACAGAGACAGCAAAGCTCACACAAGGCAACTGAATTCCTGCCTGTGAGATGCTCCTCACTGAAATTCATTAATGAAGTGACTGATTTAACTGAGTCAAGGAGGATGTGGTTAAATCAGGACTATATAATCACCAGGTCAAATCTCAAGTGCTTTATTTTAATTCTCAAACAATAGGAGTGAATAGGAATTCCATAGTAGAATTAGTTTATTTTAATGAATGTTGACTGTGTGACGGAACACTCTGTGACATTGTTTTAGTTGACGGGCAATATGATCGGTGTAGGTTTGGAGGGCCGAAGGGCCTGTTCCTATGCTGTACTTTTCTTTGTTCTTTGTGCTTTATTGGGGTAATTGTAAGGCAACCTGAATAATCACACTTGACCTGGCCTGAATAGGAGCCTTGACAGTCAGTGCAGTCCGAAAGCATAACGTGAATCTGTTCAACAGTCTCACCTAGGTTATATCAGATTGAGTGTGTTTCCTGTAATTACTCAGCCTGCCTAGGCCTGAGATGACCCAAGGTTCGGACAGCACATCCTAACAACATACGTAGAACATGGGGGTAGTTTTTGCTTGCGCAATTTTCATCCTTGTTTACTTCACTGTGCAATATAACTGGGACAGGACTGAGTATGTCAGCACTTTCTTGGATTTTGGGCTTCAGAGGCTAATCATGAGCCTCTCCTTATAGCCTCCATCAGCACCGAGAATGACCTCACCCCCTCCTCCACCCCACCCCAAATCCTGATTCCCCCTTGGGGGTTCCCTAATTGATATTGGATCCATGGTAGACACTTTGGGCTGAAAGTCTCTCAGGGGATTCCACAAGTCTCCCTCCAGCGTACAACACAGACCCAACAGCAATAGGTCTCTGTCGTCCCCAAGAATTCTGATTGGCGCAGAACCTCCACTCGACTCAAACAGGTCAACTGGCACTGGAAATGGGAGCTTTCTAGAGCAGGAGTTCCAACACTCCTAGCTCAGTCAATTCTGGAATGTCTCTGACCACCTGTAACACACAGTCAGGTGAGGTCCACTAGCCTCCTGTTGTGTGGGTCTTGGCCTCACTGGTTAGTTCCAGGGCAGTAATGCAGCCTTGAGCCCTCAAAAGAAGCATACATATATTTTTAATTTTACTGATTGCCCCTTAAACGTGGTGAGGAGCCTGGGCAACCCTCCCCAGTGGCAAACAAGTGCCACAGTCTCTGGCCAGATGAGACTGATGGGCACCAGGTATGGGTCCTCACAATATGGCCCCCAGTCCCATGTTCATCAGGTCCCCTCCCACTGACCCCCTTAATTCCAATGGAAAGCCTAACTAAATGCCTAAGGATTTCAGCCCCATTCTCCATCGAGTGGTCTTTAGTGAAACTTCCACTAATAATGTTTAAAGAGGTGACTACAAGCAATCCAGGCAAGGAGCAAACAAATCAATTCACAGTTCTGTTTTCATTCATTCATGGAACGTGGGAGTCGTTGGCAACACCAGCATTTATTGCCCATCCCTAATTGCCCTGGAGAAGGTGGTACTGAGCTGCTTTCTTGAACTGGTGAAGGGAGTCTCACAGTGTTGTAAAGGGGGGAGTTTCATGAATTTGACCCTGTGACACTGTCGGATATACTTCCAGATCAAGATGTTGTGAGGCTTGGAGGAGAACCTGCAGGTGGTGGTGTTCCCAGGCATCTGCTGCCCTTGTCCTTCTAGGTGGTAGAGGTCATGAGTTTGGGAAGCGTATTTGATTCAATCAGGAATGAGCTATCGCCAAGAGAGCTGAACAGTAAGAAGTTGGAGTAGGCTCAACTGTTCCTACACTCAATAATGACTATGTGCACCCCAGGAAGACAGTGCAGCAGCAAGAAATTACCTCAGGAGTATCACTGAACTGCAATCACATTTACACAGGCAATAACTGGGCAACAGTAAAAGGAAAACGTCCATGCTAACCAGAGATTTTGAAGCTAAGCTGAACGAGAGGCTTCACCATTGAGCATCCACCTACAGTCCCTCAGGTTTCTGACTAAGTCTAGGCTGAAGCCAAAGGATTTTACAGCAGGCTTTGGGACCCCGACACTGGGGTCAAATGGGAGTCTCGGGCCTGCACTAGTTGGGAGACAGAGTGGCGGAGCCATTTTCCTGGAGGCAGCCTCCTAATTGCTCCCCTCATGCTGGATGGGCGGGCGGACAAGTTATTGGCCCAATCACAGCAGACAGTTCTGGAGCATTGGCAGCCCCACCCGGAGAAGTAGGAGCTGCTGAGGCAGGTCTGAGAATGTGAGGCGTCCTTGGAGTGGTCAAAATAATTCAATAATTTAGAGGGGAAGGCGCAGGCCCCTCGGGAAAGAGGGAAAACCCCTCCAGTTGGATGCTCCTGGTGGTCACTTATTTGGGGGATGAAGCCTCTGTCTCCGATGGACCCGCTCCACCACCAGCAAAATGCCACTAAATGCCTGTAATTGGGGCCTTATCTAATTAAATAGCCTGCCTGTCACTGTGCAGCGGACAGGCAATCAGCTTCTCAGGCCACCCTTGGGAAACCCCCCCCCAGTAGCGGGTTTCCTGTCCGTGCCCCCCACCCCCACCCCTACCCCCCATATTCCTGCCACCAAGGGGCCGGGAAAATTCAGCCCCTTCAGTGCAATGGTCTCCTTCATGCCTCATAACACACGTCAATACACATCTGCGGTCAAAGTGATAAATACCTATGCACCGCTGGACACACTGCAAGTCCAACCACTCCAAGGCAACTGTATGTAATGTACTTGTAGGGGACCTCCACCCACAGGAGTTTTCGAGCCTCCTGGTCTCTGGTGGAGACTCCGGCCAACCTGCAGATGAGAGTCAAAGCTACAGACTTTATAAGCTGCCGAGTGATAAACACAATCACGATTCCGATGGCGAACCTGGTGCCCATCCTGCAGAGTAATCCTGTCGACAGCGAGGGAACCTGATAGGGCGGGCCCGAGACGGGTTCTGGGATGAGGCTCCACTGATGATTGATCCAGGTCGCCAGAGCAGCCCCGCCACCAGCACTGACGATATTGGTGGTGTCGCCTCTGGCTGTGCTCCAGTGGTCCAGCTCAGGGTAATAGATAGACACCAGGAAGGACAGCGACAATACTAACACAGGGGCAAAGCTGCTCTTCATCTGAAAGGTCTCAACAGCATCCCAGAAAGGGTAGGATACGGCCACCAGCAGAGCAGTGAGTGCAACTCCACACAACACATCCTGAGGGAGAGAAGTAGCTATTAGTTCCAGCGGGCTTGGGAATCAATATCAATTCCTCACCAAACGTACAGGAGTGCTATCAGAGTGCAGAAAGAC